>NC_092621.1:4642500-4971666 GCF_047663525.1 Anas platyrhynchos | reverse complement strand
AAATGCGAATATTTTACCTCAAAAAAATGAGGTCTAAAGGACAGAGTTATGTCAAGAGCAGGGTAAATGTAGGGCCCCAATGAAGTCAATTGCCAAATTTGGTAAATTATGAATTAACCAGCACAATAGGTGATTTTCTGGTCATTCTCAGAGTCAAAGCATTCCTAGCAATAACAGGCAGACTCCTAATTCCCAGACAGTATGAAGAAGACTACATCTCCAGTAATTACTAACCCCATGATCACTAACAAAAAAAATGCACTGACAGTGATTTGTTTACACTGCCCAGCATCAGCTCAAGATTTTGCTGTCTATAAAACATTTTTACTTAATGTACAACCTCTAGGATTAGCATCTTTGTGCTGTCTTGCAGACAATAGGCTGCTTTCAGTTTATTTATTAATGGAATTTACACCACAATGACTAAGTCTCCTGCTGAAACAAAATCTTTGCATTCTAAATTCTTTCCAATGTATCTAGTTCCTGCATTTCCATTAAACAAGAAATGACTCTTGTAAATGAAACTATTTACCATGGCAATTACTAACACTATGATATCTTATTTCAGATTATGTTAATCAGAGAAAATGTAACCTTGCGTGTTATTCTCTGTGCTGGAAATCTAATTGTAATGGTAGCCAGAACATTCTTATTTCTCTTCCTTTTGAACCTACTCTAGAAGCTGCATAAAATCATATAACAATCTAAGCATTAAGCAGGGAGATAATAACTGACATTTCAGATCTACTAATACGTAGTTATAAATCAGATAATTTTATATCTCAGCAGATTTATTAATCTGAAAAAAATCATTTGAAGCAGTGTGATTTTAATAATGATATTCACATTAAATTACTTTCTGAGTCTAACCTCTCACTAACACTACTCTAAATCTTTATTTATTTATTTATTTATTTATTTATTTATTTATTTATTTATTTTTAATGTGGGAAAGCTACACAGGAAAAAGTTTAAGAAAAAAAAAATCCTTATGAACGTCACTTAACTACAATCTTGCCATTTTTTATGAATAAGGTACACCCTTATTTTGCCAGGCTGTCTGTACTATTTTAAGCCCATGAGATATTTGGAACAGATATTTCCAATCACACTGTGCAAATGCCAGGTGTGAAATATAGGTTTATTTTAAGCCAGTGGGACCCTTTTCACTGATTTCAGTGGGGCTAGGATCTCTCCACATGAATTTCACTTTCAGGATCTGATTTTAACTTCATATACAGCCAAAAGCAAGAGAAGATGTATGAGTAGCATTTAGCCAGGAATAGCCCTAGGAAGTACCATAACACATCTAAATCATAACGTCTTCCGTATTTCTTCTTTGCTTTCAGGGGTTGAAATTTGCTGCTCATCTACAACAATATTAAATTGCTTCACCCTTCCTACATATGCACTTAAAAGCTTAAGTTCTCTACATTGAGTTACAAACTAGTCTGAAACTTATTTCCAGCCTACTCCTTATGAGTCTTTTTGCTAGGAAAAAAATTGCTATAAAGACATAAAACAAATTCTTGCTCTTATTCACTAATTGTCATGATGCAGCCTGATCAGTCCCCTCCAAGAAGTCTGGAAGCAAGAAGTGTCTTTTACCATCAAACACGTATTACGTATGCCTTAAAAATGATTTATTTTATTATCTATCTATTTATTTAGTTAGTTAGTTTTGCCAAAACTCATCAATGGTTTTCCTATTCTCATGTTTTCCCCCTTTTCCCTTTTTTCTTTTCTCCAGGTACATTCTATTGGAAGAAGAAAGGACAGGAGGTACTTCTAATCAATATTTCTAATCAAACTTCGGTTTTATGGGATTATACTAAATTTCTTTGTTAGTTAAATTTCTTTAAAACTTTTTGTTGAAAGCATCTAGACTGACAGTTGTAGAAATGAAGCTAAAGAACTAGTAAAACACTCTGACTAGTTTTCAAGCTCTGCTGTATTTTCTCTCTTGTGAGCTTATTGACCAAATATTCTATGGTCTATAGATACTGGTTTTAAATACCTATTTGACTAAGTATCAGTCATGTAGAACTTAGTAAGAATATAGGTAGAAAGAATTCAAATTCTTCAAACCCAAATGAAGAACTGGTTTAAAATATTCAAGCAACATTTTTCATGTATTCTACTGTCAAAGAGTTCCAGAATGTAAGAAAATGATGTGTTACTTCCTAATAAAAATGTGGTACCATTTCCAAAAAGAAAGCAAACAATTTTTTTTTTTTTTTTTTTATTACAGAAACTCTTGCTTTTACAGCAAACTAATGAAATTGCTTAATATGCTTAATATGTTATAGAAGCTGCTTCAAAGCAGAGTTGTTTCTCTCCACATCCCAAGAAGGATTTTTTTTTTTTTTTCCCCTTATAGATTGCCTGAGCTGTAAAATTACCAACCTCACAATATCAGGTTTCTAATTTAGTGTCCAAGGTAAGTCATTAGGATCAATCATGGCTCACAAACATATGCAAATATTGTAGCAGCCTTACCTATACTGTAGACTGTTCTTCAATTTTGAAGAAAGGTAGCTATTTTAATGTTATATTTATTGAATGTAATGACTTAAACAGAAAATTAGCAAAGACATAATTTGACATCATCCAAGTTGTATTCAGTAACGGACTAGTTAGAAGAGCAGATGATTTTGGAGAAAGTTGTGATTCTTCTTCAGACATTAGGGAAGTCTAAGATGCATTGCACTTCAAACTGACCTGGTATTACTCAGACTGTTTTCAATAGCATAGATTTATTACATGTTTTGGTGCCTCGGACTACACTGACAATAAATTTCACCAGTGTTTTATGAAGCATCACTATAACTAAAAAGGAATAAACTCTTTCCTCTTCTTCCTCTGTGTCTCTTTGTTCCCTGGGTATTGAGGAAATTCCCTTGTGCATGAGGGGCAACTGATGGACCTCTTAGTGTGAACTATACACCTAGTATAATGTATTTTAAAAAATATCTGTAAGCATGCATATGCAGTTTTAGATACCTTTATAAACCCAACACCCTTTGAAAAACCACCATGCTGGGGCTCTGAATCTTGTTGTATGACAATTTTTACAAATGGTGTGTCAGTTCAGTTTTCTGTAAAACTGAACACATTTCAAGTAAAATAATTCACAGCTGAGTCATAACACCTTATTGGGATACAACCTTGGATTTCATGACAATGACTACATCATTAAAAATGCCATATGTCAGTTATCTTACAAATGGCCACACATTATTTTCATGATTCATTACAGATTTTCACCAGTTTTCATTGCTTCCCTGTATGAAAAAAAAAAAAAAAAAAAAAAAAGCCAAATGTTATCGTACCATAAAATTAAGTTACAATAAGGGATGCTGAAAACAGAAAATTACAAGAAATTCTCAAGAAAAAATCCACTTTGTATATTGGAGTGCTGCCAGATTTTGCTTCTACTAGATTTCCTTTGTAGGAATGCCTCTGGCCTGATATATATGTTCAATACTTTGTCCACTTAAGAATGTGCCTGTGTATTGAATGGCAGCTAGCTGATGCCATACTGGATGCAGCACATCTTAAAAAACACTCCTGACATGTTTGACATAAATTAGTCATATAAAAGGCATCATTGCTAAACTGTCTGAACATAAAACAAAGTTCACTTAATATTGCTGAATGAGCTGGTCAGGTAAGAGTCCTCTAGCTGTCCTTATTCCATCAGTAAATGCAACTAGAACATGAATTATAGTGAGACATCAGGCAAAATGCAATACGCTTGTCAGCTGAGCAGAACTCAGTGGACCCAGTATAGGGTTTTTTGAAAGTCCTTGAAATCAATGTTTGTTTTGACCAAGTAGGAGTTATCAGATTCTCTAGCACTTAATTATGTGAAACTCCTGGTTAAGGCAGAACAGATATGTTTATTAAGCAAAACTTAGAGCTTTGGGAGGTCATATGAACATGCTACATTGAATATCTACTTTTGGATTGGTTTACTTGCTGTCTGAACATGTTTACCTCTGACTTCTGTAGTCTTACTCTTTACAGAAAGTGCCTGCAAGAAATAAATTTGTTTTGCAACTTTTTTTTAAACTTCATAAGAATTTGAGGATGAATCCAACCTTAAGCATTTTTAAATTGCTTTTTTGGAATGACAGAAGTGTAAAACAATTTAAGTAATGAAGGAGAAGGTAGTGAAATTGCACTTTGCAAATGTACAAAGAGCTGGCCATCATTGTAGCCTGATTTATTTATTTATTTATTTATTTATTTATTTATTTATTTATTTATTTATTTATTTTCAAAACCACTTAGAGAGCTGAGACGTATTCTACTTTGCAGCTCAGTCTTAATCCTAAGAGAAGTTACTAACTGCTGATCTCAGCCACATTGGCTGATTCTTAGCTCCTTTCAAAAATTGTTACAACCAGGATGTCAGCTGACATCATATATAAGCACAGTAACTGGAAGACATTTTCAGTATAATAAAATGTGGTTTACTATATAGATAACATTTTCTTCTCCTCAGTAGCTCTGAACTTATTAATATGTTCCCTTTTCTACCTTTTTTATTTGCTGAAGTTTCTTTTTTTTGTTTGTTTGTTTGTTTGTTTGTTTGTTTGTTTGTTTTCAGAACGAATGTTATCACTTTCAATAGAGTTCATCAACCCTGAAACTGAACCCAGTAGTTAGCAACACCTGACTGTTGAGCAAAATGGAAAAGCCTAATTCTACCACCCCACACTGAACAACGTGTTACCTCTAGCCCATGTACTTAACACCAAAAATCATTCATTCTCAGCTAAACACTCCTTAGGCACGCTTGGTTTGTTTTCACAGGAAAGTGTTATGTAACAGCAGACAAAGTGCATTCAGATAGCTAATGAAAAATCATATGCTAGCTCTACTTTGATAGGGGCAAGGCACACATCATCTCTGGTCTGGAAAAAACATGTAGCTGTGGGCAATTTTTGAAGTTCATTCTCTTTGAAGAGGCATTTGGTTGCACTTTACCAGCTAAAATAATATATATAGCTATACAGGCAGATGAGGGTTCTATAGCTTCCCTTTCAGGGGATCAGGAAAGTAGCTTCATAGATGTTTCATGGTAACACTATCTTGAAATACTTTCATAACATACATGATATATTAAGATAGAATAACTGAACCATGTGAACCTCAAATGAATCATGACTTGTTTTCCTTTGTTTTGCACGTCAGCAGTAAATACCTGAAATGATTTTCTGAGCTCTTTCAACAGAATACTGTATTTTGGCCTTCCTCAAGTAAATACATTCTCATATGATTTGTCATGTCCAAAAGATTCACAAAAGGCATGACATGGCCTTAAAGGACAAATTAGAAAGAACTCAGTTTGACTGACAAGAGAAAAGCAGCTTTTGTCTGCCTGACCCATGTCAAGTATGGACAATGAGCCAATGTAAAGGTCACTGTGAACAACAGCCATAGGGAATTTCAGATTTCCAAAGCTGAAGCAGTAAGGCCAGTAGTTTTGAAGTCTGTAATGCCTGAAATGAATGAAATACTTTCTGAAGCTCGTTCTACATTTAGCAATAATTCAAGTGTCTAACTTATTTCAACATATTTTCTGCAAACCTCTTGACTTTGTATCTCTAATGGCATTGTATGTCAAAGAATAATTAGTAACACAATTATTTGCTTCCTTTTGCCCTACATTCCAGCTAATCTTTTGTATCTTTTGTAGTCAATAATTTTAAAAGTATGCTTCCTAATTTATAGACATGGATTCAATGTACTCACAAATATGTCCTAACTGCTCAGTCACTCTTTAAACCAACAACACTATTACTGTGAACTGCCTGGAAAAGAAGGCACTTGAAATTTCATTTGTTTCAGAAGCTATGTTAACTTATTCATAGCACAGTGTTAGAAAAAAAGCAATCCAGAGATGAAAAAACATACACTTACAAACAAACAAACCCACAAAAGAAAAGGGAATTCTGGTGATTTAAACAGCTTTGGGTGATGTTTCAAATATATGTGACCATAAAATGTAAGATTCTTTTGCACATGTGGGCATGAAAATTGACCTAAACACAAAACTCAATTAAAAAACAACAACAATATATTAGCTAATTACTTTCACTTCCGCCAGAATTGCCTTCTTGAACGTAACCCACATTTGTTGCAATATGATGCCTGAGTGAACTAACAGTATTACAGCTTATCATAAATTCTGTGATTGCCAAAGACAAACTCCTAAAGGATCAGGCCCCAGAGTGCTAGGTTCTGTGAAAGTGAATTGGAAGATATGACCTCTCCCTGGAACAACTTGGGATTCAATTTCAGAGACAGCAAACAAGTGTAACAAACAATAGACCCATCTCCTAGTTTCGTCTCTAATTATTGGTTTGTGGAGTTCAGTAATTCATTGTGAACCCATACTTCAGTAGTAAATTAGTACTCCCACTCACTGTGCTGGCTCAGCTACTATGACTGTAAGACCAGAATTAAAGTTCTGTCCAATGTCTTCAAACACTTTCACCCTGCTCACACTCCAGTAGCTTCTACAAGAAGGTAAATTCATTCTGAATTCTAAAGAGGATTTGCAGTCTGAGTTACAGTCTACCAGTGTCCCAAAGGAAAACAAATAAATACAGTCTCTCTGAGTATGTTGCATTTTTTATACTAATTATTTGCACTTTAAATTTTACCCAGAAAAATGTATATCATATTCTTGCAGACTAGCACTTAGCAACAGTGGAAATAAATATTCTTTAGACAATTGATAAAGTTGAAGGTTCTCCACAGCTTGTAAACAACTTAAATATTGCATGGCATGTAAAAAGGCACCAAAAAGGAAATCGATTCCAAAACTGAAAATGAGAAAAACAAAATCCCAATAAACTAAATTAACAAAAATCAAGAAGGGCAAGTTTGTACCAGTGACCTTAGCTGACCTACATTAGAGGGTAATTACTACACAATCAATAGTCCTTATACATAACTACGGACACAAATGGTCAATGGGAAGTGATAAAAGAATGGTGATCAATAAACATTACAGTTTGGCATACAATTATCCAAGAAGTGGGTGAAAATACATTACTTTTTAACTTTGGAAAGCCAGTATAAGAAGCAGGATTCACCAAAATTTGTTATTTGAACAATTTCCATGATGTACTAGGTCACTTCTTTTTAAAATCCTTTCTATACAACTGAGTTAAATGATCTGGTTACAACATGCCTGTTTAATTATCAACTTCAGTGTGATCCATGTTTATGTGATATGTGTGGGCACATTTCTGAATAATCCCTACAAACCTTATACCTGTGAAAATGAGCATTCTTCACATAGTTGCCCAAGATCAGAATAATATCAAAAGATTGTTTCTTTGCCACAGAAACAGAAAAGAGAAAGGCTACACCCTCGTTGAGATACTGAACCTCCTTCTGTTGATGATGGATAATAACATTTCAGGGACTTAAAACAAATCACGCTGAAATATCTGAAAAAGGGAAGGAAGCAAATCTTATTGAGATCAAGCAATCTTAAATCTGGCTCATGATGAAGATGCAACTGTTAAAAACTAAGTTAGTATTATTCCCTAATCATTGCTAGAAAATCAGTCAAAAGCAGTCCTTAAAACCTGCACTTTATATTTCAGAAAGTGAATTGTAATTTTTGCTGTCAAGTTTACATTCTTCACTAAGAGACAGCAGTCGGTCAGCTATATAATACAAATCACGTTTACCACAGCTTCACACACATACACTTCTCCTTCTGCAGTCAGAGAAAAATGATGAAAATTATCCCTGAGACAAGGTTTCAACAGACAGCACAAGAATTTTTTGTTCAATATCTTTGTCAACGACCTTGATGAAGGAATAATGACCACCCTCAGCAAGTATGCCAATGATACACAGCTGGGAGGAGTGGCTGACACACCAGAAGGCTGTGCTGCCGTTCAGCAAGACCTGGACAGGCTAGAGAGATAGGCAGGAAGAAACCAAATGAGGTTTAATAAGAGTAAGTGTAGAGTCCTGCACCTGGGAAGGAAAAAAATGCATGTATCAGAACAGGCTGGGGAATGACCTGCTGGAGACGAGCTCTGTAATGGACCTGGCATTACAAAAATGACCATATATCAGGACCTGGCATTCCTGATACATGACAGGTTGGCCATGAGCCGGCAGTGTGCCCTGGTGACCAAGAAGGCTAATGGGATCCTGGCGTGCATAAAAAGGAGAGTGGCCAGCAGGTCAAGGGAGGTGATCCTCCCCCTCTACTCTGTCCTGGTCAGGCCTCACCTGGAGTACTGTGCCCAGTTCTGGGCTCCTCAGTACAAAAAAAGACAGGGATCTCCTGGAAAGAGTCCAGTGGAGGGCCACAAAGATGACACGAGGCCCGGAGCATCTTCCCTGTGAAGAGAGACTGAAAGACATGGCTCTGTTCAGCCTTGAGAAGAGAAGACTGAGAGAGGATCTTATCAATGTTTACAGATATCTTAAGTGTTGGAGACAGTGGGATTTGACCAACCTCTTTTCAGTGGTTTGTGGGGACAGGACAAGGGGCAATGGTGACAAAATGGATCACAGGAAGTTCCTCATCCACATGTGAAAAATCTTCTTCACGGTGAGGGTGATGGAGCATTGGAACAGGCTGCCCAGGGAGGTTGTTGAGTGTCCTCCTCTGGAAACATTCGAGAGGTCTGAATTACCTGCCTGGGCAACCTGCTCTAGGGAACCTGCTTTGGCAGGGGGGTTGGACCCGATGATCCTTTGAGGTTCCTTCCAACCACTACAATTCTGTTATCTGTGATTCTCTGATTCTTTGAATCTTTACACAGGAAATCATATAATCACAGAATGTTTTAGGATGAAAGGGACCTCTGGAGATATCTATAACTGTTCCTTGTGATTCTAGACAGGATCCACTCCTAAGTGTGTGGTTGGTCATATAAAGGACTCTGACTTTGTTAATTTAAAATTGGTTTAGGAAGTCCCACGCTGTGAAGAGAAAATATAGCGATCTATATGATATAGCTTCCTAAAAAGTTCTAGTTTTGGAACTAAATGATCTTTGAAGTCCCTCCTAGCCCAAGCCTCTCTATGATTCTAAAACCAGTTATAGTTCACTGTCTTGAAGAGAGTTTAGATGATCTAAAAGTAGACACAATGATTTAAATCAAGAGAATTTGCAAGTTCTCAATTCCCTCAAAAAAAAAATTTTAGAAGAATTTTATGGATTCCAGTATTAACCACAAACAGTCATATCAATCAAATGCCCGTTCTATTGCTTACTATTGCTTTTAGACCTCATCCCTTTGGATACACAGAACATATTCCTCTGGTTCTTTCGTGACAGCTTTCTTGGGTGTGTAAGACATTCCTCGCTGAAATTGGTGAATGCTGACCTTCTATCATTGTTCCAAGAACTTCACCAGGATTAGTTACTTTCTGTAGCTCTTCTGGGATAAGATTTAAAATGTTCCAGCATCACACCAAGCAAAATAATGTTACTTTCCTTCTTCCATTTTTTTTCTACACATTTTTCACTAAACAGAAAGATGCAGCATCCTGGCTTGCATAAGAGACATCGTGGCCATCAGGACTAGGGAGGTGATCGTCCCCCTGTACTCGGCTCTGGTGAGGCCGCACCTTGAGTACTGTGTTCAGTTTTGGGCCCCTCACTACAAGGACATCAAGGTGCTTGAACGAGTCCAGAGGAGGACAACAAAGCTGGTGAGGGGTCTGGAGAACAAGTCTTATGAGGAGTGTCTGAGGGAGCTTGGACTGTTCATCCTGGAGAAAAGGAGGCTCAGGGGCAACCTTATTGCTCTCTATAAGTACCTTAAAGGAGGCTGTAGTGGAGTGGGGGTTGGTCTATTCTCCCACATGCCTGGTGACAGGATGAGGGAGAATGGGCTGAAGTTGTGCCAGGGGAGGTTTAGTTTGTATATTAGGAAAAAACCTTCTTTACTGAGAGGGTTGTTAGGCATTGTAATATGCTGCCCAGGGAAGTGGTTGATCCACCATCCCTGGAGGTCTTTAAAAGACATTTAGATGTAGAGCTTAGTGGTATGGTTTAGTGGATGACTTCTCAGTGTTAGGTCAGAGGTTGGACTCGATGATCTTGGAGGTCTCTTCCAACCAAATGATTCTGTGCTTCTGTGACTCTGTGACTGTTTAAGCATGTTTGGTCAGAATGGATGGATTTGGATTTCTGAACATGGCAACACCTTTGGTTGCTCTCTCCACACTATTTTGCCTTCCTATGATTAAGTGGTTATTACACGTAGTCAGTTTACATCTGGACATGAAGCTCTGAATGACACCAGTCTCTGAATGATTTTACCCTAGGTTAGTGATATTGTCTGTTCCAACATTACCCACATTATCTAAATTGCTTCAACATGTTTATGCACAGCTAATAGACTGTATTGTAAGAAATAATGTTTTGACTAACCATAAATCTGTTTTAGACCTTCTCATTCTATGATAAATGTGTTAATAGTCTTTACAAATGATTTGTTTATATTTCCATGCAGGGCACAATTGGCAGATGGTATCGTGAGGGACAGATAGTATCTTTATAACATTAGATTAAGATGATTGTGGATTTTGATTAAAACCCATTAAACTTTCTGCATATTCAATTCAATTGCTTGGGACTGATTAAAGAAATGATGATGATCTGGTAGGGCTGCATGACTAATTACAGGCGGTTTTCCTTGATAAAAAACTTATTTATGATACCAATTGTCTACACTAATGATTGACCCCAGCTCTGTGACTTTTACCTTGTAAAATAGTGCTTACTTCTGCAAAGCCAGTCGGACTGGTTCCATGAGCAGCTTCAGAAAGCTTATCCATTCAGTGTACTCTTTCCAGTTAAAACCTGGCAAAGGTTCGAGTGAGAGCAACATACATATTTGATATCCTTTATATAGCCCACAAAAGGATCTGCAACTCTTTAAGGAAATATTCCTCTTTGTTTTCTACGTATCCTAAGGGCAAGTGGTCCTTCTAGTGTCTGCAAGATTTCTCCAGTGCATCAGATCAGCTCTGCTAATGGAGAGCAGCAAATTTGTATGAGCCATGGCAGTTGGCCTCAAAGCCAAAGACCATGGGGTCTGATTTTTCCTGATATAGCTGTGTTCTTTATCCCTCTCTGAGGAAGCTGATTCCAGCACAGATATCCTAGATACTTCATGTACCTAGGTTCAGAGGTACTTCATGTGTGTCTACTATGTTTTAGTAGCAGCTGAAGCGCCTTGCCAAGTCAAAGGAGGAAAATTATAAACAGTAAATTTCAAGATGTGTGTTTACTGATGAGCCAACATTGCTTTGAACTCCTCTGTCAGCACTAACTGGTATAGTGTGAGTCCATTACATTTCTGTGATTGCAGTCTACAGTGTCTTCATTTACACTGGAGTTGCATTCTTTCTGTCTAACCTGAAAGTTAATTATTAGCTATGATTTATTTATATATTATGTTGATAACCTTAATGTAATTGCCATTATTATCATTCCTAGAAGTACTGGAGAGAGAAGATTATGATAATATCTGTAATGTGTGATATGGAGGAATGTTTCTTGGGCATTTATAAGGGAAAACCAATCCTCCTTTCCTCAATCCCTAAATATTCAACATAATAGTCTTACCTGTAGATGAGTGATAGGATGAAAACCAAAACACAGATGGTTAAAATGTTCCATCTGCTTTCTGCTGTCCCTCTTTCCTGGGTATTGTAATTGGACGATGTTCTAGGAGGTATTTGATAGCAGCAGCAAAGTAGAAGATGATGGTCCTATTGACATATGACCTTATCAGAAAACCAACAAATAGCAACGTTTCTCCTGAGGAATACTTGCTGTACTTGCTAATGTTTTCAACACAGAGGCAAAGAACCAAATGCATCACAGAGAAAGAATATACTGGAGTCAGAACTCAGGCAAGGTAAAAGCAATTGCTTTTACAAGGCAAATGTTTTAACTATACTAAGCACTTCTACATACAACCACAACTTGCAATATTAAGTAGGGTTTTGTTTGTTTGTTTGTTTGTTTTCCCTTTAAATTTGCAAGAATCTTTCATAGGGACAGCATTACCCAATCATGTAACTTTGACATGATATGCACTTTCATGGGATGCAACTTTTTTCCTTGCTGTGTGGAAGAGTCATCTTTGACTTTGTATGCAAAGAAATAATGCACTGAATTCTTGTGTACCACCTTCAATGTTCAGCAACAGTCAGTCGGTCAGGGCACACAATACTGAAAGAGGTTAAATGTCCTCTGCACACTGTTATAATTCACCAAATATATCAGGCAATAAAATCCTGTAATAACTCACTTTTCATGACAAACCTTGTAATGAGAAGTGAAAATGGGACAAATTCATCTATTCACTTGACATAGATTGTAACTAGAAGGAGAAAAACTAGCTATGAATTAACCCATTCTTGCAATGAGCACACAGCTCAAAAATACTACTACTCTTTGGTTGTATTCCTGAGTGGTGGTGCTCAATTTTATTTACCTTCTTTTCTCCCAAGTACCTCTCTAGTAGCATGACCACAGAGCAGTAACTGCAGAGGAATGAAAGCAAAGAATCATTTGAAAGTGTCTGGCTATTTCATGACTATTTCCATGGAACAGAAGAGCAATCCAGATGATTGAATTTAGCTGCATAATTGAACCACTGCTGCCTAATAGCTATATCATCCTTTAGAGGAATCTGTCTTCTTCTGTCTGAGGAATCTGTCTTCTTCTGTTTTAGAGGAATCTGTCTGTCTTCTTCTTTTGGCTTTTAGATTTTTAACTTACTGAACTCAAATATACTCAATTGCCAGAAACAGATAATTTCTCCTCCTTTTATGGGAACAGTATAGGTAAAGAACATATGATATTCCTAATGGTGGTAGGGTAATAAGAAAACTGAATGAATTAATTAGCCCAGTCTTCAGAAGGGTGGTGGTGCCATGATCCAAGAGCCAGATCCTAAGGTTATTAGGATTTAATTATTAATAATTATTAATAATTAAATTTTACTCCTTGGGCAGATGGTGAGGCTAAAAATGTAGACATCAGCAGATACAAGCAAAGCAAATTCTCCATATATTTGCAAGAAGTCACTTGACGTACTGTAAAAGCAAAGCTAATTCTGAAAACTGTGGTACCCAGAATTCAAACACTCCTATGAGGAGTCAAAAAAGACTAAAGGGACTTCTGCACCTTGATCCTTACCAATGAGAAGACTACATAAAACAGATCTCCCAGGAGAATTGAGTGAAATGGTACACAGCGTATCACCAAAATATGGGGTCAAAGAGATGGCTCAACTGTATAAAATCATATGAAAGTGGGAAGCTTAAAATATTTAGACTGCAACATTGCTGACACGTTCTGAAAAAAAACCTACATCACATGTAGTGTCAAAGTGACCTCTGTCCATTCTGTCACACCACATCAGCTTGTCCTTTGTTACTATGTCTGTTGACAGCACATTATGTGATGAAGCATGACATAATATGGAGGACAATCTGAAATGAAAAGGTAACCTTTTGTGACATGTATTGCATTAAAACACCAATAATACAAGTAACCAATAACATTTCAATCTCCTCTGAGGATTAGAATGAATGCTCCCCATTGTTATATGGGAACACGTTCACAGATTTCGGTCAAAATAATCTTTTGGGTAAATGGACCAGTACTCTGTGATTCTGAATAAAAGAGAGATCCTCTTACACTGAGAATAATTTTCTGTCACAATATATATCATTTTGTTCTCTTGTAGGGTGTTAGTGGCAGGATCTATTCCCCTCTAAGTCCTTTTTCATAAGGGAATGAAGTGTTTTGGTATCTATTGTGTAAAAGAAACTTCTGAAGGAAAACCAGAGTAGAAAGACTCTCTTTCTTAAGAGAGTTGGATTTCTCCAAGAAGCAGTGCAATCCCCTCTGCCTTTCGTCACAGAATTCAACAAGAGTGTCAATAGCTGGAAAGGAGTATGTAGTTAAGAAAATGGCAAAAGGTAGTGGAGGAACTAATACATGAGAAAAATCAGGAAAAGACTGATGGCAAAGAGGAATAAGGAATAAGAAAAGAGATCAAGATTCATTAATGAGAATGGTAAAGAATATTGAAGGAACATCTAATGGAGGTGGGAAAATATGGAAATATTTGCTCAGAAATAATTCAGAGGAAAGGAGAAGTACACATACATGAAACAAAAGCAGTGGTATTAAAAAGAAAGCTGGAAAAGAAAAAGGAATTAGAAAGAAAAGGAATATTTATAAGGAAAAAAAAAAAAAAAAGGATACCAGTGGCACCCAACCCAGAGAGGCCCTCTGCTAATATTTCAGTCATTGCTTACACTTCATCTCATCTCTGAGATGAGTCATGCATTAGTTTTAATTTCTGTATTTCTTGACTATGAAACTGAACACTGGTACAGAGCATTCTGTCAAGAAACATAAGAAATGTTACATTTATTAGCTTGTTGTTTGTTTGCTTGTTTTCTGTTTTCTTGACACAGCCCACCAGAAACTGCTTTTATTTATTTATTTATTTATTTATTTATTTATTTTATTTATTTATTTATTTATTTATTTATTTTCTGACCTTACACTACATAAGTTATTTAGAGCACTGGCTACATTATATTTTTGTCGTGTTGTCCATTTCTGATAAACTTGGAACATATATTATTATTTTTTTTTATACTTCTTAATAAGCCCTAAAAAGACTTTTCTGAAAAACCTGACACAGCTTTTAGGATCCAAACTCTCTTTGCATTTCTAATTTGCACATTCAAGCTTATTTCATACTAGTGCTGTTAGTGCTTTCCCTGAGAACATATGCTGGGACAAATGGGAACACAAAACTCTGTCAGGGCAGGCTCAGACCAGGCTTTAGGAAACATTTCATCACTATGAGGGTGGTCAAACACTGACATAGGCTTCCTAGCAAGGTGATTGATGACCCATGTCTGTCAGTGTGCAAGAGGTATTTGGACAATTCCCTCAATAACATGCTTTCATTTTTGGTTAGCCCTGAGGTGGTCAGACAGTGGGACTTCATGATCTTTGTAGGTCCCTTCCAACTGAATTCTTTCCTTGCCTTGCCCTTCGTTCTCTACTCTACTCTACTCTACTCTACTCTACTCTACTCTACTCTACTCTACTCTACTCTACTCTACTCTACTCTACTCTACTCTGTCGTCTCCTGTCCTGTCCTATTCTGCTTTAACACTGTTTGTGACAGATATTTATAAAAATATGAATGGTAGGAACATGGTGAATTTTTTCCTTTCAAAAAAATAAGCAAGCAGAACACAACAAAATAAACAAGATACCTATTATGTACCAGAATCAAACCTCCAGTGTTAAAAAGTTTGTTAGACTACAAAGAGATTAAATAAATTCTTAAGAGAAAGAAAATATCACTGAGTAAGAACAGACATTCCATCTCTGGCATAAGAAGCTTTTAGGTCAGAAACTGGGGCTTGGAGTGTGTCTGGAAGGAAAAGCTCATCATTATCTGTCTTTCTGACCTGCCTGTTGGGCACTGCTGGAGAATAAAGACTGGAGGAGGCTTCGTCTTGAGGCCACAGCACCTGGACCCTGTTTCAGGGAGGAGAGGCTGACACTGTTTAAAATAAAGGCAGTGTAGAAACATCCATCCTGGGTCCTCGGAGTTAGCTCCAGAACTGAAAATAGTATGGTTGTATCAACATGGTTCTGTGCAGAGTCTCATTAAGCAAGAATAATTAGTGTTTTGATCACTGTCTTCCAGAAGAGACTAAACTGCTCCTGGCCTACCAATTATCTCTGTATTTCTCATATGCCCAATTTTGTTTATTTTATGTTAGCTATGGGATCCCTAAAAAATACAATTCAACAATACATACAGTGTCCTTGGTATGACTGTTATATATATATATATATATATATATATATATATGGTATGACTTTTATATATATATATATATATATATATATATATTTAACCAGTGCTTAAAAAAGATATTAAATGAAGAGAAAGCTCATTTAAAATTGCATATCTCTATATTTAAATTATATGTATGCTTAATATTATTTTGTATATATTCTTCTTCAGGCAATTTTCCAAGCTGCAATAACTATATGTATATATATATATATATATACATACATACAAAACATTTTTCATACGTTCTTTCCAATTTGCAGCATAAGTCAAACTATTTATCAAATCAGGAACAGATCTTTCTGATGTCAACAAAATTGACACTCATTTCTTTTTTAACAGACTCTCTGAGAAACCAAGGTAATCATTTCAGGTGGTAGATTCATTGTAAATTGTTTTCTATTAAGGTTCAGTTTTAAGTGATAGATTTATTCACGTGATATTTTTCCTTCTCCTTTGTTGAAAGATTTATTTTTATTGATTAATTAGTATTTATTAAATAATTAACATGAACTAGTCAGGCATGAACTAAAAGCCACCCCCCCTTTAATTAAGGAATTCATTAGGATTTATTCACCTATATTTTAATTCTTAATCAAGGAAAAAAAGAGGTTGTTATATCATAATAACTGTGGCATTGTCATTTGACAATCTGTAACTGTAGTTTTATAGTTTTTGTTTTGTGAATCAATCTTCTGTAGACAAACTGGAAGGGGAGATGAAAAAGTATAAATATCAGTCATTGAAAAACGTTTACAATTGAGAAGTAGAATACACTTTTGCTGTTGCTTTTGCTTAGAGCTAGGCTCCTTTATTTTGCATTTTAAAGCAAGATGATGTCGACTACAATAATTTTTCACTTTGTAAAGAAAAGAAATAGTTCCCAACAGGAGAAAATAATGTATTTATTCTATGAGAGTTCTACTTCCCTGCCTCTATTGTTTTGGAAAGGTATCCTGAGCTTTTTGCTAAATCTCTGCTTCTCCTTTCCCTAAGAAGTCAGACTTTCCTTGCAGCTGCAGTCTTCAAAAGAAAAAAACAAAAAGAAAAAAAAAAGAAAAAAAAAAAAAGTAGCTGTCTCTTAACCTGCACAAATCCATCCAGATGACTGAGAAGTTTCTAATTATGTTTCTGCAAAACACACCGAGTTAAAAGCAGCTAGAAGGAAATAAACCCATGTTGAATGAAAGAATTGGAGAAGAACCAATCAATCCAACTTCTAGCAATGAAACAGTTCTGCGATAGCTCTGCTGGCCCCAACCCAATCCCACAGTTTTTGTTAACCTAGGTCTTTAACACATATGTAATATGATAAGCTGTGTATTTCAATCCTTATTAAGCTTACCACATGCAGTGAAAAAAGAATTGTATGTGCTTCACAATCTGTGAGAGAAGGAAGAGGAAAGAACAAATTACCTATGGCTGCTGAGCAGGTGGGGTTATAGAAATTAAAATATAACTCCTCTAAACATTTAACCAAAATATCACAGATTTTCTGAACATTTTTTGCATTAACACTTTCCCCTCCCCCCCTCCCTCCCATTTCCCTCTACAGTCTCTTCCACTAAATATGGCAGGAACTGTTCCCTTCGTTTTTCTGTCCCTTGTTTCTTCTATATTACAATAATGAAGCAAAAGCATTGCTGGCATCAAGCTGCTAAAGACAGGACTGAAAGCATAGGGATGTACAGCTCAAGTGAGCACAGCAATTTTTGAAAACACAGTTTAATTCTGAGGTACCAGTTTTGCATCATTAAGAACTGGTGCTTGGGTGACATTATCTAATCAATGTCCCTCTTCAAATTGCAATTAATGTTATAACTGAAGGAAGCAAACTCAAGTAATCATAAAACTCAATCATCCAAGCTCAATCATTTTTATAAATCTACAAAATAAATGGTTCTATTATTCTTCTATATGGAGGCTTCAGATGAAACTCTGGTAAGAGACTTTAGGCACTTTCAGTGTCTCATTTTATTCTTTTTAAAAGAGTCGTTTGTGTTTATGCTTTTCAAAAATTAAGTGACAGTGAAATCTACAAGGTGGACAAGCCTGGAACATGATTTTCCTCTTTCCATAATTGTCCTCCAACAGTCGTCATTCCTTAGAAGTCAGTGGAAGTACTCCCAAGACTTTCTAAAAGAAGTGTCAGGTCCTTAATTTTTTTTTACTGGTATAGCATATCCAGTGAAACTTCCTTCTGCTGCCTTAGTTCACTGAGTTTCAGGTCTATACAGAAGCAGTGAATGGCTGCTACAGCTTTTTATTTAACAGCCTCTTTGTGTATAAGTCTCTGGCCTTTTTAGATTCTCCAAAGAAAAGTGGACTTTCCTTTCATCCTTTCAAGAATGATTTCTATATAGCAAAGGACTATCCCTTCAAATTTTAACAGCACCATCATCCCATTTTATATTGGTTAATGAAGTACTGTCATACTCTTTTTCATGGGATTACAAATTTCAGTGATCTCTACACATCCTGTTCTATTTTTATTTTATTTTTTAAATTATTTTGGATGGACTTTTTGTAACCCTTCTGTTTCTTTTCCCACAGTTCCACACAGACATTACACCTAAGTTATATGCAGCTATGAGCATACCAAAATGTATGAGATCTCATCTGTTGTCAACTGTATGTAGAGGAAATGTTTTTAGTTACTGCAGCTGTTCAGAAGCAAACATTGATTAAAAAAGTCAATATTAATTTCATATAATATTAATTTAATATTTTTAATTTAATTATAATTTTAATTTAATTTATAATTTAATTTATAATTTTAATATAATATTAATATTCAACTATACCTGCTCATTCCAATATGTGCCAAACTATCAAATAAACCTATTGGCAAGACTTGGTCCCTGATGAACTATTAACAGCCAAAGGAACATTTGTTATTGGGTTAGATAGCTTTTAAAATGATCTCTGAGCTTTTCACTAATTCCCTGGCCTATATCACACAGACAATGCTTCTTCCCAACCCAACAGTGTTTTTCTGGCAGTCACTCTCTACAGATGTTCTTTGTCTTAAAATGTCTGCAGCTGCAAAGGGATACAGCCATGAGCCTGTGTAGGTACATGGCTTGCAGGAGTGGTTACTGGGATTTTCAATTTGCTTTTCAATTTTCCCATTTTCCACCTTATGAATCTAAATAATTGAAAAAGTTTTGTGAATTACAAATCCCATCGAAATCCATGTACACAATAATCATTTAATTATTCAAGTCTTTCTACTGTTATCATTGATTCAGTAATTGGAATTTCTTTTTCATTGTGTATGTTGATTGCATTCCTAAGACAAGGAAAATCTCTTTATTTCACATTTTTTTTCTGTTCCTTTTTTTTTCTTTATTTCTTTTTTTTTTTTTTTTTTTTTCTGTTCTTTTCCATTATTATTCTTTTCAGTTGGAATAGTTAGAATCTTTCTGAAGTTTTCAGAACAGCTAACCCATATCATTATCCAGAAGGCTAAATCTCATGCTCATTCATCTGAAGAACAGCTATTCAGAAATGTGGCAGCAGAAATGCTGTTACTGCTTGCTTTCTGGTCTTTCTTGATTTTTTGATCAGGGATTGCAGGGTCACAGTTTGGGTTTTCTTCCCCCGCACCCCCTCCCCCCCCCTCTATCCCCCTCCCCCTTTACACACACACTCATATATCTCCTTTACTTGCCAAAGGATATCCAACAGTTGCAAAGACTGAGAGTGAACCAGATAGTATTTGCTGTATCAGTGGACAGAAGATTGTCAATAAATGCTGTCAATTGTTAGCAAGGGGTACTTTCACGTCCACCCAAAGATGCATTTCCCATTACACTTGTCTCCATAGGAGGCACTGTATAGGTCCAGAATGTATAAACAACCCAGACAAAAAGGGACTCCAACAGCAGGTTTGCATTGTGTAATGGGTTGTTCTATAAAACACTGGATGCACACAACACCAATGAGCTTCCTGAATTAGCATCTTAATGGAGGACTATAAGGATGTTGCGAGGCTGTGCAGGGACAAAATTAGAAAGGCCAAAGCTCATCTGGAGATCAATCTGGCTACTGCCGTTAAAGACAGCAAAAAATGTTTTTATAAATACATCAACACAAAAAGGAGGACTAAGGAGAATCTCCATCCTTTACTGGTTCCGGGGGGAAACTTAGCTACAAGAGATGAGGAAAAGGTGGAGGTGCTTAATGCCTTCTTCGCCTCAGTCTTTAGCGGCAATACCGGTTGTTCTCTGGATACCCAGTACCCTGAGCTGGTGAAAGGAGATGGGGAGCAGAATGTGGCCCTCACTATCCACGAAGAAATGGTTGGTGACCTGGTACAGCACTTGGATGTGCACAAGTCGATGGGGCCGGATGGGATCCACCCAAGGGTACTGAGAGGACTGGCAGAGGAGCTGGCCAAGCCCCTATCCATCATTTATCAGCAGTCCTGGCTATCGGGGGAGGTCCCAGCTGACTGGCGGCTAGCAAACATGACGCCCATCTACAAGAAGGGCCGGAGGGCAGACCCGGGGAACTACAGGCCTGTACCAGGGAAGCTCATGGAGCAGATTCTCTTGAGAGTCATCACGCAGCACTTGCAGGGCAAGCAGGCGATCAGGCCCAGTCAGCATAGGTTTATGAAAGGCAGGTCCTGCTTGACGAACCTGATCTACTTCTATGACCAAGTGACGCGCTGGGTGGATGACGGAAAGGCTGTGGATGTGGTCTACCTTGACTTCAGTAAGGCTTTTGACACCGTCTCCCACAGCATTCTCCTCAAGAAACTGGCTGCTCTTGGCTTGGACTGGTGCACGCTTTGTTGGGTTAGAAACTGGCTGGATAGCCGGGCCCAAAGAGTCGTGGTAAATGGAGTCAAGTCCAGTTGGAGGCCAGTCACTAGTGTTGTTCCCCAGGGCTCGGTGCTGGGGCCGGTCCTCTTTAATATCTTCATCGATGATCTGGATGAGGGCATTGAGTGCACCCTCAGTAAGTGTGCAGATGACACCAAGTTAGGTGCGTGTGTCAATCTGCTTGAGGGTAGGAAGGCTCTGCAGGAGGATCTGGATAGGCTGCACTGATGGGCTGAGGTCAACTGCATGAAGTTCAACAAGGCCAAGTGCCAGGTCCTCCACCCTGGCACCAAGCAGAACCCCAAGCAGAAACCCCAAGCAGAGGTACAGGCTGGGAGATGAGTGGTTGGAGAGCTGCCAGGTGGAGAAGGACCTGGGAGTGATGGTTGATAGTCGGCTGAATATGAGTCAGCAGTGTGCTCAGGTGGCCAAGAAGGCCAACGGCATCCTGGCTTGCATAAGAAACAGTGTGACCAGCAGGGCTAGAGAAGTGATTGTCCCCCTGTACTTGGCTCTGGTGAGGCCTCACCTCGAGTACTGTGTTCAGTTTTGGGCCCCTCGCTACAAGAAGGACATGGAGGTGCCTGAGCAAGTACAGAGAAGGGCGATGAAGCTGGTGAGGGGTCTGGAGAGCAAGTCCTACGAGGAGCGGCTGAGGGAGCTGGGCTTGTTCATCCTGGAGAAAAGGAAACTCAGGGGCGACCTTATCACTCTCTACAGATACCTTAAAGGAGACTGTAGTGAGGTGGGGGTTGGCCTGTTCTCCCACGTGCCTGGTGACAGGACGAGGGGGAATGGGCTTAAGTTGCGCCAGGGGAGTTTGAGGTTGGATCTTAGGAAGAACTTCTTTATGGAAAGGGTTGTTATACATTGGAACAGGCTGCCCAGGGAAGTGGTGGAGTCACCATCCCTGGAAGTCTTTAAAAGACGTTTAGATGTAGAGCTCAGGGATATGGTTTAGTGGGGACTGTTAGCATTAGGTCAGAGGTTGGACTTGATGATCTTGAGGTCTCTTCCAACCTAGACAATTCTGTGATTCTGTGATTCTGTAATGAGTTATTTTTATTTATGCATAATCATCTTCAATTAATGCTTGTGTCCTTTAACATAGTGATCAGTGAAGTGAAAATTAATTGTAAAGTAAGCAAGAAATGAAATAGGGTATAGAACAGAGAGAGATTATAATATCAATATAATATTTGATTACTGTTGCACAGTAATACTAGTAACACTGATTGTTCATGGAACAGAATGCAGTTACCTCTTTAAGAAAAACCCAGTGTCCTGTCAGCATGCTGTTATTCCAAGTCCATGGTTCTAGCAGCTTGAACTCATGCTCTCTTATTAGTCTCTGCTATGTTTCGGTCTCTGCCTTCCACATGTCCAGGTTGTTCAGGATATATCAGATTATAATTGGAACAAACAATATTGACAGTAACCACTCAAAGCAAGTAATCTTATTAAGACTAGCTAACTGAACATTAGTATATTTTTAAATGAATTCTTCCATGAGAAATATTAACTTAATGAGCTGAGGGAAGAAAAAAAAACAAAAAGTTTTAAAACGAAACCCTATCTATATGATTGATTGATATGAAATTAAATTATATTTGACAAAAATAGAGAGAGAACCCATCTGAGGGATGAATATATTAGAAACACTTTAATAATTGTTTCTATTCATTCATGAAAATTAAAACCTTCATGCAAGAGTAAGGACATCACTTTTGCAGAACTATATGAAATGGCCTCGATTTCTGAGTAGTCTTGAAGGAAAGCCTTTCATGTGCAAATTATGGGTACACACAAACACACACACCAAAAAAGGGATATCATACCATTAAATGTGGCATGGAAGTAATAAGGAGAATGAAATAACATGGCCTAGGTAATAGCACAGTCCCTTTCCAGGTGAAGATTTATGTATGATTCTCCACAGTCTGTTTCTCTAGATTTATTTCTTTTTAATTATTTATTTATTTTAATTCAAGTATTTTGTGTTTTTGACCACATTTGATTCAGGCTTATCAGACTTCACTAAAATCTCATGAAACTTGAGAACTAATAGTAAAAACTCATTACACTAAGGTGAACTTGAAATCCAGGTTTTCTACTTCCCACCTCTGTCTACCCAATAATGTTTCATACAAAATATGAATACCAACATATTTGTTAAAGATTCAAATTAAAACCAAAATGAGAGTGATAAAATAATTGCTCATTCTGGAATAGAACCAGTCACAGATTTTTATGAAAAGAGGAACCGGAAACAAGATTCAGGAAAGAGGAAGGAGGGAAAAACAAACAAACAAACAAACAATTAATTTTCCTTTTCTTAGGTGATTTGAACAGAAAACAGAAAACTCAGCTGTGCTTGGAGTAAGCTCAGTTCAGGAGACCAGTTATTTTCCTTTCAAGTGCAAGTGTAAAGAACAGAACTTCAAATAAAGAATATAAAATGAGTCCAAATAGTGTACTCCAGCATCCTCTGTCTGAGAAAAACTGATGGTAACAAATTATAAATCAACATAACCTCACTCTCATCTCTGAATTATTGAGCACAAAACTAAAACTGTTGAGAGGCTTAAACAATCTATCACTTGCTAAGCTTTCATTAGAAAATTAGCTCATGATATGTAATGATCTTGCCTATACATTTTAATTGCTTTTAACTGTTTAAATAGAATTTGAGTAATAGCTTCTTAATGTTCACCACAGAAGGTAACTAAATCTTTAATGGACTCCTGGTGCAACCAGTTTAATATTGTAATTTAATTGAGGCTTAGCAAAATAAAAAATAAAAAATAAAGCTAAAAAAAAGAAAAGAAGAAAAACACCTTCCTTCTTAATATATAAAGTAAATATTATATTTTGTTTTATAAAAAAATAAAAATAAAATCGAAGATAACCTTTTTTCTGCATCTTCATATAGTAGCTTTTGTCAAGACATTTTTAGAATCTCTATTTCAAAATGTTTGGCTTTCTTAGAATTATTAGATTTTTAATTTTATTTTTTAATTTTATTATTATTATTATTTTTAATGAATAGAATATATACTCAAAGTCAGACTATTCTTGCAAGCATAGCAAATTGCTCTCTCATATCTTTTCACAGACACCATGTTTGTTATTCTTTGGTCTTCCAGTATACATACATTTTAATATATTTAATAAAAACCCTTTGAACTAGACTTGCAATTCCATTTACCATTTCATTTTAAGTTCATTGTCCAATTCTTCTGATTTAAGGATATTTCACTGTTAAGATTTTATTCTGACTCTGTCTATGAGAGCAACAATTCAGCAGTACGTTGTGCCAGTCACAGCCTCTTTGATGGACTGATGCCACTTCTTCCTTTTGCATTGTCTTGTCATTTATCTCTGATTACTATTTTTCACTGTTTGCTTTATTTTTATTTATTTAAGATGGTAAAAAATATGGCTTTTGGCTGTTCTCCTTCTATCTATTTGCTTTTTGTCCTCTTCTTGCTGATTCCAGAATAGATTCTCAGTTCTGAATTAGTTTTTATCCAGGGAAGTCTCTCCTTGCATCCCCACACCCCTGTCACTCCTTGTTGAAGAAGTGCCAGGCTTCCCTTGCATCATTTAGCCAGGCAGGTTTGTTATTTAGCTCTCTCAGCACACAGTATTGAGGTAGTTCACAGAAACACAATAAATCAGCATGTCAGAGGGCAAAACATTGGAGAGACACTGAAGATAGTGAAGCAGATGCTTATTAAGCTCTAACAGATGAAGGCATGCCCCTCATTTCTTTATACCCGCCTAAGTAGTTTTTCAGGAGCAACTGTAGCTATAGCTAAATTCTAAGGTTTTTGTATATCCATGACTTAGGTGATGACCCACTGAGTGTAAAACTCTGTAACAGTTGCTTTTTATTAACAGTTGCTTCATGGCCCATCTCTTAGATTAAAGTTTACTGATCAGGCTACCTGTTACACAAACCTGTGCAATTTCTGATAAGCCAAGCCCAATGTTCACAGTCGAAAGCAGAGGCAGGTTTTTACAGCTGCAACTCATGCTCCCATGTCATGCTTCTGATTCAGTAAACTTTGGCATGAAGTCATCAACCATCATACTCTGATCAGTATGGAATATGTTGTGCACCTTTCTTATTTAACGATTACATTAGACCTGGTCCCTAGCACATGATATCACCTTGTCAGAGACATCACAATCTCTGATTTATATCCAAGGTGTTTAATGACTTATATTCATGATATCTGAAACATGAAACACACCTGAAGTGCCCAGATGAGGACTCTGACTGATAACCTCTCAGATGCAAAAGTGATTTTTAAACCTTCATTAAGTACTTTTCCAACAACAACAAAATGTTACCCGTATCTTTCTTAAAATCATCTCTAGGAATAACTGCTTAAAGGACTTAAGACTGAAATGGCAAACTTCAGTCCAAGATCAAGATTCTTTCTCTTTAAACCAATTTTTCTAAGATGAGTATAGAGCAGAATGAATTTAAAAAAATCAAATAAAACAAAATAATGAAAAAAAAAAAAAGATGATCATACATCACTCCTCCTATGGTTAAGATGAGCCACATGTGACAGATAGTGAATATTTTGCTTATTGTAATATAGTAAAACACTCAGACAATACACCAGTGACAGTCATATAAATATGTACTAGGAAAGGAGTGAAATTAAACAATATTACCTAGGAATATAAATGTCAGCCAATACATATTTCTACTGGAGTAGAAATTTGTCAAACATCTAATACTTGTCATAGAACAACCTATTACTTATGATTATTAGAGAGCATATGTAGCTTCTGCTTCCTAAAATAGTTATTCTGAGGCTCATTCGAGTTTCAGAGTGTATCTTGGTTTTAGAGCAAACTCTGACCATTTTACCGCTGTGAAAAGTGTGAGATTTTGAGGTTTTCTTTGGTTTTCTTTGGAATTACGTGACAATGAAAGAATCTGAATACAGATCACTGATATTAAAGAAGTACCAGCAATAAAGGGGTCAAGAGGAAGGTGGAAAGAACATTGATATCTGCATAGCTTTTCTCTCTCTCTCTCTCTTTTTTTTTTTTTTTTTTAATATATACATATAGATGCTATAAAAGTGAATTTATTTTGTTTAGAATATTTTATATACACTTTTGATTGGAAAAAAAATAATCTAATAAATGCATTAATTTCAGATCACTCTAATGAACTTTTTTTTTTGCTCTCAATTTGGACACTGAATAAATAAATAAATAAATAAAAGAAACATAATAAATAAAAGAAACATAATTGTTACTGGCACAATTTTATCACAAACAGTTCAGAGAAGAGTGAACTCTGTTCCTTGGAAGGGAGATTTTTGTTGGTTAAAATCTAGTTAAAAGACCAGGCAAACCTCAGACTGTTCAAGGGTCATTTTAAATATTATCAGATAAATCTAATATTTTTCTGCTTGACCCATAAGTTTTCCAAGTTCTATTATTCAACTTCCTTTCTGTAGTTCTGAAAGTTTCCTCTGCATTTTAATTGTTACTTATTTATTTATTTATATTTTTAATTCCCAAATACTAGACTCAACGTAAGTATACACTACTGTTATTGCTATTCACATCTCTTTAAGAGCTTTTCTTAAAAACTAGCTATGTCTCCAGATGGTGATTGACTCCTCAAGGAAGTCTTGTAGGAAATAATTAATGAATAGCATTTTCATCACTGTCCTTCTTAAACCAGAAAACCAGAGACACACCTGGTAGGAAATTAGCCACAAAATATTTCACTTTACCATGTAATTATTTCTGAACCTATTTAACAGATTTTTTTTTTTTTAATCTTTTTTTTCTGTATACCATTCACTGTCTCCCTAATTTATCTCTGTCTATTATGGATGCTCTTGATTAAACACATATTGTGTTGTGTTTTTACAACTGCTTTGTTTAAACACGCCATGCAAACCATCCAAAAATACAAACACAAAAACCTATGAGGATGAATATAGCACCTTCTACCTGTAGACTCTGACAGATGGACCGCTGTGAATTTCATCTTCACTGTGGTTTTATATGGACATATCATAGCCTTAGAGAATAGTTAAGATAGATGAGATTTTCAGCTGCTGCAAACCATAATGATCTGAGCTAGTCATCTTGATACCATTTTCTCTTTACCAATGAAAAGAAATCAGCATACTCATATATGGTTCATTCAGAGATCCCCTTTAGGAGTCCATTCATCGTTCTGTGGAATTTTACATTTTAGATTTCCAAAACAAGGTGAGGTTAGTTCCAAACTTAATGTATAAGAAATTAAGATCTGACCCTGTGAGCACGTTAGGAGATGCATTTACTTGTGCAGACCTGAGTTTCAGGTCTGTTGTTCAATGTACAACTTGGACCATTCATAATCTACTATATTAAATAAGTTTAAAAACAGAGAGCAGAAAGATGATCTGCCTTCAAATGGTTAGGATTCTTTTACCAGCTTGTCCTGGTTTCAGTTAGGACAGAGTTAATTTTCCTCCTGGTAGATGGTAGGGTGCTATGTTTTGGTTTAGGATGAGAAGAGTGCTGATAACATGCTGATGCTTTAATTGTTGCAGAGCAGTGCTTACACCAAGCCAAGGACGTTTCAGCTTCTTGCCCTGTTCTGCCAGCAGGCAGGCTGGGGGTGCAGCTAGAGCTGGGAGGGGACAGACCCAGAGCAGCTGACCCAAACTGGCCAAGGGGGTATTCCATACCATCTGACATCATGCTAAACAATATATAGGAGCGGCTAGCCAGGGGGAGAGGGGAGGAGGGGAGGCAGACTGCTCGGGGTTAGGCTGGGCATCGGTCAGTGGGTGGTGAGCAATTGCATTGTGCATCACTTGTTTGTACACATTATTATTAGTAGTACTATTATCATCATTATTGTTATTATTATTATTGTTATTATTATTTTCCCGTCTTAATAAACTGTCTTTTTCTCAACTCAGAGGCTTCACTTTCCTGTTTCTCTCCCCCATCCCAGAGAGGGAGAGGGGAGGGTGAGCGAACGGCTGTGTGGTGTTTAGCTGCCAGACGGGTTAAGCCACAACACAGCTGAAATCCAACTGAGATACAGCTGGTTATAAAATGCTCTAAGAAGTCTCCTCATGTCCGACACTTGCACATTAAAAATCTTCACGAATTGAAAGTGGATATGCTAAAATGATAAAACAATCTGCTTCTAATTTTACATTCATTGAAGAACTACAGAACTTGAAAAACTGATCAGCAATTTGGGATTGATACATTATTCCCCCTTGGAATCTGGTTTTACCTTAATCCAGAATTTGTTGATACAATTCTTCCTATTAGATTGTTTCACATATAATACAGAAGATGCACTTTAAATGTTTATGAAACTATAAGATACTATTAGAACCTGACCTTGCTCCATTTCATGTGTGAACAAGTACATTATATAGTGACTTTATCTCCAATAAACTCAGCAGTGTTAACACATTGATTGTTGTTCTCATTTACTACGTGAGAGAGCATCTGAAATGCTATCACTGAGTTCTGCCTTGTCACTGTCAGGTCTCTAAGTAGATCCGTCATCATTGCTGGGGTTGCCTTGGTACAGAGCTAGGTTAGAAAATGGCACAGACACACAGCCTTGAAGAGTGCACTTCCATGAAGCTGCACTTAGGTTCTCCCCTGACCAGAGCTCAGAAATGTATTTTCGGCTGGGGCTCTCACTCTGGGTCCCTGCCTGAGATGCACTGCCGTGGTGTGTCAGCTGTGACCAAGCCCAGCATGTTGCATACTCTGCTGATCTTAACCTCAGACCTGCCTCATCTCTACAGGTTTGCTTTTCCACTGAACTGTGGTTGGTGCTGGTTGCTGCCACCAGACCTGATTCTGTATTACTGGCTCATCTTCCTGGCTTCACCTCAGACTCACCTCTTCAGACTCGTGAGGGTCTGGACTCATCCAGCCCTGGTTCCAGTCACTGGCTCTGCTCTGCTCACCTCCCTCAGTTGCTGTGGGACTACATCATGTTAGCAAAGCTGCTCTTCTCCAACACCATTATGATGCTTGGCTCCTGTCCCCCCTGCCCTTACAGAGCAAGGTTGGAAATTAAGAAAAAATTATTCTGAGAAAGAGTGGTTAGGTGTTGGAACAGGTTGCCTAGGGAATTGGTCACTCTACCTGTGGAGGTGTTTAAGGAAAGTGTAGACATGGCACTTAGGGACATGGGTTAGTGGGTGATACCACTAGGAGGATGGTTGGACCAGATTATCTTAGAGGTCTTTTCCAACCTTGATGATTCCATAGCTCTGTGATTCTATTCTGAGCAGCCAGCCTGCTGTGATCTCTGGTTTTTCCACCATCAACTAGCCCAGTGCTCATTTGCACGGTGAAGGCACTTATGTACATAAGGATTTCTCATTTACTTCAATAACAAGAATTTGTTCATAGGCGAATACTTTCTTGCTTTTAGAAAACATTCTCTGAATCCTCACCAGCTTATAAAACAGGGGAAACTGTCTGGTAATCTCTATTGTGAGGCTTCCCAAAATGAGACGGGAGCCTGGTAGGGCAATATTTTCCTCAGTCCCAGCAGTAGGGACATGCATGTCTGCTTCTGCTTCAGCTCCTTCTTATCAGCCTCTTAATGGGGAAGTAAACAAGGAGCAGTACCAGAAACTTGTGAGTGATGCAAACCATTGAGCAACGTGAATTGCAAATTATGATGAGCCAGTATTCTTTGTAATAGTCTTGGAGCAAAGCTGATGAACAATATCTAAAATAAACTACATTCTTACCTTTATGGAGATTTTGATTAAAAAACAGATTCATGCAAGGAAAAGCTTGTTTGCTGATAAATTACAATGAGACAAGAGGGATAAATTTTCTGAAAGTTCCACAATTGATAAAAACTGAGGACATTACTTATTGTGAAAGTCATATAGAAAACAAATTTACATACTCAGTCAAAGCAACAATTAAACTACAAAAACAGGCTCTATCAGCTGCTACAGGGGATGGGGCAAGGATCTCTGCAGAATGGTCTCTTTTGGGACCATTTTCTTTGGGCAAAATGTCCATCTAGCCTAACTGGTTTGGTTACTACAGATATATGACTCTTAGAATATAAATTGCTTTCTCATATTGGACTCCTCCACAGTAGATATCCTTCTGGATTTACTTGTAAACCATAAAGTGTTTTTAATTTTATTCAATTCCTTACATCATTTCATTGACTTTTTTTTTTTTTCCCTAAAATTATAAGCTGAAAAGAGAGCCAAGGTCCAGTACACTTTGAAGCCCAGGCTCTATGTCTGGATGCCAAGTGTAGGGCACTAACATCTAGGTGTAATACAGATAAAGGAGTATGAAACAGTATGAAGGAGGGTTTCTACTAACTCCTTTGAATCTTGCAACATATGATTTTAGCGTGCATCAGTGATGAACCAAGTGGCTGACCTTTCTGCCTCCTCAGATACGTGACATTCCTTTCAGGCAGATGAACTTTATAAAGTGTTTAAAGGTCTGTAAGACTGAACCAGTCATGTGCATTTTATATTCATCAGGAAGAAACAGTCAGTGTCAAGTAGGTATTTACCAAACCCCAAGAAAAGATTCTTAAATGGGACAGATGGTTACACAAAATATCTGTTTCTGTTCTTGAACGCTAAATGAACAGGTGACCACATTTGATTTAGACAATTAAACTGAAGGTATCTTAGGTTAATCAGATGAGATGAATCCTACTCAATGTATTTGACATTGGTAGTGATATGCTAATCCAACAAGCTTCAACTCTTCCCTCATTGTTCTTCAGCGGTAGGAATTTCTCTAAAGTTCCCAGCTTGCACTCAAACAGCTAGTTAATGAAATAAGTTTGCACTCAAGACTGGTATCCAATTTGTGCTCAGAATACAGCTGTATCTATTCTCTGTTTTTCTCTGGTAATTACTGGTTTCATATTTTTTTTCAGTCATGTTATTGCATTATGACATACCTGAAATACAAGTTTACTTAACACTACTTACATGATAAAAAAATAGAATAAAAGTGGGGACTTTGTAGCTTTGCTTCTTACAACCTAGAAACATTTTTGATTTCAACTTTGAAGGAGGAACTACTTCTTTGAGGAGTATTTGTGTTTTTTATGAAAAATATATGTCCATCCTGTTCCATGGAAGCACAATGACAACGTAACAACTAATTTGTTACTAACGTAACAGCTAATATTCATTTATACAAAAATAAGCCCAGCTCAAATAATTTTTGTTTCAGCCAATCGTCTCTGTAATATTAGCCATAGGATAATTAGAATACAACCAATCTTAGTATTATAATTACTTTCAGCTTAATTCTCACATTGACCTGATATTGTACACCACTATGGCTCATTACACTTGTTTTATTAACACAGTCTACCAAAATTATGTTAACATTCTTCTAGCTACAATATAATCTTCTGGTTCACCCACACACAAAATAGCCTCCATTAAAGGTGAAATAATAATAATAAAAATATCACAGTAAAACTTAAATGCTTAGTTAGCCACAGCTTTCCAAGAATAACAGCAATTTACATAATTGTTCAGGTATTTTTCACTGCATATCCCTAACCAGTTCTGCGTAGAAAAATATATTTATATATGCTTCTGCAGCATCCTAATATACTTTATTGTACAGCAGCAGGAATTGAAATAAGTTCATAAAATCAGTGAGGCCAACGTATTAGTAATTTGTCCTCAATTTTTTGCTATAATGGTTATCAAAAGTGCATTAATCTTTCTTATTAAAATCTATTTATATACCCTTAATTAACATTAAAATGTTATTTTGTCTCCAGCACAACATATTAATCTTCTTTTCTATTAAAAAGAAATCATAAGATTTTTTTTTCCAGGCTTAGCCCGTTAATGATGCTTCGGTGAAGCAAACACAAGAGATAGCTCAAAGAAAAAGAATTAAACGGAGAAATGAAACAACAGCAACACACACACACACACACACACATGAAAACAAAACAAAACAAAAACTAGCAACTTATTAATAAAAATTATAGACAAGGTTTGTCAGTTTACGTTTTAATGAACTATTGTTGCAGAAGACTTTTTTAAGTGTACCTTTTCAGTGAAATACCCACAATTATTTATTCATTCTTAATACAATTTATTAGAATATAGGCCATGAAAGAAACTCTGTGGGTCAGTCATGGAAAAAGTCACACTACCCACATGGCTGAGTAAATCTGTACTTGGGAAGAAGCTGGGTAACAAACTCCCAAGCAAGAAATCTAAGCAAGCACGCTTTAGTTACTGCTGTCATCTTTTGATGTTTTTCAGCTCACCATTTATGCATGAAGAGACTGAAATCAAGAACACTTTCCAGGAAAGCCTTGCCTAAACTCAAGTGAGGCCTAATACCTGGGAGGAGGAACTTTCTTAAGAAAGAGGCTTTCTGGAATTGCATGAATGGCACATCTAGAGATTTTTGAAGAAAAAGTTCATATTTTTATATGAACTCATTTATACTGGCCAGAACAACATTCTTTCCTACACGAAGTGTACAGAAAGACTTCATGACAGAGACTCTGATCTAAGACTACAGTGTCTTAGAAACAGTGTTAAATTCACAACTCAGTAAAATTCAAGGTTACTAGATTAGATTTATTTTAAGGCCCAAATCATTAATCTTAATCCAGATTTCTAGCCTTTAGTTCAAGAAAAGCTAAAGAAAAAGATGGTGAGATATATGGTGAGATACAATGGTGAGATTATAGTACATGAATACCTCTAACTGTTTAGTATGACTTGCAACTTACAAATTCATATTGGATTTGAATAAGCAAATAGATGCTGCAATATACATATGGAGTTTATTTGACAAACATTTACAGGATGATAAACATTAGCAAAAGATACTGCATACAGGAATAGGTAGTCACAATAGAATGAGCACCTCCACTTTGCCTAAAACACATTTTATTCAACATTTATTCATCAGAAGTAGTCTGCCTTTAAAAACACAGCATTTCTCACTAGAGCAATGGCTGGAACCACATAGATTCCTCTCGAACTAATGAATACAGTGTTGTTTGCAGCTTTTGGATATAATGAAACGGCAATTGACAAAGGTCTTTAACTCTAGTCAAAGGTGCAGCTCAAGGGCAATAAAAGATTTTAAATTAGCTTTTAATTTTGCAGCTATGTGCATTTCATATGCAATACGAAACTGAAGATTCAGTTCTGCAGACTTTTTTTTTTTCTCTCAACATGTGACTGAAGCAGCAGTACTGTCGTAGCAAGTAATTTGAATCACTTGCTGAGACTCCACCTTTAAGCTTAATCTTTTAAGATTCACACTTCACTAAACCTCCAGCTTCAAAGGCTATCTAATCCAGGTTCGTCTTGCGGGGAGAAAGGTAAACGTAAATCCAAGAGCACAAGAGGTATACTTGATTTTGCCTTCCCAGCATGTCAGATAATTTGGATAGCAACTTTACCTATGCATCCAGTGTTTTCCCCACTTTGTAATAAATATCTCAGTTCTGTGCTACAGAAAACAAACACGTTTTATGTTTCTTTATATTAGCCCTTGGATTGCAATTTGTCCCACACTATCTTTACAAATGGGGTCACATAGATCCTTTGCCTTCTATTTGATTAGTCTTAATTATTTATTTTCTGTCATTCAGGTTTATGACTATGCAATAAAAGACAGGTTTAATGGGCCAGTAGTCCAGGATGGGAAATCATCCAGCTAGTGGAGCATTGAAGACATCAAATTAGTGACACTGCTGATCAGTTTTTTCCCCAGCTTGACATCTGTTTGCAAACACTCATAGCCAAAACTGTTTTGAAAGGCAGTGTCAGCCTTAGGCTTCTGAGCTTGTCTCCTCAGATGCATTGGTGCATCTCTCCACCCCTTACTACTTGTTATTTTCTGCTGTGAAATGACACAAAGTATATAATCACGCACAAGGGAGACATTATCTTGTGTTTTGATCTGATGATTAGAAGTCAGCATTCCTGGGCTCGCTCTTACACCATTCCTGATTCTCTTGTGACTCCTGTCTTATGTGCATATTTAATGTGCATATTAATTTAGAAAACATAACCATATGTAAGAAAAGCTTCTGGAATCATTTAGTTTGAATCAAATTACATATCAGCATGTGAATATTCTTTGACTTTCCTTTCCAGAAACTATTGTAACAAATGTGACTATTACTAAGAGTCAAACGGCACTTATAGGGACAATGCGTATAAAAAGATGCATAAAGTTTTGAAAAGAAAGAACGCTTGGGGCCGTTGTTCTGGACTGCTTTATAGCGTGGGTTGAACATCTTTATCCAGTGTTTTTGTTAACATTTGCTTGGAAAATAGAGCATCTCTGAAAAAGAAACCAACCAACCAACCACCAACCAACCAAAAAGAGTTCCAGTTGAAATCAAGTGCCAAACATCATTACTAGTAATTCTCGTATAATAGCAATGATTAAATAAAAATCATACATGACCATAACTACAGTTATTATTCTATGGCTATATGAATAGTCATAACACTATGTGAATACTGCTGTATGCCTTAACGTGCAATATATGAGTATGCATAAATATAAATATTAGTGTAAATAAATGTTATCATGTGACCTCTGTGTACCCTATAAAAATTAGTTGTTATGGTAGTTTTTTGATACAAATATTACAGCAAAAAAGCAGCTGTGCTAAATCAACCCACAGCTATGTCTTGTCCCCTGTACTACCATCAGCAGCAGCATCATGCTTAGGACCAGGACATGAGAATAGACCAAGCATGGAAAATATTTCTGCTATATCCTTGCAGCTTCTGGGAATCTTTGGGGAAGGCTTGGGCACTCTCTGAGCTAGAGTTCAAGTTTTACTTCAATACTTTCAGATGGCTGATGGGATCACTATATATATATATATGTACATATATATTATATATGTACATATATGTATATATATGTGTATATATGTGTGTATATATATCTATATGTACATATGTACATATGTACATATACATGTGTATATATACATATGTGTATATACATGAATATACACATATGTATATACATATATACATATATATGTATATACATGCATATATACATATACTTAAAATTAACATTTATAATTCCTGTGGCAGTGAATTCCATATAGTAACGCACTGCATAAGGAAGTATTTTTAATTATTTAACATTGCTTAATCAGATTTCAGACAGATCTTCTCAATTCTTGTACTGTACAGAACAATGAATATAATTTATTTATTTATAATTTTCATCTGGTTTTCTCCTTGTGTCAAAATTTTCCCAGTTTCCAGACTGAAACATCATAATTTTATCCATGCAGATACATGTGGAAGTTGTTGAGTACCCCTGATAGTCTTTGGCTACCTTATTTTTTACGTATTCAAATCCTATTATATCATCTCATCATAGTTAATTGTCATTTATTACTAGACAAAATAGTTCAATATCATTGAAAATGTTCCATCCTATTGTCCAGTTGCTAATGGGTATTTTTAACTCAGAAATATCTATATCTATATAAAAATAAAATGATAATTTTAACAGTTCACTGTTGATCATTTATTCCTTCCGTTGTTTGTTTTGACACTTCTTAACTTATTATATGCCATGCCTTCTCTTCATTTTATTTTAGTTATTCACATAAAAGCCTTTGAAAATTCAAAGAAAATATACCAACTGGATTGACTAATATACCAATCTTCTCTGTATGTTTGTTAACTTCATCAAAGAACTCTAAAACTCTCATGAGGAATGAGTAACCTCTGTGAAAGCCATGTGGACTTTTGACTGTAAAATATATTTATTCATGTACTTGTTATTTCTGTTCTTTCTTATAGTAGCTATCAATTTGCTCAGCAATAGTCAGATTTACTGGTCTGTAGCTCCCTGGACCATTCGGAAGTTACCATCTTCCATTTCCCCAGTGCCAATTCCATTTTAAGCACAGTTAATAGTTCAGCAATTTTATACTTGAATTCTTTCAGAACTCTTGGGTGAATACCATCTGTTCCTGATGATTTGTTACCACTCATATTATCAGTTAGTTCTAAAACCTCTCATTTCTAGGATTTTCATAAGCTGCCTAAGTACTGAATTTAGATAGCCTACTAGAGAAACCCTGAAATCTGAAGTCCTAATTCTAAATTTGGAGAAGCTTATGTTCAAACTGCAGATCTTCTGTGACCATCAGTCTTATTCTGATATAAATAATGAACTAATCTTAATGTCATAACTCCATTTTTCAGTTTTAGGTCCCTGTATTTCTATCATTCAAAGTTATCTTAGAATTCTGTCTTTTCAGTGACTATTCTGAATACAAATATCACAAAATCCTTTCATTTTGGTATGGTAAATAAAACCATAGATACAGATGCAGGTAAAGGCAGAACATTACTGACTGTACAGACCTCAGGTACAGACCTCAGGTTCTCTGATTCTTTGATGAGAATCAGAACAGAGAGGAAAGAAAGATGGTATGTGTGCTGATGATACTCTCAGCAATACAGAAAAAATGAAGATGTCCAAAATTATCAGTCTATTTTCAATCACTACCTAGATAAACAAAACCATATATTGAAGAAGCAGAAGACTTAAAACATTTTAATGGATAATGGCATTAAGAACTTAGAAATATCTCTTTAGTTTAGAGCAATAGTTTACTAGAGCTCTTTAGTTTAGAACAATAGTTTACTAGTTAATTTCAGTCAATTTTTTTGACTGGCTGAGGTGTCTGGACCAGGGATTTGGTTATTTTGATCTCGGGCTGTCCTTTGAGAGGCCAGTTAGGTGGGCTACAAACAGACACCAACTGAAAAAGTGGGGTGCAAGTGTGTTGGGGAGCAAGCTCTCTGGGCTGCTTACCAGGGCTTTAAACTAGGTTTGATGGGGGAAGGGAGGGGAGCTAAAGGTGACAGAGAAAGGCTGGGGGAAGTCGTCACTGCTGTCACTGTTGAAGACAGGGAAAAACTTCTGATCTCTCCCATAGGATTCTCTGAGGGCTCCTCAGAGAAGGTAGTGTTCCCGATACCCCATCCAGTATCTTCTTCTTGCATCCCCTCAGGGGTAACTGCACCTGCTACTTCCCTAAAATGCTGTACACCAGTGCACGGAGCATGGGAAATAAACAGGATGAGCTCGAGATCTGTGTTCGGTCGCAGGGCCATGATCTCATTGTGATCACTGAGACGTGGTGGGACAGCTCACGTGACTGGAACACTGTCATTGAGCTCTATGTCCTATTTAGGAAAGACAGGCTGGGGAAGCAAGGGAGTGGGGTTGCCCTTTACATGAGGGAGCAACTGGAGTGTATCCAGCTCCAGATGGGGGAGGGTGAAGGACAAGTGGAGAGCTTGTGGGTATGGGAGACACGGTGGTGGGGGTCTACTACAGGTCTCCAGATCAGGAGGGAGGAAGCTGATGAGGCCTTCTACGAGCAGCTGCTAGTAGCCTCACGATCATGAGCGCTGGTCCTCATGGGGGACTTCAATTACCCAGACATCTGCTGGATAAGCAACTTGGCCAGGCACAAGCAGTCTAAACGATTCCTACAATGCATTAAGGACAATTTTCTGACACAGGTGGTGGAGGAGCCGACAAGGTGTGGGATGCTCCTGGACCTCATTCTTACCGACAGGAATGGCCTTGTTAGGGATGTGAAGGTTGGGAGCAGCTTGGGAAGCTGTTGGTGGATGACAGGTTGACCATGAGCCAGCACTGTGCCCTTGTGGCCAAGAAGGCTAATGGGATCGTGGCGTGCATTAAAAGGAGCGTGGCCAGCAGGTCAAGGGAGGTGATCCTCCCCCTCTACTGTGCCCTGGTCAGGCCTCACCTGCAGTACTGTGTCCAGTTCTGGGCTCCCCTGTACAAGAAAGACAGGGAACTCCTGGACAGAGTCCAGCGGAAGGCCACAAAGATGATACGGGGCCTGGAGCATCTTCCCTATGAAGAAAGGCTGAGAGACTTGGGGCTGTTCAGCCTGGAGAAGAGAAGACTGAGAGGGGATCTCCTCAGTGTATATCAATATCTGAGGGGTGGGGGACAGAAGGATGTAGCCAACCTCTTCTCAGTGGTTTGTGGGGATAGGACAAGGGGCAATGGCTGCAAGTTAGAGCACAGGAAGTTCCGCACTGACATGCGAAAGAACTTCTTCATGGTGAGGGTGACAGAGCATTGGAACAGGCTGCCTAGGGAGGTTGTGGAGTCTCCTTCTATGGAGATATTCAAGGCCTGTCTGGATGCCTACCTGGGCAGCCTGCTCTGAGGAACCTGCTTTGGCAGGGGAGTTGGACCCGATGATCTTTTGAGGTCCCTTCCAACCCCTACAGTTCTGGGATTCTGGGGTTCTTCTGGGATTCTGGGATTCATATGCCATGGGATTTTTTATTACCGCTGTGCGTTAAGACTCTCTCTAAATATCAGTCTTTTCATACAACTATTTTCTGCCAGAGATTACGATACTGTTAAGCTTTCTGTTTTTTTTTTGTTTTTTTTTTTTTTGTTTGTTTGTTTGTTTGTTTTATTTTATTTTATTTTATTTTATTTTATTTTATTTTATTTTATTTTATTTTATTTTATTTTATTTTATTTTATTTTATTTTATTTTATTTTATATTTTTCTCTGTTTTTTACTGTTTGAAGGAAAATAACCATTTCAACCCTGTTTTGGTTTACTGAAACACACTTCAGGAAAAAATTATACATTTTATTCTCAAGATTAAGGAACTCACTAATTACAAAAATAAAGATGATTTCTGTACTACTATATAGGTTTGATATAACATATATTTAATTGTGGAAATGGAATTAAAAAAAACTGAGCAGAACTATTCTATAGCTTTTATGACTTTTTATTATTTATTGTTTATTGTTTATTTTTTATTATTTATGTTATTTTATGTTATTTTATTTTATTTTATTTTTTTATTTTATTTGATCACCTCCTCTTTCCCTTATGTCCATTTTACCTGTGCTCCCTAAAAAGTGGAATTTCTTTTATGAACATGCCATATTGAAAATATCACAAAATCAGAGCAAATATAAAATTCTTATTTTTTTGTGCTGTTGTTCCAAAATTAGTAAAAGCTGTATTTGTGTGTGTGTGATACATCTGTAAGACATAAATGGTACTAAGTTGACAGCCCTGGAGACTGAAGAACTCTTTCTGACTTCAGTGCAGGGATACAGAGAGCTGAAGTTTACTTATTATACTCTGAAAAACTACCAACACCTCAGACAGAGCATTGGAACAGATTTTATTACCTCTATTTTCACCCTTATTACTGAGATTGCCAGTGAATATTTTCAGAAATGAGTACAATGACACTTTTACCCCTGTCCAATCTAACCATGGCTTCATACTCCAGATTTCACAGAGTCTGAAGGACAAAATACAACTGACTTCCCTGGACTTCAGTCAGTTTATCATTCCTTGATACAGTTTATCAAGGAATAAGGCTTACACACAATCTTCTGGAGCTGGTTCCCTTCCAATTAAATGTAAAGGACCAAACCACATGTTTTTCAGCTAGGAACAGAAAAACAATAATTAATGAATTGAGATCTAAGAGCCCTCCACAACATTTACTTCTTCCTCTTCACATGTTCAAATGGTTATCAAACGATGTGCAAAAGCCGCTAGGCTTGCTAAAGAGGAGAGACATCAGATGTAGCAGTACCAAAACTAAGAAGTACAGTAACGGTAAATACTTCTAAAGTCTTATACAGCAATTATCTAGGGGCTGAAGAAAAATTTATTTTGCAGCCACAGCCATGTCAGAAATCCTGCCTGAGGTTTCCCAAAGCACTTTCAGGTGTCACTGATCACAAAGTGCTTCTGACCCATCCATGATCTCTATAACTCTATCCTTTTTTTATTATTATTATTTTTCTTTTCTATTTTCAGGTTCTCTCCCCATCCTGCAGCTTCCTCACAATGGCGCTGAGCTCTGCTCTCTAGGGACAATGACAGGACCCAAGGGAACAGCATGGAGCTGGGACAGCATTATTGGGAAAACGTTTTTCACTGAGGGTGTGGTCAGGCACTTTAAGAGGTTCTTCAGGGAACTGGTCATGGCACTGAGCTTGCTGGAGTTCAGGAAGTATTTGGACAACACTATCAGACATGTGGTCTGATTTTTGGGTGGTCTTGTGCAGAGCCAAGAGTTGGACTTGATGATCCTTGTGGATCCCTTCCAACTTGGGATATTCTATGATTCCATGGTTCTAAAAAAAAACAACAAACAACAAAACAAACACCACCAACAACAAAAAACATATCTCATGCAGTCCTCAGTTTTAAGAATGGAAGAAATTGTGGACTGCAGAAATGAATGGAGTCTTAGAAACTAATGCAAATTTTTAGCAATAATGTAAGAGGAGACTAATTAAGTCACTGGAAGGAAAAAAATAGGAAAATCGTCTCATGGTTTTGTTAAGACAAACATCACTGAATGAAAATAGACTGTCTGCCCCACTACCTCAGAGGAAATGTAAAGCAATTTCAAAATTTCAGTCACTAACTGTATATGACAGGACTACTCAAAGGAACTACTCAAATGGTGGCCCATGCTGCTGATGAATACTCTGATGAATATTACATTGTTAAAACATGCAAACACCTCCCCCAAATCAAACAAACATTATTACAACAATGAAAACAGCACATTTAAAATAAATAAATAAATAAATAAATAAATAAATAAAATAAATAAATAAAAGCAACACATCAAGACATTTTTCTCTTTATTAATCTCTTTATTAATCTCTTGGACTGTAGTAGGTGGGAAAATTGAGACAGACATGGAAAAAGAGAAAAATAACCTTTATAGAGCAATAGAGGAAATACATGTAAATGCAGTAATGACAAAAATGATCCCCATCCTTTTTCCACTTTGAAATAACCAGGAAATAATCAGGAAAAAGTGGATGAAGGTGTTAAACTGAATCAACCCCAATACTGATTAACTGAAAAAAAAAACCAACAAACAACACATCATCCTCTACCTCCCAGCCTATGTCCAGAGTTCTGATCTGCAAATTTGTGTGATTAATTCTGCTAATGACTGTAACAAAGAAATCTGAATTCTGATATTTAACATTTTGAGTTGCAACTGTGATAATGTGTTTTGATGTCAGTTTATCATAGATAACTTCTTATTCCTTCTCGCATTAAGTATGTTATACTAACCAATTTACTCAGAGATATAGAAGCTGCTATTATCTTTTATACTATAAAATTTGGACACTATGTATGAGAGATTTAAAGATTCCAGAATGCATATAAAACAGAGATATTTTCCTTTCATTTTTTCAAGTTGGGTTGTCTGAGTAAAGGTCTTTGGGCTTTATTTTATTTATTTATTCTTTTTTTTTTTTGCTTGTCGTGACTTCACAGCTTAAACATCATCATGTGTGAAATTAACATGCTGCTATTCCTAGCCAAGTTTTTTAATTTGGACAAAAACAGATCTTTCTAACTTCCTAATTCATGTGGGAAAAAAACAAAACAAAACAAAACAAAAAAAAGAAGTCTTCAAAAAAAAAAAAAAAAAGAAAAGATAATTAAGCTGATTAAAACTGGTTTATCTTCTTTTCTATAAATGTTCAGTCTCATGTTTTTATTTGTGACACCATGATGAGAAGTAATTAAATTCTGGCAAAATTTCTTCTTTCAAAGAATTTGAGCTATTACTGCAAAAACACACAAGAAACTATCCTTGCTATGAGAAATTCACATTTTTATGTAAACAATGCACTCAGTAAAGGTTACCTCCTATATTAATCTGCTACTTTTCCAAGGAACTTTTGTTTTCATAAAGTTGCTCATTACTGTCTCAATTTCAGGGCAGTATCTTTGCTCAAGTGCAAATTAACTTGAAGAACATACATTAGTTCCACTCTAATTAAGCCTATGCTTAAATAGCTTCCTGAACCAGAACTGTAGTAAATAATATATAAGAGTTAGGCTGAAATCTTGATTTTGCTTATGTAAAAATAGTAGCATGTATATAAAAAAGATATCTTTCAATTGCATGCCATTCTCTTACACGTAGATGTGTCCCTGTGGAGAAAATGGGAAGATAACTCTTGAGAGATGGGAGGTCACATTGCTTCAGGCATAGATGTTGGAGAGGGAAAATTGTGCCCCAATTAGTACTGCCGTGTGTGTTACATTACATTCATGCCTCTCCCCTGTTTGCATTAAAAACAGGATTATGACTGTCTGATGCATGGTGTGCAAGAGGAATATTCACAGACAGGATGATGAAAATTGCAGTAAATAAACTGAAAAATAAAAAGGGATTTTGCAATCAGGCTCTTGGAGCACTGCCCCTGGAGCAGGACAGGAACCAGAGTGAGTCACACACAGCTCCTTCCTTACCCATTTCCTGCTGCTGAAAACTGAACTATGGAAGTCCTTAAGGGATAATTATCTTCCTCAAAAATCTTGCTTCCCAGCACCAGAATCTGTACAAGCTTCTACCTAAGCCCTGGTCACCCAATAAATGATACCACTGTGGGCTTCTTTGCAAGCTGTACAGTTTTGTGTGGTCACTGTGTAACCAATGGGTTTTCCTATGAGAATAATCTTCTGACTCACTCAACAGCATTTCTGAACTTACAAACAAGCTCTACCCTAGGCAGTATGTTTGTGAGGCTAGTTTTCCAGCAGCATTTGCTTGCTTTAGTTAGAAAGAAAGATCCCACTAGTGTGGCTGTCAAATGAAAAGTGCATTAAAGTCTTCACAACAAACCTCTAAATTTCCTGACCAAGCAGACAAATCTCAGAGTCTAAATTCACCTTGAGAGGCAACCTAGATAAATACTACAGGTGAGAGAATATGTCTGCAGCTTTGCACCTCTCCTCCAAGGTGTTCTTCTGCTGGAGTAAAAAACATGGCCACATAAAGTCAGATTTTGGGGGAGGGAGGCATTGGTTAATGGCTCAACATGAGCCAGCAATGTGTGCTTGCAGCCTGGAAAGCAAACCGTATCTTGGCCTGCACCAAGAGCAGTGTGGCCAGCAGGGCGAGTCAGGGGATTTTCCCCCTTTGCTCTGCACTTGGAGTCCTGCTCTAGGACCACTAGAACAAGTACATGGAGCTATTAGAGTGAGACCAGAGGATGACCACAAGGATGATCAGAGGACTGGAGCACCTCTCCTGTGAAAACAGACTGAGGGAGCTGGGATTGTTCAGCCAGGAGAAGCCTTTCAGTACTTAAAGGGGACCTACAAGAAAGCTGAGGAGGGACTCTGTCAGGGACTGTAGTGATAGGGCATGGGAGAGTGGCTTTGAACTGAAAGAGGAGAGATTTAGATTAGATACTTAGAAGAAATTCTTTACTATGAAGTCAGTGAGACACTGGAACAGGTTGCCAAGAAAATCTGTGGATGCCCCATCCCTGGAAGTGCTTGAAGCCATGCTGGATCAGGCTTTGAGCAACCTGGCCTAGTGGGAGGTGTGATTGGCCATGGCAGAGGTTAGAACTGGGTGATCTTTAAGGTCTTTTCTAACCCAAACCTTTTTCTGATTCTATAATTCTGTGTTTCTTATGATATAAGAAGGACGAAATCTCTGAGGTGGAGGGTGAAGGAAAAGCAGGTGGAAGCAGCAGGTACAGGGAGCCTTTTAAAACAATAAAAAGTCTGCTGCTGTTTAACATCCCTAGCTGTGATGTGGTCTTGCACCACCATCCTTAGTGTACACCCTTTACTACAAGTCCTTGCTCATACAAATCCTACACGATAGCAGCTTTGGCTACAATCAGTTAGTTGTCTTTATTTTATTTATTTATTCATTCAATTTATTTATTTATGAAGTTTAGCTCTTGGTTCTCTGCTGTTACTGTTCCTATAGAGAAGCTTGTTATCTGCGTTTTAGTCCTCATCAAATGTCTTCTGTTCTGTGTTGGATCTATTATGGAACTTATTGGATATTTCCAGAGAGGTTGACACAATTATGAATTGAGAAATGAGCCGACTGTTTTAGTACAGTTGTTTATGTGTCTGGATGCATTTATTGCAGCCTGGGTAATATGAACCTGCGGTTTAGGTTTTGTTTTGTTGTTGTTGTTTGTTTATTTTTGAAATATAAAGCATGATAATGACAAAAAGGTAAACTATATATAGATAAACATTTGCTAGAGACAGAAGAATTAATAGAATTCCATTCCAAGAGACAACATCTGCCAGATTGACTCTTACAGTTGCATTGGCAAAGAAAAGCACACACGCTTTTTGGACTTGGGTTTGGGGGCTAATACTGAAAGATGATATTTTAGTGATATGCAGAAGATTTCTCAGGATAGTGAACAGTATGAAAGAAATGTCAAAAAAATCAAAATCAATTAAAAATAAGTAGAAATTAAAAGTGTAGAAGAACATATCAGAATCCAGATACATATTTTGGTAATGTAGAAAGTGATTATCAAATATTTGACAGTTTTCTAAGATAATAAACATCATGACAGCTTCAGTGGTTATAGTTCCAAATATTCTGACAACTGCCAGAGATCCATCAAAACCATAAAAATGTCTTACTTTATTCAGAACTTGAAGAGCAAATAAGAGCAAATGAAAAATATCATATTATATCATGTGGCTAAGGCAATATGTAGAGAAGAAGATGTGAGTGACAATGGAAACTTCTTAAAAGCATAGTTCAGTTTCATCTTGCATTCATGCTAGCAAAATATAACCGCATGAATGCCAGGGAAAATGAACAGCCATGATGATGTCAAGATAGATGAATTAATTAATCTCAAAATTCAATGCAACTTTCAAATAGTTTTGAATCATTTTCTCTTCTTTGCAGTATTCTTTTTTAGCTTGTTTCCATTAAAGATACCACTACGTTTTTTTGTTGTCTTTTTTTTTTTTTTTTTTTTTTTTTTTAGGTTAAGGCTGCCAGAATACATTTGAGCTCACAGCTCACAGTTCACTCCCGTCTTTAGAAGGGAGGGCTACCTTCAGAATGACTATTTATTAGATTTTATTCATTAGAAACCAAAGGCAAGCTAAGTTTGCTTTAAGATTCTAGTTTGTACTTTGCAGCAGCAATCACAACACAAAGAATCAGGTTAGAATCTCAATTGAAAGGACAATTAAAAACAGTTTTCTTCAGCTCACCCAAATGCTGCTTTATAAAAGCAAGGAAGATTTTCACCAATGCCTCCTTCTAGAGTTGACATAAAGACAAACATCTTCAGGGAAGATTCATCTCATTTTATAATATGTCTAAGACTTAGGATATTTCCTGTAGCTCTCCACGGATTTACAGAGGACTCATTTAGTCTAATCCCTTTAACATGTCTAAAGTTAACTCAGATAAATATTATTCTTTGTCAGTAAATAACAGGAAATGTATGTCTTTTGACTTACAGTTTGAAAGTTGAGAAGAAACAAGAGAAATTTTTAGTTTCTGTGGACTGTACTGGCCTAATAAATGGGAAACGAGGATTCAGCTTACAGATTCTTCCACCCCAATGTCCTTAAGTAAAAATGGAACTGATTGCACTAAAGGATATCTATAAATTTGAGAGCAGTTTTAATCCCCAAAACAAAGGAATTCATCCTGATACTAAGGCAAGAAGTTCAGTACACTGCCATTACATGACTAATACGAATGACAAAACATCTAGTAAACAGTGTTTCATTGTTATGGACTGGAAAATGAAAACAACATATAATGTCATATTCTGTAACTATTTTCATTGTCTCAGCCAGGCAACAGAAGGTACAGACTGGCAATGTCTGAAATATACTGAAGAGTAATTCATACAAAAAAGACAAAACAAAAACAAAACAAACAAACAAGCAAAACATTAGAACGTTAGCAGTCTCAGATGCAGACATTTCAAGGTTTTAGCCAATACAAAACTAGAATTAGTAGTAGCCAACATGACACTACATCCACTGTCAAAATGAGAAATCTAGAAATTGATGTGCACGGTATCTGATAACCAGTCATCTCATCTCAAATAAATTCCAGAGTAAAACCTCATCTAAGTGAGAATATTCCGCAGGCATCTGTTTCAGGTCATGAGAATGCATGGAGCTACTGTAATCCTGATTCAAGAATTACCTTATGGCATAATAAAACTTTGAAAGAAAATATAATAAATTGTAAGTATGCAGTAAGCACCAGTAATTAATAAGTGATATTAATACAAATAGATACTGTTCCATGTTAAAGACAAATTTCATATTGATTTTATATTTCATACTGAAGAAGAGAAATTGTAGGAGGAGGGAGAAAGAAGGAAATGCTTTCAAAAGCCCTGTTCCTGCTTGTATTTGTGCTTGAAGCCAATAAGACAATTCATCTGTGGAAGAGTAAACAAGTGCATAATTCTTTTCAGGACCAAGACTGTACTGGCAAAACTAACAACTGTGATGATAGGCTTCCCAGAGAGGCCAAGAGCTGAATGAAGCATGAGCTGCCCTCATAACCTTAGCCTCAATGGCTATCAACATGCTATCCATGGATTTGAATGAGCCTATAGTTTATTCCTCTGGGATCAAATATAGTGTATAGGAAAAAGTGTTCCATGAAGGCTATACAATTTTTGTGTAGGTAAAATTTCCAGAGGGGTTCTCACATCCACATATAATTTGAAAAAGCAGCTAGAAAGTATCTGTTCTTTTCAGCTCAGAGCTACAGCACGTTGTTCAAAGGAGCTCATTTACTTAGTTCCCCATTGGATTACTGAATGTAATATATTGCAATGGTCAGTAGGCAGAGCCTTCTGGATAATTTTTTCAAACGGTCTCTCAGCAGTGCTACATGTCTTTGTTATAAAATATTTTAATTAAAAACTGAAATCTAGATTTAGCAATTCAAATATGACCAGTTTATTACTTTATTTTTAAAGATTGACATGTTTTAATTAGAAAATATTTAACCATTATATAGCTTTTAAACCTCAGTAAGTGCTATCCAGGGCAAAGTTACAAAGCAGAGCTGAAGTGAAAGTATCTATTGTACTATACATCAGCCGGTCCTAAATGTTTCTGAAACTCTAAAGACATTAAAACAGACATACAGCCTATATTTATCAATCTAAAGATTTTAATTTCAGAAGGCACTGCCATTCAAATGGCATCTAATCAGGCTCATAGTGGTCTATTTCACATCAAAGAGCTATGGGATAAAGTACATATAATACTTAAATACTTCTTAGAGCAATGGCTAAAAATCAAAAGATGAACACAGATAAACACCTTAACCCCTCATGCCCATTTACTTTCCTAGTGTATCTCTAAATTCAGGACAGAACAAGGTCTGAAATGGCTAGATGTAGCTACAGGATGAATATGTGAAAGGGAATGAAGGATGGAGGAAGACTCACTACCAGAATGGATACATTCTATGACAATATTCTGGGACTGAGGCAGCTCTCCTATGAGGAGAGCCTGAATGAGTTGGGACTGTTCAGCCTGGAGATGAGGAGGCTTTGGAGGACCTTATCAAAATACTTAAAGGAAGGGTGCAAAGAGGATGGAGATGGCCTATGCTCAGTGGTGCCCCATGCCAGGACAAGAGGCAATGGGCACAAACTGGAGCACAAGAAGTTCTGTTTAAACATCAGGAAGCCTGTCTGTGCTGTGCAGGTGATGGAGCACTGGCACAGGCTGCCCAGAGAGGCTGTGGAGTCTCCTCCTTGGAGATCTTCATAAGTCACCTGGATGTGGTCCTGGGCACCCTGCTTTGGGTGGCCCATGCTTGAGCAAACGGTTGGACCAAATGACCTTCAGAGGTCCCTGCCAAAGTTAACCATACTGCCATTTGGTGATTCTGTAAATATGCATGAAGATTTTTTTATTATTATTATTTACTTTTCCCACAACTTTTTCACAGTTCTTCCCCCACGTTGTTTCAGGAAAAAAAATAAAAAATGTTTATTCTTTAGGCTGATATAATTAAAACATGTTTTAGGAAGGTATACAGACAAACCCATTTCTTAAGACATTAGAAATGACAGGTATACTTGAAGACAACAGTAATTTTACTGAAGCCATCAGAAAATAAAAACATTATTTAAAAATAAGCTTGCTGTTTTGTTTTCAGTAGCGTTCCTACTAACATAAAATTTTAATTGCAGATTAGTTTTATTCTTGTAGTGCTGTTGATAGATTTGAGGCAAGCGACATACATCATTAATCGTATTGTGTATTGAATTGCATTTCAAACAAGAGCTTTGTCTGACCGAGCTCCTACAGCCTGTCTGATTGTTGCAGAATTATCATTAAATGGAAATGATGCCAGTGAATGTTGAACTTAATGTTATGTTTCCAAATACCATGAATAATATTACAGTGCCTTTAATGATTTCCATAGGAGAAAAATGTCATTAAGCAAAGCACCAATATTAGCCCTGGTGCCCTGCCTGAATTCCAGTCTGGCTAATTGCATTCTGATACCTAACATTTCTCAGTAGTTTGAACTGGGTACATTTGTGTTCCTCGGTGTTTGATCATCGATGTGTTAATGCTGTACATTGTCATCTCATTGTTGTATGCCACCCCAGAGTTTGCTGGCTATCATGCTCAAACATTCAAGCTGTATTAATAAAGTCCTGACCACAACACATGACCCTGAAAAGATTCCTTTCACTCTACCTTCCCACATTTGATCAAGTTTCTTAGGTAGTGTTTAACATATCAGGTAAGCATAGCTCAATTTATTTCAGTGTTTGTTAAATCTACAACACAAGCTCAAGTCCCACTTCTGAAATAATGACCTGCTGAAGCCCATTAACACATGTTTATAGCTGAGCACAGAGATGATTGTTTTAGTTTCAATCAGAGTGGCACTCTGAACAGTATTTCCTAAGCATCTCCACATCTGCTTTGCTTTCAATTGTGCAGTAGTCTAAGAACATGACCCAAACTTTGGATGAGAGCTAAGTGAAGATATGCTCCAAGAGCATACCTCATACACTTTAGCACCTGCAAAGCATTTAAACAATAGCCTTGGAGTAGAGCTAGTCCAAAGCTCTATTTCTGAAATGTGGACTTCAGAATAAACTGACTTGTACTATAGCTCTGCTTCAGTTCGTTCATAGTACTTGCTTATGTAGACATAGTAATATTCAGATATTTTATTCAAATTGGACAATCTGGACTGTATTATTTTACTATTCTTTAAAGTGTGGGTTTTCCACAACTCAACTTACAGATCACAGAATATTTGAGAAAACCATTCTGACTTTGTCACATTTGGTAACAGTGATGGAAATTAAAAAAAAGGATAGGGATGAAAAGAGTCTGAGACCTAAATCCTAGCTCATGGAGAGCTATCGGAGAATCTGATTCATGAGAGAATTCTGATTCATGGAGAATCAGAAACATGATTCTGAATTGCCTTGATACACATTCAGGCAGGATGTCCAGTGCCAGTCCTATATAATAACTTTTTGTGTGTATGTCACATCTCAAAGACATTGTGTCTGGTATCATTCCTAATAGCCTTCCCAAGCCCCTTCATTTTGAGGGCCATTTGTGATATCCAGTTCAGACATTCATACACATTAATTTTCCCATTTGAGTGATCAGACAAGATCAAGAAACATGTAAAATATTTAAATATGGCATATATTTTTATATGCATTGACATTGATTAAATATAAACACTCATTAAAATATGAGATCAGAAAGAGGTAGTGTCAAAAAAAAAATAATGGATGAGAGTCTTTGTATCACTTAGTGAATGCAGTATTCCTGTAAATGTTATCTACAGATAACCCTAAGTAAATCAATCGCATACCATTTTTCTTGGGATTAGGTGTCCTCTCAGTTGAACAACTGAATCCATGTCCCTTCCCTACCTGGTATATAAAGTACCCCAGGAGCTGCACATATTGTGCTGCGTGTTCTACATGGTATTGTTGTTTGAGGTCTAAAGCTGAGTGATAAGCTGAAACTGGATTGTCATCATTAAAGTTTTGTCACAGTCTGATTTAGGAAGAAAGTCAATGATCTGGAAACAGATGTGAAGCTTTAAACGTATATCATCAGATCTTCAGAACTAATTTCAGGCTTAATACAGCCTTGGATTTTCTTCTGGTAGAAGAGAAAAGACAATGAAATGTGGAAAAGAGTGACAGGAGAAGTAGAAAAGAGAACACAGGATCATATGAGCACAGATGCTAATGAACTGAAAAACACCATTTTATTAAACTGTAACGTGTCTGTACAGAAGTCAATCATTTGAAAGCAACTGTAGAATATATAAAGAGCCTCCTCCCATACAGGAAGTCTTTTCTTGCCCTTTTCAAAGTTTCTGCTTAATATTAAGGATATTTATTATTTTGTACCTGGTTACACTGAAGCCACACTAACATGGTCTCCCTCTAACTCCATCTTGCACATATGAATATCATTACAAACAGGAGGAAGGGGAGAGGAAGCAAAGGGAAAAGGGTGATCCAAGGTTATTCTAGACTCTGAGAGCATGACAGTCAATGCCCTAATATACACAGAAATCAAATGTTTTATGGTGGTTGTGGTTGAATACAAATAAAAGTGAATTCAAATCTCCTGTGTCCCATTCTTATCCAAAAACTCTGATAACAGCCACTGGCTTCTCAAGCAAATACAATCTCATATGTATTCATCTATTTAACTAGATTTTTTATTTTTTTTTTCCCAGTCTGTTTGATAAACTTTTAATTAAACCTAGTATATTTATGAAAATGATCTGGATGTAATAGTTGGTAACTTCCAAAGGAAACATATTTTTTGTCTGAATCCTGACAGAATCTATTTCCATATTGCACATATATATAGCTTCAGAAGAAAATCATGGTATTCCTTTCCAAGCAAAAGGGAGAAGCATTTGGATATGATTGGTCAAGACTACTTTCAGATCTATTATATACAGATGGAAAGTACTGCTAAATCCTTAATTTATTACCTATCCCAGTGTGTAGCTCTTTGGATAAACCTCATTTTGTACTAATAATTCTCAGTGGTGCTGTACAACATATGTTACAGAAGTCCCTGAGCTAACCAAGAAAAAACAAGCCAAAACCATCAGTGGAGTGTCTTACCTGTCTGAACTCTTCAAGATCTATTTTGTTTCCAACCAGTACCAAGGGGATATCATAGGTGTGCCGGACACGATAAATGAGTTCCTTAAACTCAGCAGCTTCTTGAAAGGATTGACGGTCTGTGATGGAATAGCAGATAATGAAGCCTTCTCCGCCTCGCATGTATTGGTCCCTCATGGCTGTGAATTCTGCCTGTGAAATAAGAAGAACATGCTCAGTAATTTGGCAGAAAAAAAATTCCATCTGCAAATAACAGACTTGCTGAAAACTTCCTCCATCCCCCAAATAATTTCACATTGCTTGTTTTACTGTTTTAAATAGTTTTTGCTGAAACTCATGCATCCTTCTGGGTCATTATCCTAGATAATACACCAGCAGGATTTCTCTTAGGTCTTTCTTTTTTTCTCCTTTTTTTTTTTTTTTTTAACCTTTTCTTATCAGGAGAACTCTATCTTCTAAGATCAACTTATGCCAGTGCCTGCATATAGAAAACACTGTTTTATGTAGCTCTAGAACCTTCTGCAGCCCTTATGGTACACATAGATGACTAGCAATTCAATGGATGCTAATAGGTGTGAAAGAAGAGTTATATTACTATCTAGGGATGGTAGATAGTTAAAAACTCTTTATTATGCACTCAGTTCAGAAACTCAGTAATATCAAAATCATTGTCATTGACTCCCACCAGCTTTGGAAAAATGCCTAGCAAAACAGGAACATAAACTGAAAAAAAGTTCTGCTTTTTCAAATGCTCACAGAGGAGCTGGGGTATTTAGTTCAAAGTGGGATAATACCATTAAATCAAAATGAATAATTTTGAATGGAGGGATAATTGGCCCAATTTTCTGTTCCTTCATTTTCCTATATTTTTGTATGCATTTTTTTGTCACAACTATATTTTGAGTTACAAGTATGGTTTTCAAATTTATTTAACAAATACTACATTCTAGAAAAATCAAAGCTTACTTTTTAAAAACTAGTCTCAGACACTGCAGCTCGAGAATGCGTTTTAAAGACAGTTTCTTTTTTGTTTGCTCTTCTTGATCACAACCCAGAATAATCCAGCCCATGACAACCAGCCCATGACAACAGCCAGGTGAGATCAAAATCCTCCTGACAGAATCAGCTCTCCAGAGATATTAAGATACAGGAAGGTCTGATAAAGCAAGGCATACACATATCAATGTTGGACCATTTCTATGAGCAGCAGGATGCAATATCAAGTCCTGTATTTTTTACTCTGTTGAGAATTTAGGTGAGGATTTTAAAAAGAGTTTAGGCTATATATATGTCCACAATTTTTTGCTGAAAATTTAAGGGAAATGGATTGCTTATGCTCTTTTAAAAGTCCCAGCCTTAAATCTTTCTCAATAGTCACTCATGTTGATTGATAATACTTCCTGTGAAGAGACTTTTGTGTTGACCATTATCATTTATTCATGATGTATCTTTTACCCAGGGGCTTTTTTATATATCATTCAAAATATTTCACCTGCTACAGGAAGAAGTTCATAGACTAAGCTCCAAAATAGCAGACTAATAGGCAATTTAAGGGTAAGATTCTGCTTTGAGCTTACTCTGAATTTAAAAATGTCTAAACTCTCACCACTTCCATCCCAGGAGAGTTTATTATCTGCGAAGCTATATCTTTAGAGTGGATTAGGCCGTGTTCTGTTCCATCCTCTTGAAAGTGGATGTGGGGCAGTGGTGGGTAGAAAGACAGAAGACATCTAGCCAAAAGGGATCTATTCTTTGTTGGTTTGTGCAAGACAATGAATGGAGATCTAGTCTCCGGTTTCCAGGTTGTTGTCTCTCAACCTTATTAGATAGCCCCTGGATCAATAACCAAAACAATAACAAACTGGAGACCACACTCAAAGTCTCCGAGTTACAGATGGGTAGTGTTAATTACTAAGCATGGAAATATACTCTTGCTCACTTACTCACCCACTGACTTTCCTGCCAAGACAGGATCTCTCCACCTACCTTCCCAAGTTTCTTCTCTTTTCATTATCACCTAGACCTATTCCATTCCGTGATTAGTGGGGTTGTCTCCTTTGCAGTAGGAGCTAAACAAGGCCATGATGCCTTCCTTCAGACTGAACATACAGTGAAAATCTTATGTGGAGTTGAACTTGTGGATTAAGGCTCTTGAATTTAACTATCTCTATGCAGTTGTAGGCCACAACCTAAGCTCCAATATAGATAATGGAAAACTGATCAATATAATTAATGGACTACAGATTGGTTTCATTGACAAAAAAAAAAAAAAAAAAAAAAAAAAACACTTTTTCTGCTTTATCTATTTTTGGGTTAGAGAGAGCTGAATATTTAGACAACTAAACAGAACCTTTAGGTCCCATGTAGACATATGAAGTAGATGTTTTGTTATATAACAAATCACAGCCCAGATGTTCTGTATTCCTGGGTTAGAACATTCATAAATCTAATATTATGACACTAGATGATTATTCTGCACAGCCCTTTACAAGGAATTAGCTCTGCTCAGTGAGGTGATCCACCTCCAGGAAGTGCTCTGAACTTTTTACACTCATTTATAGCTGCTTGCAGTGAACAAAGGATGCATTAGGACCCATATCTCTGTTTAAGTTAAATATTGCAAGTGACCTGCTGCAACGTGAGGACTGTCTGGATCACTCACCAGGAATTTTCAGTGGCTTTCCTTAAGTACAAGGAGAATCTGGATTTACACACTATAATTTTTTACACACTGCGATTTACACATTGTGTCCAAAAGGACAAAATGCTCAGCTTATAAGCACCACTATTCTAGAGCTGGAGACATTTACCTACACTTTCTGCGTCATGCCTGGGCATAATTATTATTTTAAATATATGAATAAATTTGCTTTTCCATTTTTTCATTATGACATATTATTGCAGTTGATGTGTTAGATTAAGCAGCCAGAATACATGTACCTTAGTGTCGTGCTGACAGTGATTCATTTTCAGATGCATTGATTATTCTATGCAAACTGGATTTGGGACATCCCCTTAGTTTTCCGTTAACTCAATTAGCAATTTTTTTTCTTAGTTTTGATGTTTATTTTCACCTTTCAGCTATTCTCCTTGGCAGGAATGCTCATTACATCCTCAAGGACTCCAAGGTTAATCATAAATACATGTAAGCATTTTATTGGATTTTTTTTTTTTTTTTTTTTTTTTTAACATTCTGAAAACCCCAACATAGTAATATAAATTAGGAAACAGGATAAATACAATTTTCAATAAACCTGCTGTAGATCTTGCAATAGCTGTGCCCATACATACAAGACAAAAAAGTAAGAAGCAATTAAAGCTGTTCAATTTTTAGTTCAAGATATATTTCATAGTTTACACTTATTAAAATCCAAATCACCTGGGTTTTGTGGATGTTCAACAACAGATGAAGATGGACCCAAAGGTTTTACATATTTTTCAGTGTTTTTATGTTATATTTTTGACTGGTTCTCTTATAAAATAAGTGGCATTATATCTGTGCACTTGGCACACAAATGTCTTCTTTCTTTTCTGCTATAGAAGTGGCTTTTTCAAAAAAAATATTCAAGAATAGTACTTGATACATTTTTTTTTTTACTCAATAGGGGAAAAATATGAAACATTCCCAAGTCAGTAAATATCAAGGGGAAGAGAAAGTAGGAAAACATACCTCCTCAAAAGGAAATCAATTCTAAGAATTAAAGTGAAGTTTTGTCGTGCTTATAGCACTTTGCAGCTTGACATCAGTCTATAGTATTCTCATGTGTATTATGACTAAGACTTAACTGAAAAGTGTGATAAGAAATCTTTTGAAACAAAATCACCTTCCTCCTTTGGAGAGGTGCTGTACTTGAGAATAAAAATCAAGTTTGGATAGAAATAAAATTAAAACTTTTGAAAAGTTGAAAGAAAGAAGTATAACTTTTCCATTTTCCCAACAGAATATAAAAAAAGGAAGAAAAAAAAAAAAAAAAAAAAAAAGTACTAATCCTCATATGAAGCCTATCTGTAGAAGAAAGTTAGCAAGAAAATTTGAGCATGTCACTCCTAAATGTCCCTAATGTCTGTTCCAATTGCCCTTATAGGGCATCTCAAGTGATTTTGAAAATTTGATAGATTGGACTCGCAATGAAATAGAGCAGTTCCCTCCACATGCTCAGTCACATCCCATTCTGTTGTATTAAATGACATACACCCAGGTGAATTAATTTGTCCTTTAATGATCCCCTTTGCTAAGGGTATATGTGTATATATATCTTCATCAAACTTTCCTATGAGGCAGATGAGCCAGTAAAGGCTGGGATAGAGAAAATCCTAAATGTTTTAGTTTGCTGTGTTCTTCATCACTAGGCTACTAGCTCTTTTCAGCAGCAGCTACACATTTATCTCAGACTTCCTTAAATTGGAAGTGTATCTGTAGAAGCCCAGCTCTTTGTCTTTCACATCTCTCAAAAGTTTCAACCCCAGCAACACTTTCTCTTCCTAACATGTCCAAGAAATACTTCCATGTCCATCCTTGCGTGGCTGTCCCTGCTTCTGTATTTTTTATACTTTCTTAAGTCAAACTGAGTGAGCAAACTCTTTCTTTTTTATATTAGCCTTTAGGAGAACAGCTTAGTGTAGAAGAAAATACTTATCCTGTGGTTTCTTTCTGTTATCCTGATTTATCTTCTTTTATCCTGCTTTTCATAACAAGCAAGAGGGCTTTTTCATAATGAGCAATCATTTTAATTTGTTTTTAAATTCATTCTTTTTAATATAAATAGGACTGATGTGATTATTTATTTATTTATTTTATTATTTATTTATTTATTACAGTTTGAAATTCTTTCCAAGTGAGATCAACTTTGTATTGTCTTCAGAAAAGGAAACACCTTTGGTGGCAAAATAGACTACTCTTAGATATATATGTCCTTATGAAGGACTAGCTTATTGTTGGCTACCAAACCCAACCAATGCTCAGCTCAGAACAACCTCACCTTTTAGACTGCAGTAATCTAGGAAAGGATGTCACAAAAGTAGGTATGTCTGTTTTTTTACAGTCTCCTAAGCATTTCCTCCTGAACAGCACTGGAGAAAGAGTGGTGGACCAGAAAAGCTTTCACCCAACTCAGAATCATTACGAAGAACCACATCACTGTTTTACATCAGCAGACCTCAAAACTGAAGTGAAGTCTCTGGGACTCCAGTGTTATGCATTGCTAAAATCAAGCCTTGCCAGCACCAAGGAAATAGGAAAAAACAGGTGAGAGGAAGAAATAACAAATAAAAAAAGACAGAGGCTATGAGCAGGAGGTCATTTAAAGAGTCCCTTCTATTTCATGGTGTGGCATGTGTTTGAGGAGGAAATACAATGCAGTGCGTGGAAGTGCAGTCCTCCTCCACATTCCTCAGAACAGCACTCAGAAATTTAAAGATGCAGCACCTCAGAAACAAAGGTGTCATGTTTTTCAAACTACACACACACTCCACACATTTTGATGCCTGTTCTGTTTTTATGATCTTGGCTTATATCTCTGGAAGAGGTCAGAGCCTCCCCAGGGAGGCCATCCTCACAGTTTGAGAAATGCCACTTTCTCTATCTTCTTGTCTCATGTTCTGCTTGACTTTAGAACCAGGAATCTGCTAACAGATGTTCTTAATCAAAGCTGTCTCTCTGATTACCACAGGGGTCATTCTTGTTATGAAGTGTTTTTTTTTTCACATTTCTAGTAAGCGCCGGGGGGTGGGGGGTGTTCTTCGAAACAGGCAGAATATTGTTCATCTACAACAATGAACAAACAAGGATAAAATGAACAGAAAGGACATAGAAAACTCAGCAGGGAAAATAAATCCTTCAAATAGTGAGTGAAATAATCAAACATAAAGACTATAAACCATTAAAAAAAAAAATCTACGTGAAAATATATTGTTCTCCCTTTCTTTCTTTTTTTTTTTTTTTTTTTGAGAGAGTTTGAGTTGAGAGTTTCTTCAATCTCAGAAAAGTTCTTTGTGAATATGGTCAAAGATTAAGTTTTAGCAGCAAATGATTTCTCAATGTCAAAGTGTAACCCTCCCATATCTCTCTTTAAATTCTCTCACACACATAAACATCACAGCTGACTTCCTTGGGATTACATATTCTTCATCTGGCACTGCTTGTAATATAGTATGCATTTATTTTCTTTCACTTCCTGAAACAGATACATCTAAGGAAAACACACTGGTGAGAAGGGTTGTAATGATTTTATTTTATTTTTTTTTAACTATTTTTAGTCTTTTTTTTTTTTTTTTCTTTCATGTGAAAGCTTGTTTGGGGTCAAATATATCTTATAACCACCATAATATTGTTACTGAGCTAGATACGAGAGATGGGACTTGTTTCATCTCATTTCTGCTACAGAAAATGTAGGCACCTATTCCACAGCAGTCTTCAACTTTCTCTCTTCAGTCAGGAGAGAGATGATCAATTCTAGTGAGAAATTCACTCCACCTTCAGAGAAGTATTCAAGAGATCAGGGATGACTTTCCCTCTGACCTCCCTCACTACCTCAGCTGTAGATTGTTAACAGAGACTAAATACCTATTCCAAACTCTGAGATATCCACTACAACAGCCACAGTCCTCACCCAGTCACTACCCTTCATGCATTTGGATGATAAGGCTTGTCTTCTTGTTCATTTTATAGTTTTTATTTAGTTTCTGCAAGACAGTGGTATTTCCAGTGCAGTTTGAGAGGTTGGCAAGGAGTAACATCTGGCACCTTTCTCCAGTGGATGTTTTTTCCCCTTGTGACACTCAGCAGTAAGAAATACTGACCCTCAGCATGGGATAAGATATATTTAAGATGGATGTTGTGGTTTAACCCGGCTGGCAGCTAAACACCACACAGCTGTTTGCTCACTCTCTCCCGTTTCTGGGATGGGGGAGAGAAATGGGAAAGTGAAGCCTGTGAGTTGAAATAAAGACAGTTTATTAAGACAGGAAAATAATAATAACAATAATAATAATAACAATAATGATGATGATAGTACTACTACTAATAATGTGTATGAAACAAGTGATGCACAATACAACTGCTCACCATCCGCTGACTGATGCCCAGCCTAACCCCGAGCAGTCCGTCCCTCCTTCCCCCAGCTAGCCACCCCTATCTATTGTTTAGCATGTCGTCAGATGGTATGGAATACCCCTTTGGCTAGTTTGGGTCAGCTGCTCTGGGTCTGTCCCCTCCCAGCTCTTGCTGCACCCCCAGCCTGCCTGTTGGCAGGACAGAGTGTGAAGCTGAAATGTCCTTGGAGTGGTGTAAGCACTGCTCTGCAACAGTTAAAACGTCAGCATGTTATCAGCACTCTTCTCATCCTAAGCCAAAACACAGCACCCTACCAGCTACTAGAAGGAAAATTAACTCTGTCCTAACTGAAACCAGGACAATGCATTAGGAGATAACAAGCAGATATTTTTTATTATCAGAGAAGTCAAAGTTTCAAGCCTGCTGCTCTTGTTTGCAGGATTCTGGTATGCAGTGGCTATAGGTTACCAGTGATGACACAACAGAAAACAAGAAAGCTCTGACTGATATCACATCCAATCACTCCCTCTCTCTTCCCTCTTTTTTCCAGTTTTTCTTTGCAAATAGCAACAACAAAAGGAGTTGCACAGAAAACAAACAAACAAACAAACAAACACAGAAGAAGTCTGCAGCAGGTGGTACTTGGTCACCTGTGCCAGCGCAAACCATCTGTCACATCACTGGGAAGAAGGAAGGGAATTGGATAACAGCTCAAACTCAAACCAAAGAAAATGGAGGGGCTCTGGCTGGACTGGAGGATGGGGACTGATCTGCATCAATTCTACATTGTTCTGGTTGTGTACCAAAACCTCTCTTATGACTTTTTTCCCTGCTATAGTAATGATCCAGGAGCAGTTCAAAATGGGATTAGTATAAATGAGAATTAGCCCATAAACCTTCAGTGTAAGTGGATTATTATTATAATCAGTCCCCTGATTAATGATCAGTCAGAGTCTCATGGCTTATAATTACAGGAAGGAATCCTTGCCTCTGTTATAAAACAGCAACATCCCTTTCCTTCTGTGAATTTGTACTGGGGACAAAACGCACATCAGAGATGATGGGAACAGTATAAAGATAACATAAAAGATGCTGCCCATGTTCCTAGCAGATTAATGTCTTTCTGAACTTAAGCTGACATACTTCCAAGGCAATATCATGAACTCCACATTGTACAAAATCAGTAACCTTTTCTTAACTTGAGGAATGGCCAATAAAATGCTAAGATAGATACTGAAATCAATTCGTAATATGGAAGAAAACCAACAGCAACCCTATTGAAATCAATGCTTATTTATCTGGCCACTCCTCTCCCTGTTTATGGTAATTAATTTACCTGGAGAGGGAAACAGGAAGAATAATATTCATAACAGGTGATCTTTGCTGGAAGATATAGGTATGATTTTCAAGTTTTGTAACAAATACATTATTTGATATTTTCCAGGGGTCAATGTACACTCTGTACTCATCCAGGTAGACTAAATGACAGGGAACACCTCAAGACTTTGTCAATAGGCAAGAAGATAGTCTGAAGCGAGTGAGTCAGCTGAATGGATGGTTGAAAATTTAAGAAACACAACTAGGCACGCTGAACATGCAACACAGAATCCTGCATCCCGAATCTTTGCAGATTTTTTGCTGGAAAAACAAAAACAAAATTTCTTAATATATGAATTGCTATGCCAGATTTGATTATGCAGAGAATAGTCTCATCTTCATTCAAATGAGTCTGAGAATTCATGTTGGTATGTCTAAATTTTCACCCTTTTTAAGAATTGCCGGTTTATTAAGTTTGTTTGATTACTGACTTCTTTGAATCATTGTGGAACACAATCTCATTTCATCACTTGTGAATTCATGTCTTTTACCGTATATGGGCTTAAACATTTAGGTTTCCCTTCTCTTTCCAGTTATGATACTTCTGATAGTATCTGGCATTGCTCATAGTCACAGACAGGACTACAGGATTAAGTCTCACGAAAGGCAGGTAGATATGTCCCTTCACACCTTTCACACTGATGGAACACTACTGCACTGCCCCATTGTCTATTGGGAGAAAATGTTGTATTCATTTACTGTTCTGTATACAAATACTGCTCTGTATCATGGCTGGCTTATAAAGTAAGATTAAAATATATTATGCAGGTAGAAGAAAATAAGTAAAGATAAATAAATAAATAAATAAATTAGACAACTGAGAACAACATTCTTATAAAGTAACTCATGACTTCAAAAAAAAATATATATATAAATAAATAAATAAAATAGCACCACACTGTGACCTTCTTTGTCGCTAAGGAACTACTAAATAACCTGTGTTGGCAGTGAGTCCCTCCTTCCAGAAGTAGCTTCTCTGCACTGATGTTCCCAATGTTCACACTCTAATTGCCCTCCTGCCCTTAGGTGATGATATATTTGCCAGGTTTCTGCAACTGTGCTTTTGTTAACTTTATTAATCCTGCTATTCCAAAGATGGTTTGTCATATCCAGTAATGAAAATATGTAATCCATCACCTGGGAAATGATATCTACTTTTCATTCACCCCAAAATATGGAGAAAATCACCATATCAGTTCTCCACAATGTCAGTAAAAATGCCTCAGTGCTATAGTCCCTAACTCAGAGAACTGTTTTTTACTTTCATATTAATGCTAATGGTTTCTCTCTTAGGCATAAACACCTTAGTAATTTTCTGTTATATGCATGCATTGAAGCAATCTCCATTGTTAACTCTCTCAAAAACCTCCAACTGCATTTGGTTTATCATGCACCATGTAACACTTCTCCCCCTTCCTCATTGGTATGCAAGAAAGAATAAAGCCTATTTTCACCTTTTAACACAAATGCATCATAAATGGTAAAGGGGAAGAATTAATAGCTCGGTAATTGCATTTTAGTAAACAGCAGGGAAAAAAAAAAAAAAAAAAAAGACAACAACTCACTAGCAAAAAGGTATTGACTGCAGCTGCAAGCAAGGACTCGCCAGGGATTCAAACAAGCTCTTGTAAGCTTACACAGTGATTGCAGAGTTGCCTTCTTCCCCAGTGAGGCTTGTGCAGCTTTGCAGAAGTGAAGCAGAAGGCTACAGAATCAGACACCCCATTGCTCTGATAAATGACTGTAAATGATATTCTGGCTTGCGTATGTATTCTCTCAAGATGACTTCCGTAATAAGTTTGCTTACCTTAAAAATTCCACTACACAGCTATTTCTCTCTCTTCCCCTGTGCCCTACTCATCACCAGAGATACAACCTGAACTAAGACTCTGAAGAGGGGGAGAAGAAAAGAAGCAAACAAGCTGCCAGGTAGTTTTTTTAAAGACTTTCATATTTAATCAGCTGTGCCACTGAAATCTAGCTCAGTGTTTTTCTGAGTAATGTGCTCCCCAGAAACTACATAAATCATCACCAATATGAATGCAAATTAGTTATGTTAAAGAAACATTGATTTTATATTGCTTACAGTGTTAAATTTAGTATGACTCTATTACAAAAGGTCTGAATTGTTGTGTCCTTGGAACTTACACATTTCTTCCAGAAAGAAGGAGATCCTATCATTCTTTTTTCTTTGCATTTGCACTACTGTTTCTGATGGAGGTAAAATGATTAGGTAACATTAAGTACACAGGGACAGTCACTGGACAGGCATCCACAGAGTCCTGAAGAACTGCATTCACTGAGCTTCTGGGGACTTGTTGGAACATAGACTTATATGGAATTATATATTAATATATATATTAATGTGTGTCAGCTCAACTGTGAGCAGCTCACAAAGTGCCTCTAAGTTACCTTCACATGTAGGGTAGCTATCCCACACAGAGATGCTCCAGCCTTAATAATAGGATACAAGAAACATTTAATCATACTACACATGTTTACTATGTAGATGTCTGTACCTTGTTCAGTTGCATTGACTCTGTTCGTAGTCAATGAAAAAATAAAACTCAGAAAGGTGTTTTAATTATTTTAAAAATTTATTTGAGGGTAAGAGGGAACTATGCCATCAAACAATTTTTTTTTTTTCAGCAACTGTAAGAACAATCTAGATGTTTAGTTCAGACATGCAAGTCCATATTGTGAATAATTTAAGTTAGATAAGAATAGTCCATTTTTGGGACTAGAAGAACATACATCAACAGCTATGAGGTACCTATACCACCACCTTCCCTGCATCGCATAACATTTTGAAAATGCTATGGCAGCTGCACCTCACACATCCTCTCAGTTGCAATGGTTAGCAACTGCTACAGAAACACGACCTGGAAAAGAAGTGTCATCTTGAATACATAAATCCTTGAAATACATTATGGGATATTCCAGCATAACAGTGAGTGGAATATGGAAACTATGCCAGTTGAAGGTAAAATGACAATAACCAAATGCTACCAGAGAGAAATAGTAGAAATTATGTGTTTTGAGATATTTTCAGCAGGTTACATGTTTTGAGATATTTTCAGCAATTTATTGTTAGCCCAGTTTCACCCTATAATCCTGTCCCTGAAGAGGCAGAGCTATAATAAGGGGGCTGGCCTGGTTTCTATGCCCACAGATGCTGTTCCATTCCTGGGACAGGGCTTAAGCCCCCACTAGAGAGAAAATAGGAAGGGTAAAAAAAGATGTAAAGATTAAGATAAAGATAATGATTTTTGATCTAAAAAAGATCAAAAAGAAGAGGAAGATCCATGAAATGTGGAAAAAGGGCCTGTCCTTTTGCGAGGAGCATAGATGTGTTATCAGGGCCTGCAGGGACGCGATGAGGAACACTAAAGCCCACCTAGAGATGAGGCTTGTAAAAGAGATAAAGGATAATAAGAAGGGTTTTTTCAAGTATGTAAACAGCAAGAGGAAGACTAGGGATAATGTGGGTCCCTTGCTGAATGATGGGGGTGTCCTGGTCACGGGAGATGCAGAGAAGGCAGAGATACTTAATGCTTTCTCTGCTTCAGTCTGTGTTTCATGGACACTCCCCCGAGACTTCTCACGCCTGACAATAGGACAAAGGGTCTGGGAAATGGAGGGCTCCCCCCTGGTGGATGAGGGAGTGGTTTGGGAGCCTCTGAGCGGGCTCAATGCACACAAATCCATGGGTCCCAATGGGATACATCTGCATATGCTAAGGGAGCCGGCAGGTGTGATCGCTGAACCACTCTCTATCATCTTTGAAAGGTCCTGGAGAACGGGTGAGGTGCCTGAAGACTGGAGAACAGCCAGTGTCACTCCAGTCTTCAAGAAGGGCAGGAAGGAGGATCCGGGAAACTACAGGCCAGTCAGTCTCACCTCTATCCCTGGAAAGGTATTGGAGCAGCTTGTTCTGGATGCTGTCTCCAAGCAATTGGAAGAGAAGAAGGTTATGAGGAGTAGTCAGCGTGGATTCACCAAGGGGAAGTCATGCTCGACCAACCTCGTTGCCTTCTATGATGGCATCACCAGCTGGGTGGATGGGAGGGAGTGGTGGATGTCATCTACCTTGACTTTAGCAAGGCTTTTGGTACTGTCTCCCACAACATCCTACTAGCAAAGCTGAGAAAGTGTGGGATAGATGAGTGGACGGCAAGGTGGGTTGAGAACTGGCTGACTGGCTGTAGTGGGTTTGCGGAACCATGACACTGGCCGAGCTCAGAGGGTGGTGATCAGAGGAGCAGAGTCTGGCTGGAGGCCTGTGACTAGCGGTGTTCCCCACGGATTGGTGCTGGGTCCTGTCTTGTTCAACATCTTCATCGATGACATTGATGAGGGAATAGTGTCTGCCCTCAGCAAGTACGCTGATGACACAAAGCTGGGAGGAGTGGCTGACATGCCAGAAGGCTGTGCTGCCATTCAGCAAGACCTGGACAGGCTGGAGAGATGGGCAGGAAGAAAAAAAATGAGATTTAATAAGAGCAAGTGTAGAGTCCTGCACCTGGGAAGGAACAACCCGAAGTATCTGGTGCCTACGCAGAAATCTTGGGTTTTTCGACCATGGGGCAGTTTACTCAGCACCTGGCCTGATGGCTGTAGACGGGTCCCTATCCTCTAGGGGAAAAAGGATCCTGGGCCAGGAGCTGGCGGGGCTCATTGATAGGGCTTTAAACTAGGTAAGAAGGGGGATGGGGTTGAAGCAAGGACTGTTGGGGCTGTGCCAGGGGGAGCAATGGCAAGGCCGGAGGATAAGGCAATGGCCCAGCTGAAGTGCATCTACACCAATGCACGCAGCATGGGTAACAAACAGGAGGAGCTGGAAGTCATCGTGCAGCGGGCAGGCTACGACTTGGTTGCCATCACGGAAACGTGGTGGGACCAGTCCCACGACTGGAGTGCTGCGATGCCTGGCTATAGGCTCTTCAGAAGGGACAGGCAGCACAGAAGGGGTGGCGGTGTGGCTCTCTATATTAGAGAGTCTTTCGATGTTGTAGAACTCGAGGCTAGGAATGACAAGATCGAGTCCCTTTGGGTTAGGATCGGCAGGGACAACAAGGCTAGTGTCCTGGTCGGGGTCTGCTATAGACCGCCGAACCAGGATGAGGAGACGGATGAGGAGTTCTACAGGCAGCTGACAGAAGTTGCAAAATCGTCGGCGCTTGTACTCGTGGGGGACTTCAACTTCCCTGACATATCCTGGAAGCACAACACAGCCCAGAGGAAGCAGTCTAGGAGGTTTCTGGAGAAAGTGGAAGATAGCTTCCTGACGCAGCTGGTTAGTGAACCTACCAGGGGTGGTGCCCTGCTAGACCTTCTCTTCACAAACAGAGAAGGACTGCTGGAGGATGTGATTGTCGGGAACAGTCTTGGGCAGAGTGACCACGAAATGGTGGAGTTCACTATTCTTGGCGGGGCCAGGAAGGGAACCAGTAAAACCACTGTATTGGACTTCCGGAGGGCTGACTTTGGGCTGCTCAGGACACTGGTTGGTGGAGTCCCATGGGAGGCGGTTCTGAAGGGCAGAGGGGTCCAGAAAGGCTGGGCGCTCTTTAAGAGGCAAATCCTAATGGCGCAGGAGCGGTCTATTCCCATGCGCCCAAAGATGAGCCAGCGGGGAAGAAGACCAGCCTGGCTCAACAGAGAATTGTGGCTTGAGCTAAGGAGAAAAAAGAGGGTTTATAATCTTTGGAAAATTGGGCAGGCCACTAAGGAGGACTATAAGGATGTAGCGAGGCTGTGCAGGGACAAGATTAGGAAGGCCAAAGCTCATCTGGAGCTCAATCTGGCTACTGCTGTTAAAGATAACAAAAAACGCTTTTATAAATACATCAACACAAAAAGGAGGACTAGGGAGAATCTCCATCCTTTACTGGATGCGGGGGGAAACTTAGTTACAAGAGATGAGGAAAAGGCGGAGGTGCTTAATGCCTTCTTTGCCTCAGTCTTTAGCAGCAAAACCGGTTGCTCTCTGGATACCCAGTACCCAGAACTGGTGGAAGGGGACGGGGAGCAGGATGTGGCCCTCACCATCCACGAAGAACTGGTTGGTGACCTGCTACGGCACTTGGATGTGCACAAATCGATGGGGCCGGATGGGATCCACCCGAGGGTACTGAGAGAACTGGCAGAGGAGCTGGCCAAGCCCCTATCCATCATTTATCAGCAGTCCTGGCTATCGGGGGAGGTCCCAGCTGACTGGCGACTAGCAAATGTGACGCCCATCTACAAGAAGGGCCGGAGGGCAGACCCGGGGAACTACAGGCCGGTCAGTTTGACCTCAGTACCAGGGAAGCTCATGGAGCAGATCCTCTTGGGAGTCATCATGCGGCACTTGAAGGGCAAGCAGGCGATCAGGCCCAGCCAGCATGGGTTTATGGAAGGCAGGTCCTGCTTGACGAACCTGATCTCCTTCTACGACAAAGAAACGCGCTGGGTGGACGAGGGAAAGGCTGTGGATGTGGTCTACCTTGACTTCAGCAAGGCTTTTGACACCGTCTCCCACAGCATTCTCCTCAAGAAACTGGCTGCTCTTGGCTTGGACTGGCGCACGCTTCGTTGGGTTAGAAACTGGCTGGATAGCCGGGCCCAAAGAGTTGTGGTAAATGGAGCCAAGTCCAGTTGGAGGCCAGTCACTAGTGGCGTCCCCCAGGGCTCGGTGCTGGGGCCGGTCCTCTTTAACATCTTCATCAATGATCTGGATGACGGCATTGAGTGCACCCTCAGTAAGTTCGCAGATGACACCAAGCTAGGTGCGTGTGTCGATCTGCTCGAGGGTAGGAAGGCTCTGCAGGAGGATCTGGATAGGCTGCACCGATGGGCTGAGGTCAACTGTATGAAGTTCAACAAGGCCAAGTGCCGGCTCCTGCACCTGGGGCGCAATAACCCCAAGCAGAACTACAGGCTGGGAGAGGAATGGTTGGAGAGCTGCCAGGCAGAGAAGGACCTGGGAGTGATGGTGGACAGTCGGCTGAATATGAGCCAGCAGTGTGCTCAGGTGGCCAAGAAGGCCAACGGCATCCTGGCTTGTATCAGAAACACTGTGACCAGCAGGGCTAGGGAGGTGATCGTCCCCCTGTACTCGGCTCTGGTGAGGCCGCACCTCGAGTACTGTGTTCAGTTTTGGGCCCCTCGCTACAAGAAGGACATCGAGGTGCTTGAGCGGGTCCAGAGAAGGGCGACGAAGCTGGTGAGGGGCCTGGAGAGCAAGTCCTATGAGGAGCGGCTGAAGGAGCTGGGCTTGTTCAGCCTAGAGAAGAGGAGGCTCAGGGGTGACCTTATTGCTCTGTATAAGTACATTAAAGGAGGCTGTAGAGAGGTGGGGGTTGGCCTGTTCTCCCATGTGCCTGGTGACAGGACGAGGGGGAATGGGCTAAAGTTACGCCAGGGAAGTTTTAGGTTAGATGTTAGGAAGAATTTCTTTACTGAAAGGGTTGTGAGGCACTGGAACGGGCTGCCCAGGGAGGTGGTGGAGTCACCATCCCTGGAAGTCTTCAAAAGACGTTTAGATGTAGAGCTTAGGGATATGGTTTAGTGGGGACTGTTAGTGTTAGGTCAGAGGTTGGACTCGATGATCTTGAGGTCTCTTCCAACCTAGAAATTCTGTGATTCTGTGATTCTGTGATCAGTACAGCCTGGGGGACAACCTGCTGGAGACGAGCTCTGAGGAGAAGGACCTGGGGGTCCTGGTGGATGACAGGTTGACCATGAGCCAGCACTGTGCCCTTGTGGCCAAGAAGGCTAATGAGATCGTGGCGTGCATTAAAAGGAGCGTGGCCAGCAGGTCAAGGGAGGTGATCCTCCCCCTCTACTGTGCCCTGGTCAGAGCTCACCTGCAGTACTGTGTCCAGTTCTGGGCTCCCCGGTACAAGAAAGACAGGGAACTCCTGGACAGAGTCCAGCGGAAGGCCACAAAGATGATACGGGGCCTGGAGCATCTTCCCTATGAAGAAAGGCTGAGAGACTTGGGGCTGTTCAGCCTGGAGAAGAGAAGACTGAGAGGGGATCTCCTCAGTGTATATCAATATCTGAGGGGTGGGGGACAGAAGGATGTAGCCAACCTCTTCTCAGTGGTTTGTGGGGATAGGACAAGGGGCAATGGCTGCAAGTTAGAGCACAGGAAGTTCCGCACTGACATGCAAAAGAACTTCTTCATGGTGAGAGTGATGGAGCATTGGAACAGGCTGCCTAGGGAGGTTGTGGAGTCTCTGGAGATATTCAAGGCCTGTCTGGATGCCTACCTGGGCAGCCTGCTCTGAGGAACCTGCTTTGGCAGGGGAGTTGGACCCGACGATCTTTCGAGGTCCCTTCCAACCCCTACAGTTCTAGGATTTTGGGGTTCTTCTGGGATTCTGGGATTCATATGCCATGGGATTTTTTATTACTGCTGTGTGTTAAGACTCTCTCTAAATATCAGTCTTTTCATACAACTATTTTCTGCCAGAGATTACAATACTATTAAGCTTTCTGTTTTTTGTTGTTGTTGTTGTTGTTTTTTCTGTTTTTACTGTTGTATGTATTTTTTGTATGTATGGAAGACACTGACATATGTATGGAAGACACTGACGGTGTTCCTAACAGACACTGCAAAGATGTATACAAGTATTTTCTACCAGGTGCAATGCTATAGGGTAATAGTTTTCAATATTCTCAAAGAGAATATAGAAAAGGTTAGCTGTGTGATGTGCAAAGCACTGTTTTCAGAAAGGGCACAAGAGGAGAATAGGTAGCTCCTTGGATGCCTAAGTACTCTACCTCTTATACATTTGATAGGAAAAAAAAAAAACAGGCTTTGGTGGGAAGCTTCTTTTCACAACATAGACATTTTTAATGAATGTGTAAGAACATTCAGTAGGACCAATTCAAATTATTTTCTAACAATTCAGGCTAATGTCTAACTTTTTATGGACTTTTTACATGTACTTCATACATTCAAGATTTCATCCAGATCCAGTACTACTATATCTAGGCTTCAAAGTAAGTAGAGAATAGTTTAACTAAGTCACTTCTATTGGGGTAGATGATACCAAGTTCCATTTTTATATCTGCAATATCTGGGTCTGATTATAAAATGGGACGGTATTTTTAATTTCTTTAGAAAAAAAGCTGTAAAGATAAAGGCAGAGCATCAAAGCTGTAGTCATCAGGCATCCTGGTTATACCAATAGGTCCTGAAAGATGCTGAGTAGCTCCTGAGAGATGCCCCAACTGTCGAACAAAAGGATAAAACACATCTACAGTTCTGAAAGTTAGTGTAGTCTGACTACTTTGGTTCACTTCAGTGTTTATCTACCTCACTGTAGTTAAGAAATAAGATCTGATTCCTTACGCAGGCACAGCTGATACAGCTGTTGATAAGCTATTGGATTTTGTCTTCTTAAAAAGAAAGCTTGCTTTGCTGCTCTGGTAGTGACATGGAAGTCCAGTGGCATCTACAGAACAATCTGTTATCCTCAGCCATTAGGCACAAAATAAAAGCAAGCACAACTAATAATAATAATAATAATAATAATTAAAAAAAAAAAAATAAGCTTGCTGGACAAGCAAGAAAAATATACAGAAATATATATACAGTTTAAAAAATAAAACACAAAATGTTCCATATTTTTATTGAATTACTATGTCGTTCTTAATGTACTCTTTTAAGAAACTGGACAGAATCCCTTAGAATGTAAAAGAGAAGTGACATACAACTGAATTAGAACTGAAAATTTACTAAGATTTACTTTTTCTCTTCCTCTTTTTTTTTTTTTTTTTGTATTTTTCTTTATTATTATTATTATTATTATTAATTATATTTATATTTATATATATATATTTGGTGGAGGGGAGATGCCACTTCTAGGTTCTATGGCAAAGCTATTGAAACTAGAGATGTAGGTGGTGGCTTTCATTTTTAGGCTTTTCCAGCCCCCTCCTGAGAGATTGAGATGGAAATTATCTGTTCAGAAAACCTCTTTTTGCCAGATATCTCATGCAGTTTTGCAGTTCAAAGGTTTGGATGATTTGTATAAGAAATGTGTAAATTTTGCTCTGTCATTTTTTTTTTATATATATTTTTTTTTTTCTGGAGATGCCACCATTCAGTGTACTGGTGGCATATCCAGCAGCTACAGAAACAAACAAATCTTGTCATGTTATTGTTCTTTGGAACAATCCATTTTTCCTGAGAAGCCTGGACACCCTGCTCTGCAAGAGACCCTTGTCTTGATCATTTATTATTTTGGGGTCAAATGGCACCACACTGTGCTGTTATACAGGCTTGTTTTCTTAGTGTGCAAGCCAAGTTTTTATTCATGGAAATACCTTTTTAATGTGAATTTTGTGAAAACTGGTACAGACAGAAAAGAGTTTTCTGTCTGCTGTAATCATCGGGTCTGTGTAAAGCTACTTTGGAACAACTGGATTTTGACAGGCAAACCTCTGTAAAATGGAATTCCTAATGATATTATCCAGGACAGTTGCATATATATAAAGAAATGAGGACACGCATGTTCAATGTCTGCCAGAAGTAACTTCCAGGGGCTCCAATGCCATTAAACAGTGGAAAGAAAAGGTATGAAAAACAGTATGAAGTGCTAGAAGAAAGGCAAATTTACATAATCACAGTCTTGTGGAGGACCTGGATGAAGTTCATTCACACAGGATGCGCTTATGCAGGTGTTTTCCATTCAGTATACACCAGAATACAATAAATAAAATAAATGAATAAAACAAACAAACAAACAAACATACAAAAAAAAAAAAAAAAACAAGCAAACAAACAAACAAAAAATATTATAAAGAAAGATGTGGAAAGAAGAAAAAAATGATTTTGCTTCCTTTATCAGAATTTGTAACAGCATATTTTCTTCTTTATATATATATATATGAAAAGTTATAAATCAAACACGAGGCAATACTGCTATTTATGTATTTTGGAAAATAAGCTAGTATTTAAAGGAAGAAAAAGAAGACGGAGGGAGGGAAGAGTTTATTGAAAAATGAAAGACAGGCATAGAAAGTACTCCTCCACCTGTAACAAGGAACCACTTGCATTAACTTCAGTGAAGTAGAATGGTAGTGAGGAGCAGAAGTCTGTATCACTAGACTCATTTAAACCTGATGCTCACCTTAAATGCTACAAAATGTTGTTACACCTGTTTACAAGAAAGATAACACAGACCTGTAAATACAAACTGATTCATCCTTTATTACACCATGATTAATTCAGGAATGGGAAAGAAAATTGGGAATCTTAGTTTCTAGTTGCCTTCTGCTCTTGCTAAACTTATATACTTTTTTTTTTTTGAGAGAGTACATGACTAGATATTTTCTGACTGAATTCAAAAAATATTTTGCCCAGAATTTGAAGGAAATTGGAGTCAGACCTACAATTTCATCTATGATTTACTGGAACCTTTATTTTTCACTCACTATCTGTGCCAAATTAATGTTGCTCCAAAATCTGTCCATTCACAAATCAAATGACTTGGTCATGGGAGAGAACTTAGTTCTCCCTAGAAAATACAGAACAGCTTGTCTTAGAAGGACTTCACCAATTTTTCAGCTACTGTGGTTTGACTTTTTGAGTATGTCATCATCAGCCTATGAAACAAAAACACATGAAGAAAATAAAATTAATGTTCTTCACCTAATACACTGTGTTAATGGTTACTATTTAGTTTACTACAACTGTGCTTTAAAAATAAAATGGATTACATTTACTTACTCTATTCCTAGCAGAAAGTGCACTAAAATTATTTTCCCCTTAAAATAACATGTTGTAAAGGACCATTAAAATATAATACTGCCAAAAAGGCATTTTTCATTTCCTTGAGATAAGCTACAGGAGTGCAGTTTGAAATTCAACTTCCATTGATTTAGGATTACAGAGAAACATGTTTAGATAATAAGCAGAAGGATCTTAGATAACAGCTTGAGTGAGTCATCGGACTACAGTGTTTAGTCTGAGAAAGTGTGTTTATCTGAAGGGCTCTTGGGACTAATACAGTTCCTCTTCAAAGCTTGAAGCAGGGGGCAAAAATCATAGTCCTGAAGGTTGGCAGGATAAACATGTCCCGTGATTTGCCAGCAATTTGAGAGATGGATTTCACTACAGAGCATGCTGCTGTTGTCAGGTTGAAAAGTGTCTGCCTGAAAATGAATTCATGTGCACACACCTCCAGACAAAGGAAAATCTTCCTGAAATGGCATGCCATCACATTTTAAGGACAATTTTTCAAGTCTCTGACTTACACTTGGGAAATATACTGTTCCTCCAAGTTTATCATAAAAAGCTCACATTTTAACAAGGAAAAAATGGTGCAATAATCTTCAAAAATACTGTATCACTGACAGGTACAGAAATCCATTTTTCTGCATATGTGTCTGCTTTGTGTTTGAAAATGAGTTTGCGTATACTACACTGGATCATTTCAGATTATTTGTCAGAGAAGAGAATTTGGTCTCTTTTAACATTCAGCGTGAGGTCTGAATAAGGAGTCTGGGTAATGTGCCACTAGGAGGAAAGCTGTGGCAAGAATGAAGGCTCCTGTGTCAGTCACCAGTGTATAATACAGCAGAAGAGATAACTGCTGTGTATATTTCATGAGGAGGAATTCAAATTGGGCTCCACAAGTAGCAACATATTTGAAGAGAGGGTTTCCCTAATCATGTGGAGGTTTTTTGTGGATGATTGGAGCCATCAGGGGATGTCAGCGTCTAATAGGAAATAGGAAATGAACAAAGGACTTGATGTCTAAATGTCCTTCCCTTCACACCTACAGATTTCCTTGAAGTAAAAGCATTCCCACATGTTTAAATTTGAGTAAAAGCAGATTAAGTTTATGATACATTGGATAAGAAAGGAAAGTCTCAGGAAATGAGCCATGAAAAAGGCTGGACGAGATAGTTCAAGCTGTCTTTGTAGATAATAGCTTTCATTTGCAGATTTTCAATTGTCTTAGTGTTTACTCCACATGTCAAATTGTAGCTAGCCCAGAGGGTTAAAAGCTAACTAAATAATAAGTCCTCTTAAAGAGGTCTTTTCAAATCTAAATGATTCTGTAATTCTAAAGCTTAATCTTAAATTTAGTCTCCTTGTTGTTTTTGTTTTGTTTTGTTTTGTTTTTGTTTGTTTGTTTATTTGTTTTCTGGTTTTGTTTTAATTGAAACATAGATACAAGATTAAAACTTTTAGTGCAAGAAGAGAACTTCTAGTTAAAGAGGAGCCAAAGGCATCACTGGTGGCTTCTTTGGACAGAAAAGATGAAGTTAAGGATAAATCTCTTTTATAGTTAATTGTGCCACTGAAAAAGAAAACCAAAATCATTTTTTGTTACTTTCCTTCTTGCTACATATCACTTTTTCAAACCTTATGGAAGGAACTATTTAATTAATTGTTGTTTGTGACAATTTGGCTACATGCAGCTACTTTAGAATACCTGATCTTGGAACTCTCTGGGGTAAACTTAACCTTATTCTGTCTGAAGTCGATTGCTGCGAGCATAGACAGGCAATCCTGCTGGCAGGCAGAATGGGTAGTGAAAAGCAGGGGTAGGGAGTTAGTGAAGCATATCTACTTACACTAGCCCTACATACATTCAGAACATGCCTGTTACTATATGTTCTGTGGAAAAGAGATTTCAGAAGAGTATTACAGGACAATCAGTGATGACATATCCAGAATCCATGGAACATAAGTCTGCTTCCTGTGAGAAGAAATCTGTCATATTTAACAGTGTCCACCTGCATTTATGAAAAGAGGAAGATCAGTAACTAGATAAGCAACATTAATAGTTTGCATTTTTAACATCTTTTGAATCTTTTTTAACTTCAGAAAGCTGAGAATCAGAAATATATTTCTGAAGCATCACACAGGTTTTCAGTGTTCTGACCTGTATCTTTCATTTAAAATTTCTATCTGGTTTCAGATATAAAATCAGATACGGATTTTTAACTGTGGACTTGGCAATAAAAGATAAATTGCTAACAAATTGCACTATTTGGTCAGTGATGAAGTGTTCAGTTAGTGCATACATACATTCTCTAGAACAACATACACTGACTTTGGTCTGTTTCCACCTTTATTTCTCGTGTTTCCCAAACAGAGAAGAATTACAGTTTTAGCTCCTTGATCCTCTGAAGTGACTAAAACCATGGTTCAAAATTGTTAATGAGGTACCTAATGAGGACTGTGAGGACACCCAGAAGCACTGCATGGCACTCCCAGAGCACACCACCAGCAGCATAGCTGGGTGCTTTGACTCTACCTCGAGTCAGTGAAATCACAGTTGGATTTCAGTCTGAACTTCAGAGTGAGTGACATTAAGCCACCTGTGAGGAAAGAGGCTATTTTAGCTGTTGACTTCAATGAGATTTGGATTAGGCCTTGATTTATTCTGGAGTTGTTCAGTGAAGATAGAGAGGCAACAAATTCAAACACATCTGCAGTGACAAGCAGCTAAATCCAGGACACAGAGTGGACAGCTTCTGAAAAATAGGGTCCTAGGAAAGTGGGAAGAACTTCCTAGTATGGATACAATGAGACAGTGATGACAGTCTGAACTGGAAGAACAGGGAGATTTAAAGCAGACTTATTCTGTTATCACTTCAACATAGATCTTGGAATAGAAAGCTATGTCTGTGCAGTGTCCTGGGCTGATATATCTGCAAGAGCCTGCTGCTACCATCACAGGTCTCTGCTTGCTCCAGAATCTCTGCTTCCTTCATTATATGGTCATTACATGCTCTAGGATTCTAATATGGATATTTAGGTCTCTTTCTGAAACAAATGTTGAATAAAACTCTACAGTCTATCTCTACTGTTGTTTTCATCAGCTTTCACTGGTTATATTATTCTGATTTATTTATTTATTTACCTTACAACTGTAATTTCTAATAATCTTCATAATATCTGCAATAAATCTTCCTCTTAACACAATTATAAATGAGGCCTTAGTGCAGGCTTTTTATACAATCAAAAGTTAGAAACAAAAATTGTGCAATATTCTGGAGAATTTTTCCTAAAGAAAATGGATGTGACTAACAAAAGATGAACTTGGCTTAAGCTGGAAAACATAGCATTTTCAGCTACTTAAAGCTAAGTGTATAGGGACATTTTTCCTTTTGCTTAAATATAAAACAGTTTTTCAGAAGATTTAAAAATGTTGCTCAAATTTTATTTTATTTTATTTTTAATTTTAGAAGAAACTGAAAGAAAATAAAATAACTCTTAAAATACTTGTTCTAATGAAAAACAGACAAACAAGCAAACAAATAAACAAAAAACAGTGACCTTAGTTTCAGTAATAAAGGAACAGAACAAAATTTTGAATATCTTATTGTACTTTTTCATGTAGAGCACAACTTTTATGGTCCTTATAACAAAACCAAATGGAAAAAAAAAAAAAAAAGACAAAGCAATTATTCATCTTGTTTTTTACAATGTATTTTTACTACATTTAAAACATACTCCTAATAAAATAATGTGCCAGTAGGCACATTATCCCTTTTTGGTTCAGTTCATTCGTTATCCATATTTTGCTTTGAATTTAAGGTGGTTTCCTTTATATAAATGATATTTGAATGACACATGCAAATATGGTACTAGGTAGCTCACCTCTGCACAGGTCTATGACTAGGAGCACAGTGCCTACTGCCTACTGTTCTATGCCTACTGCCTCTTCTGTGCTTTGCAGAGTCTAACTACTGCACTTTCTCTGACTAAACACAGGCAAAAAAAAAGCAAACAAGCAAACAGAAAAACAGCAAATTGGGAACACACTATAAAGAGGAAATTCTGAATTTTGATCCTCCTTCCATTAGAAATACACTGTGTGCATAAACTCTGAATCTTCAACCCTCTTCACCTCTGGGTAAGAAAGTATTTTACTTTTTATCATGTTAACTATACAAAACGAGACTAAGATGAATTTAAGAGTAGATTGAAGTAGATGTAGACAGTGAACTATTTAAGAGGCTAACACAGGACATCACTAACACATGAAGTTTTACAAGACTAAACAGCTGGAGATGTAATTCCTCTAGTAATGGCATACCGATTGCAATATAGGGCTGAAGTTACTAGGCTCAGACCTTCTGAGTGAGTAAAGAAAATGTTGCTTCCCCTTATCCATCAAAACAACAGATATTTTCACACATATTAATGAGTAATAACTGTGATATTCCCACCCTACCCCCAGCCAAATCATTGCTGAAACTATGCTAGGATTATGATGCATGGAAAACGTCTTGACTTTATTTTAATGATGGATTGTAGGTCAATTAAATTTGTAGCTTTGGAGACTTCCCTTGAAATCTAGCTTAACTTTTCTCAGAAATCAAACACTTTCACAGGAGAATCAGCAGCAAGACAGTCACTGGTTAACTGCTGGGACTGTAAAATTTTGGGTCAAAAAAGAATAATTCAGGGCATCTTTTGATTCCTGAAACTGGGTTGAGTTCACTTTGAAATTGGCCTATATTTCTTTCACATGTAAAACTCCAACCGCAATCCCTCTGAACTACTTTCAGCCTTATATAACTCTAATTCTAATTCCTGGTAGCACACTGCATTTCTGACCATTAGCAGTGCAGAGCTAAGGTGCACTCAGAAGTTTGGGAAGTAAAGATCAAGGTTTTAAGGCTTTTACTTCCTAAATCATTTTTTAAGGATTTATTGTCCTTGTTGACTGATTCATTCCTGTACAAGGTGCACATATACTACAGAAACTCATGAAACTATCAAAGCCTTCAAACAAAACCTGTCACATACCTCAGTAAAAGATCAAACAGCTGCAATGTTTTGCTTAAACAATAAAAAAGTTTTGAGATGGAAAGGAGATGAAGTAAGTCAGGCTGAAAAATTTCTTTAATTTAACCCCTCCTTTGGCCTTAGTGTATGTGAAAAATTTAATTCCTTTGCTGATACTCGTACATACAAGTTTTATGTACACTGTGACTTCCTTTGATGTGAAAATTTTTGTTGCAGGTAAGTATTTGACATTCAAACATAGTATAGGGAGGAAAAGAATGGTAACAAAACACTTGATTTACAAGTACAGCAGAAGATTCTTATAGTATGTAGAAAAGCAGTGATTAAAAGCACAGAAAAAAATACATATATTTTTTTAATTTAAGAGTAGATTGAAGTAGATGTAGACAGTGAACTATTTAAAAGGCTAACACAGGACATCACTAACACATGAAGTTTTACAAGACTAAACATAAGTTTACAAGACTAAACATAATACATATATTTTTTTTCTGTGCTTTTATATACATATACATATATTTTTTATATGCAAATACATATATTTTTTATTCATTTCATGATTGCGATAGATGTGTCTGCATACAAGAGAAAAAGAAACAAACAGCTTTTTAGCTTTTATTTTATTACATTTTTCTGTCTTTTATGGTCAGCTTTTGAAGTTATACTGTACCACTGAAGCACTTGTTTAATCTCCTTTATTAATTCCTCAGTGTTATTCTACCACTGATCCCTTTATGTTTGAATAGGGAGGCTTGTTTCTAGTTCTGTGACCCACATATCTGAGGTTAAAATCTTTGGTTTTATCTCTGATAGATAGGTTTACATTTGGAGACTACTTACCTGTCCAGCAGTGTCTAGAATATCCAAATAGGCTGGTTCATCATCAATTCGGACTTGAGTTTTGTAGGCATCCTCTGAAAAACACAGCACAGTACAACTAAGCATAGGAGTGGTTCAGTGAAAGGAAAATATTGCTAGCTTGGAGAAAGGAAAGCATTGCTAGCTTGGAGTAGGATTTCCAAAAGCTCTCCAGTCTGACCTAACTTTGCTTTCTTTTGAGTCACAAAGAGCCCTTCTGAAATCCTACCATCACTAAAAAATGTTAGTGAGCAACCTAGTCTTTTCTACTGTACTACCTCAAAATACTGTACCAGTAAATTTGCGCATGTTGAAAAAGATAGGCCATAGGTGTTGCCTAAGTCACAAAGCTTCAGAGGCTTTGTGCTAGTGCAAGGCACAAGGCTGTTTTTTTTTTCTTACCACTATCACACTAATGGACAGAGCTTGTCCATTAAAAATTTTCAAGGTAAACTTTGTATATATTACTGAGTTTCCCTGTGACTGAAGAGGGCTTCTAGGTCAGATTTGTCAGAGCAATTAATTAGGCCTCTACATCTCTATGTCTCTGGACAGGATGCCAATGAAATTTTTAAAAATAAATTCTGTAATCAGTGTCCTCACACTCATCATGGCTTGGGGTAGAGGAGGGAAAAATAGTTCTTAGTGGATTGTTTCCTTAGCTCATGCTTTTTCATGCTAAATTTGGAAAGAGAAAAATAAAAAACATGAACCTCTATTTTCAGAACTTATTTTCTTCACATTTCAATTACATTCCCCTCTCAATATTTGTATTTCCTTCCTAAGGTTAAATAGAGCACAGATATCAGGCCATGTTTGTACTTGAAATAGTCCTAGAAATTATCTGTGTTGTTTAATTAAACAATAATGCATAACAATCTGAGTGGCTTTAGTGACTGATTTTATGATTTGGCTGTGCATTGAAACATGAAGACAAGACGAATGCATTTAATGCATCTGAGAAGTGCCACTAATCAGCATGAACATACGGCTGACCATGTCCCATGGCTCAGACCTGCGAGCCCTGGCTACCAGAGACCCCTGGAGGACTTAGGCACTCAATGGGATTATCTTGTAGGTAGCAGGACTTCTCAAGAAATTCAGATTTGTGCCCTATATATCTTGCATTATATGACACTACAGATACTTCTAAAAACCTGGTTTCTACCTTACCTTCACAAAGGAAAAAAAAAAAAAAAAAAAAAAAGCTTTAAAATATGAAGTATTCTGAATGGTATTAAGTTGGTTCACCCCTGCATAGTCGGTGGCAGTCTATCTTTAATGACATAATCACATACATAAATTTCCATGAATCTCCTGCTTCTTTTGGGTCTCAGTTCAGAAAACTACTTAGGAATGTGCCTTGCTTTAAACAAATACCACTAATCATCCCACTGATATTAGGATGACCCAGAGGTTTAATTAAATATATGATACATTGCCTAGCTGAGAAAGCCAAAGCACTCCAACCAGCATATGCTTCAGTCAATAGATCTCTTTCTAGGTATTGCTGAATAAGAAGCTGGATGCTAAACTTTATAGATTGAACTAGGTTGTTTATATGATCTGTAATCTATTATGGCCCAACAATGATGCACACAATATTATTTGTATCTTTTAACAAATAATGAAAATAAAAATATATGAAAATATATAGTATTGGAAATAATATTTCCTTCATATTAATAATATGAATAATATTAAGTATAATTAATATGTAGTGGGTGTCCATATATAGATGCAAATGGGTGTCCATTTTCATTACATTCTTTTGTATGTAATTAACACATGACTCACATAAATTTTGCTTGATTTTTGTGCTCCTCAGCTGGATAGTTTAAAGCCAAAATGCTGTGGTCCCATTTCTCTCTTCACTTAGACCAACATGAGTTTGATGCAATAGCTTCAAAGTAGATGTTGCAGATAGAAATTTGCCTATGTAAATGCAGCCTGGATAAAAATGAACCCAGAATCTAGAGAACCCATGTTTCATTTGCTGGGTTTCATGGGTTTCAGATCTAGTTATAACTAAATTACTAACCTCTCAATATATCAGAGCTATCAGTAAGTAAATTTACATGTCTAATACCCTGCTGAGCTACTCCAGGTGTATTCTGAATATTACGCCACTGTAATCCATAACTTTATAACTGTGAAAAGCTGGAGCAAGGCTTTGGAACAAAGGTAAGAGTGTGTTTATAACCCTTTTACTTTGCAAAGAGAACACTTAGCATACAAACCCAGTTTGTTATTTTCATTTATTCTGTTTTCTCAAACTACTGATCTCAAAACAAACAAACAAACAAAACAACAACAACATACCTTACTAAGATATTCCAGAATCACTGTCCCATTTTCATTTTTAATATACTAACTTCTACTGGTGTTGGTGAAACATATTCTATTGAATATTGACCAAGCACATGAATCTAGTTTTCTAGGCAATTCTGTTTGGAACATATATTTTACTTGTAGAATTTGCCCTTGCCCCAAGAAATGTTGAGATGAAACAGGAAAGACATATGACTTTCATTTGTAATATTCTTTCTCTATTTAAAATTATCTGTATTCTTCTTATAAAGTTTAAAAATATTCTCAGCCAGGGTCTGCTAAGCAGGGGTATTCTCAACCTGTATTGAAGAGAAGGGAGATTTAGAACCTATTTTTCTTAAAGGATTTATTGAGGCAAATGTTATCTTGAACCCACACTCTCACAACAGATATCAGATCATAGCACCTACTCATGACCTTTGTAACGTTCATGACCTTTGTAATGCTCAAACAGAGCCAGCTTTTTGAGTGGCACCGCGTTCCATTCACCCTGTGTATTTGCTGACCTTCTGGGATTTTAAGACAACATTTTTTTTTCCCAGAAGAGGAGGTAGAAGGAAGATGCAAACATCAAAAATCATGCTTCCCATCTCATGTTGTACAGACCTAGAAGAAGAGCTAGGGGAAGAGCTGTACCACTTAGTTCTGGTCTACCAAGGTAATTCACTTTAACTGGGATTTAATCTGAGGTAGTAATAGAAATAGAGCTGAGTAAGAGATTAGGCAGAAAAACACCTTTATTTTACTCAGTTGAAATACAGGGCAGAAGCAGATCCAGAAATAAGCATGTTAAACAGACTTAATATGGTGTTTACATGTGGACAGAGAAAAACAGAAGGGAAGATGTTTCACAAACATAGGAAACAATGTGTATAGGAAACAAAGCAGAAAACTCTTCGCCAGATGCACTAGTAAACTTGCTGTCTAATATCACTTCAGAAATTACTCATATTATGGAAAATGCTGTCTGATATCTTTACACTATTTATAATGTTTGAGTACATTACATTTTCTTTCACCTAATTAACTTAGGTAATACTTCCTTTAAAGTTAATTGGGAGCTGTTAAACCATGTGTATCTGGATTTTACATCCTACAGCTTTAAGGAGTGATCTCTCTAAAATTTATTAAGAGGTCAAACTGTGGCTGGAGTTTCAAAATAGCACTAGCATGAAGTACAAAAAAATAGAGAATAATAATCAGGTATCAGACAATATATCACACAATCAGACAATATTCTTATATTAAGTTCAATATGTCTCTTTCTGTGAAGCCAACTCTCTTGTCTTTTGGTTTAGGTAAAATGCAGCAGAAAGATAGGATATTATAAGAAACAATTGAGGATGGATCTTATTGCTCTTGCTGTGAGATTTAACAATGATCCAGATACAGACTGTAAGAATTAACATTTTTTAGGTATCAAAGAAAAAAGGAAAACATAACTTCTGCATCAATGGGTAATCTGTGTAATAGGTTACTGATTTATGAACTGGATAATTAAATATCTGGCAAAAAAAAAAAAAAAAAAAAAAAAAAAAGATTTTTAAAGAAAATTATGCTATGTTTATTTTCTTCTCTCATATATAATGCAGGTTTCTTTAAGAATAATATTCCCTACAAATATTGAAACTAAAAATGAAAATAGGTTAAAAAAAATCAACTTAAACATTACACTGTGTGGCTTGATCTTTTATTGACTTTAATAATTTGTGGGGGGAAGAGAGGGATCAGGAAACAAACAGAGCTCCACCTGTTATCTGACAGACACCTATTCTATTATTACTAATATTTATTAAAGGAGGAAAATATCTCATTTAAATCAAGAAAAAATGTTTTCTCATATGGCATGTTTAACTTGTTTTCATAATTGATTGTCCTTTGCTGTATTATTAAGGAAAAATAAAAGCTTCCTTAAGCCTTTTGTTATTAATATTATTATTTTGTAAAATGAATACATTCTCTCTTTTTTTCATCTTTCTTAGAGGGCATCATTTTGGAGACAGAAGAACAGTAATTAATGCAGGCTCATGTTGCTATCAGTTATCTTAGAACTGGAGAACCTAGATTCATAAAAAATATATCAAAGCCTTTTTTTCCAGCTATGAGCAGCTTTGTGACAAATAGATTTGGATGCTATACAATTTAAAGTGGTGTTGGAAAGGAATTTTCATCTGCATCACAGACGTGTTCCAGTCCCTGAAATATAGGTCAGTTGCCCCTTTCTTCCATTTGTTAATTCTGCTTATGTTACTTCCAAATAAATATTCTCTCCTTTTCTCTGTCTGCTACACTATCAACTGCAGATTCTCTCATATAGATGTATTTGCTTTGGCTAAGGAGGTGCCAAACCAGCAGAAGGGCATTCAAGCTCAGTCAGTCACACCTGGAGTTCTGCCTCTTGTTGTTCTCCATGTGTGCCAAAGAGACAGCAGGAGATGCAGCTTTTAGTGTGCTTAGATTATCTGCTACATATGCATTTTAATTCAGAGGTGCTCCTGAATATAGAATGATTATGAGTCTGTGGCTGTTTGAATGCTGTTTTTGTGAAAAATAAGGAATTTTTAAATAAGAGAGTGGATGAACAGGGATCTAAGCCACTGTACCAGTCATGTATCTCCCTGTCTGAGATAAAAATACACATCTCATAGGAACTGTCCATCAAAATATATTGGTTTTATGGTTTCCCTTAGCATATAATAATAATTATTATTATTATTAATTTTTTTATTTATTTTTTTTTTCTGGAGTATGAATGTTCTATAACTTAGGAGATCATAGCTATCAGCATTTTGCAGACAAGGACACCAAGTCACATAGGTTGCCTACTCATAGGTTCTCATGAGCTACGCACACCTGATAAGCAATGAATGGCTGAATGGTTTAGAAGAGAAGAAATGACAGATTTGATTGACTTGTATTCTGAAAATACTCATGTAGATAGCAGTATCCCTTAAAATGAGGTAAGTAGGAAAACTGGGCATGTACATACAACATCAGACTAGTAACTACAATACTTAAATAATGAACTTAAATTATCAGTTTCACCTGCTGGTACACAATTCTGTTATAACAGCAATTAAAAATACCTCAGATGATCCTTTCCAGTACTGCTGCTCTTTATTTCTTAACATTGACCTGAATGTGATAGTTTGCTGTTATTTTTCTAAGTTTTTCAGAACACAAAGATTTTGCTTAGGTTTGTCTTAACCACACAAGTTGCCTGCTTTCTCCTATGTAACTGATTGCAACACACAACATCATTCCAGGCAGCAGAATCTTGCTGAAGATTTACAGCACGCAAAAAGTATGGCCACTGCCTTTCCAAACACACAGATGGAAACTCTTTCTTCAGAAATTACACACTTGAAGCATCTCTGTTGTCTACATTTCTACGAAAGAGAAACAAGTAAGTAATACAACATTTAATATAGCTAGTACCTTTGTGATAACCTTATTCTTATAAAAAACAAACAAACAAAAAAAAAAACTGTAGTGTAGGCCTTGGGAAAATTAAAATAATATCAGAAAAGGCAAAACATTAGTCACGTTGTGTGCATTATAAAAATAAATTCATACATTTATTCATTACATTCAGTTGCATGATGAGAAACAGCATCTTCTATCTCTCAGTTTTCATGTTAGCATTCAAATTACCATAAACATATTTTCAAATAAGATATTAAACCAAGGTCTTGTCTACATACGTCTTCAGAAAACATTCTGTAACATTGTTTTCAAATGGCCTTGCTAAATTCAAATGCATATTACTGTTGTACACTACAACTCCCCTTATTAATTTAATTTGAAGATGCAATTCTCTGTTTCCTTCATTTAGCTTTTGTTCAGCATTATGACATGCTCTTAACTATCATGTTGTTTTAGAGGTTCCTGTATTTCCAGCAGCATGTAAAAATAAATTTGTGAACACTCATAAGATATTTAATGATTTCAAGGAGAAAGAATTCAAATAGAACAACAGGGAATAGATTCCATATGTTGGAAAACAAAACAATAGAACCACTCTTAACTTTTAGTTCATTTTGTCCTCCTAAAGTAAGTTGTGCTAATATCTTCAGTGGAAAGCAGAAGCATAGTTAGACTATATTTACTTCCTCAAATAAACCTCTGCACTTAATCCTGGCACCATCAATGAAAATTGGTGCTTAAATAGCTGCAGGGTGTGGTGTAATTGCCTGAAGTAACTAGGAAAATAAAACTAACATTCACATTTTTATGGAAAAGGTACAGCATTGAAGAGGTTTTCAGGGTAGGGCATAACTGCATTACCTGAGCTTTCCCTGGGCTCCCAACCTTAGATGCTATCGCACTGGGGAAACTTGGTGTGCTAGCCCTAAGGAACAGCACGGAGCGTGGAGTGGAGTGGAGACACCACGGCTAGGCTCTGTGATCAGGTGGGGCCTCAATTGTTCTTGTGCACAAAGCTGCACTTTTTGCCACCCTAAGCCAAAGACCTGTCATGTTTTGACAAATGCTGTACCCTAGTGTACTTTTTGCTCATTATAATATCATTATAATACCAAAACACACCTCCATCCCAAAAGCTACCCGCCTCCAAGGTGCGACCACCCCTCACTGAGCATGCACCCTGAATTTCTCGGAGCCTATTACTTTAAACAGAGACGGGAAAACTTTACACCAATCATAACTAAGATATGCTTGACTAGAGCCACTCAAGCTCCACCTAAAAGATAGAAAATAATATAAATTGGCCCAAGAGAGAGGGGATGTTAGGGAAGATACTACTGCCAGGGGAGATACCATCCCGAGGACATACAGCATCCTTAGGACCTCCTGACTCCTGGGATCAGTCAACGGGCTGAGCCTCTCTTCCCCCCCCATTGGGATGCCTTTGGGTGAGATCTGAATACTTGCTTATAAATCTCTATAGAGTCTTTGATCCTTTTATCACATTTATTTCTAGGCTGCGCACCTGTAACACCTGTAACACCTGTGTATTTAATGCATGCTAGCTTGCTTTTGCAGACAGTCACTATCGCTGGCAATCCAAAAGAACCTGATTATCTGTTGCTGTAATAAACCATACTTGATTGCATTTTGATAGCTCTCATTAAGTGCAACTAGGGTGAGGGTGGTTATCTGTGATAGTTCAGTGTTCTGAATCTAACCAGACCCCCAGACGGTTAATGTGTTTTTGGTGAATGTCCGACTGGTTCAGCACCCTGAATCCGACTGGGCCCGTAATGATTAATCAGCTACACCCCTTAACGCGACACAGGGACAGGCCTAACTTACCTGATAAGCACTCAGAATCAGTGCATCACAATAAAGACCTAAGTTTAGCTCCAGTCAGTTTCACAAAGTTTGACTATGCATTATGAGTATTTTTTAAATGAACTCTCTTCATCTTCATATCTGATGACACTTCTTTCCTATTGTCGTGGTTCTGCTCGAGTGGGCAGCCGAGCTCCACCACAGCCGCTCTCTCACTCCCCTCCTCTAAGAGGAATGGGGAGAAAATATGTGAAAGGGGCTCAAGGATTGAGATAAGGACGAGAAAATCACGCAATAATTAGTGTAACGGGCAAACCAGACTCAGCATAAGAAGACAGATAGTAAGATTTATTGCTCATTACTAACAAGCTAGAGAAGTGAGAAACAAAGGAAAGAAACCAAAAGCACCTCCCCCCCATCCACCCTCTTCCACCTCCTCCCCCCGAGCGGCGCAGGGGAACGGGGGAATGGGGGTTATGGTCAGTCTACAGCACTTCTTCTCTGCCGCTCCTTCTCGGTCACTCTCGTCCCCTGTGCTGTGGGGTCCCACCCACGGGATGCAGTCCTTGATGAACTGATCCGGCGTGGGCTTCCCACAGGCAGCAGCTCTTCCAGAACTGCTCCAGATATGGGTCCGTACCACGGGGTCCATCCCTCAGGAGAAAACTGCTCCAACCTGGCTCCCCTACGGGCAGCAGCTCCTGCCAGATCACCTGCTCCTGCGTGGTCTCCTCTCCACGGGCTACAGGTCCGGCCCGGAATCTGCTCCGGCAGGGGTCTTCCACAGGCGGCAGCCTCCGTCGGTGCAGGGCCACCTGCTCCACCGTGGTCTCCTCCACGGGCTGCAGCGTGGAACCCTGCTCCACCGTGGTACTCCATGGGCTGCAGGGGGACATCCTGCTTCACCATGGTCCTCACCACAGGCCACAGGGGACTTCTGCTCCGGCGCCTGGAGCACCTCTCCCCCTCCTTCTACACTGACCTTGGCACCTGCAAGGCTGTTTCTCACTCCCTTGACTCTCCCGGCTGCTGTGTGGCGCAGCAGTTTTTTCCCTGTCTTAAATATGCTCTCACAGAGGCGCAAAACAACATCGCTTATTGGCTCAGATTTGGAAAACAATGGGGCCCTTCCCAAACATGGGGCAGCTTCTAGATCTTTCTCACAGAAACCACCCCTATGGCCCCCTGCTACCAAAGCCTTGCCACGTAAACCCACTACATTCCACCCCTCGCCTCTGTGAAAAGCATATTTAAGATTACTCACAATATACTCTTACTTTACAATTATCACAACAACTTTCACAAATTTCACTTAAATCAAAAAGAAAACAAAATTCACCACACCAAAATAAACATAACATCATCACAGCACCGACAAGGTGGACATTTTACACACACACCACCCCTCGTCCCTTCACCACACTAACATCTCACAATTACTGCTTTCTTAAATTCTTCACAACTTGTACATTCTTAACAATCATCCTGCTCATATTTTGCCCGTTACTTCTACCAACTATCACCCTTATCTCAAATTCCTCGAGCCCCACGTTGGGCGCCAAAAAGGACTGTCGTGGTTCTGCTCGAGTGGGCAGCCGAGCTCCACCACAGCCGCTCTCTCACTCCCCTCCTCTAAGAGGAATGGGGAGAAAATATGTGAAAGGGGCTCAAGGATTGAGATAAGGACGAGAAAATCACGCAATAATTAGTGTAACGGGCAAACCAGACTCAGCATAAGAAGACAGATAGTAAGATTTATTGCTCATTACTAACAAGCTAGAGAAGTGAGAAACAAAGGAAAGAAACCAAAAGCACCTCCCCCCCATCCACCCTCTTCCACCTCCTCCCCCCGAGCGGCGCAGGGGAACGGGGGAATGGGGGTTATGGTCAGTCTACAGCACTTCTTCTCTGCCGCTCCTTCTCGGTCACTCTCGTCCCCTGTGCTGTGGGGTCCCACCCACGGGATGCAGTCCTTGATGAACTGATCCGGCGTGGGCTTCCCACAGGCAGCAGCTCTTCCAGAACTGCTCCAGATATGGGTCCGTACCACGGGGTCCATCCCTCAGGAGAAAACTGCTCCAACCTGGCTCCCCTACGGGCAGCAGCTCCTGCCAGATCACCTGCTCCTGCGTGGTCTCCTCTCCACGGGCTACAGGTCCGGCCCGGAATCTGCTCCGGCAGGGGTCTTCCACAGGCGGCAGCCTCCGTCGGTGCAGGGCCACCTGCTCCACCGTGGTCTCCTCCACGGGCTGCAGCGTGGAACCCTGCTCCACCGTGGTACTCCATGGGCTGCAGGGGGACATCCTGCTTCACCATGGTCCTCACCACAGGCCACAGGGGACTTCTGCTCCGGCGCCTGGAGCACCTCTCCCCCTCCTTCTACACTGACCTTGGCACCTGCAAGGCTGTTTCTCACTCCCTTGACTCTCCCGGCTGCTGTGTGGCGCAGCAGTTTTTTCCCTGTCTTAAATATGCTCTCACAGAGGCGCAAAACAACATCGCTTATTGGCTCAGATTTGGAAAACAATGGGGCCCTTCCCAAACATGGGGCAGCTTCTAGATCTTTCTCACAGAAACCACCCCTATGGCCCCCTGCTACCAAAGCCTTGCCACGTAAACCCACTACACCTATCCTAGGCTCTGGCTGCCATTGATGTTACTCTGTGTCTGGTTAAAATAACAAAACTGAAAACATCCTCAGTGTAATAGGCATTGTGTTTGGTTCTCACCTCACTGCAGTGCTCCTATTTTAATGCCATTATGTATCTGTCTTAAAACAGCTGCTCTCAAATTAAGTTTTCCCTCTTGTTGGGCTTCCTAATGTTTCAGATCTGTGTTCTGCAGGGCAAGACTGATAACACACAGCTGCTGAAGGAGCTTGATTGATTTCCAGCATTATGTACTTACACCACAGCTTTTTCAGTGACCTGAAATGCACTCAGTGCCTTCCAAATTGTGAAATGGTTTATCCAATTGCGCTTTCTGTCTTCTTCTCTTTTCCACTTTTTTTTTTTTTTCTTCCCAGTTCTGCCTATAGATATGTACAAGTACCTCTTCTTCAACGTCAGCTTGTAGTTTCATTACTGTAATACCCTTTCCTTCTCTGCTGAAAAGCAGGGGAAGCAAAAGCAGCTTAATCTCACTTAAGGCACAAAAAGATGCATTATCTGTACTCTAAAAGATTTTGTGTGAACAGAAATCTGAGTGAATTGAACTCTGAGTCAGTTACATTTGTTTTGTTTTCTCCCATTGGGTCCTCATTATCATGCTGTTTCCTAACAAACCAGTTGGAACAAGAAACAATGACCTGGGTCACTTTCAAGAAGCATGAAAATCAAGAGCGATTTTATTGCACAAAATGGGGCATGAGAGAGGCTTTCATGTGCACATTCTCAGCAAGAAGGAGACAAAACACAGCAAGTCCAAGGTAAGATATTCACTTTCCAGCAAAAAAGGTCAAGAATGTGAGACCTAAATAGCCAGCAAGACAAACTGATTGCTATAGTCTCTGCTCATACAATACCTTGGACAACATCATATCTCTCTTCAATGAGGGTTCAAAGATTTTATCACAGAATTTCTAGGTTGGAAGAGACCTCAAGATCATCGAGTCCAACCTCTAACCTAACACTAACAGTCCCCACTAAACCATATCCCTAAGCTCTACATCTAAACGTCTTTTAAAGACTTCCAGGGATGGTGACTCCACCACTTCCCTGGGCAGCCTGTTCCAATGTCTAACAACCATTTCAGTAAAGAAGTTCTTCCTAAGGTCCAACCTCAAACTCCCGTGGCACAACTTTAGCCCATTCCCCCTCGTCCTGTCACCAGGCACGTGGGAGAACAGGCCAACACCCACCTCACTAAAGCTTCCTTTAAGGTATCTGTAGAGAGTGATAAGGTCGCCCCTGAGTTTCCTTTTCTCCAGGCTGAACAAGCCCAGCTCCCTCAGCCGCTCCTCGTAGGACTTGTTCTCCAGACCCCTCACCAGCTTCGTCGCCCTTCTCTGGACCCTCTCAAGCACCTCAATGTCCCTTTTGTAGCCAGGGGCCCAAAATTGAACACAGTAATTGAGGTGAGGTCTCACCAGAGCCGAGTACAGGGGGACAATCACCTCCTTAGCCCTGCTGGTCACACTGTTTCTGATACAAGCCAGGATGCTGTTGGCCTTCTTGGCCACCTGAGCACACTGCTGGCTCATATTCAGCTGACTATCCACCATCACTCCCAGGTCCTTCTGTGCCTGGCAGCTCTCCAACCACTCATCTCCCAGCCTGTAGTTCTGCTTAGGGTTATTGTGCCCCAGGTGCAGGACCCGGGACTTGGCCTTGTTAAACTTCATGCAGTTGACCTCAGTCCATCGGTGCAGCCTATCCAGATCCTCCTGCAGAGCCTTCCTACCCTCAAGCAGATCGACATATGCACCTAGCTTGGTGTCATCTGCACACTTACTGAGGGTGCACTCAATGCCCTCATCCAGATCATCGATGAAGATATTAAAGAGGACCGGCCCCAGCACCAAGCCCTGGGGAACACCACTAGTGACTGGCCTCCAACTGGACTTGACTCCATTTACCATGACTCTTTGGGCCCGGCTATCCAGACAGTTTCTAACCCAACAAAGCGTGCACCAGTCCAAGCCAAGAGCAGCCAGTTTCTCGAGGAGAATGCTGTGGGAGACGGTGTCAAAAGCCTTGCTGAAGTCAAGGTAGACCACATCCACAGCCTTTCCCTCATCCACCCAGCGCGTCACTTTGTCATAGAAGGAGATCAGGTTCGTCAAACAGGACCTGTCTTTCATAAACCCATGCTGACTGGGCCTGATCGCCTGCTTGCCCTTCAAGTGTTGCATGATGACTCTCAAGAGAATCTGCTCCATGAGCTTCCCTGGTACTGAGGTCAAACTGACAGGCCTGTAGTTCCCCGGGTCTGCCCTCCGGCCCTTCTTGATGGGCGTCACGTTTGCTAGCCGCCAGTCAGCTGGGACCTCCCCCGATAGCCAGGACTGCTGATAAATGATGTTAAGCGGCTTGGCCAGCTCCTCTGCCAGTTCTCTCAGTACCCTTTGTTGGATCCCATCCGGCCCCATCGACTTGTGCACATCCAAGTGCTGCACCAGGTCACCAACCAGTTCTTCACAGATAGTGAGGGCCACATCCTGCTCCCCATCCCCTTCCACCAGCTCAGGGTACTGGGTATCCAGAGAACAACCGGTATTGCCGCTAAAGACTGAGGCGAAGAAGGCATTAAGCACCTCCACCTTTTCCTCATCTCTAGTAGCTAAGTTTCCCCCCGCATCCAGTAAAGGATGGAGATTCTCCTTAGTCCTCCTTTTTGCGTTGATGTATTTATAAAAACATTTTTTGTTATCTTTAACGGCAGTAGCCAGATTGATCTCCAGATGAGCTTTGGCCTTTCTAATTTTGTCCCTGCACAGTCCCACTACATCCTTATAGTCCTCCCTAGTGGCCTGCCCACTTTTCCAAAGATTATAAACCCTCTTTTTTCTCCTAAGCTCAAGCCACCATTCTCTGTTGATCCAGGCTGGTCTTCTTCCCCGCCAGCTCACCTTTGGGCACAAGGGTACAGACCGTTCCTGCGCCATTAAGACTTCCCTCTTGAAGAGAGCCCAGCATTCCTGGACTCCTCTGCCCTTCAGAACCGCATCCCAGGGGACTCTACCAACCAGTGTCCTCAGCAGCACAAAGTCAGCCCTCCAGAAGTCCAATACAGCGGTTTTACTGGTCCCCTTCCTGGCCTCGCCAAAAATAGTGAACTCCACCATTTCATGGTCACTCTGCCCAAGACAACTCCCTACAATCACATCCTCCAGCAGTCCTTCTCTGTTTGTGAAGAGAAGGTCTAGTGGGGTGCCACCCCTGGTAGGTTCACTAATCAGCTGCATCAGGAAACTATCGTCCATGCTCAAATGCATCAGGAAGCTATCTTCCACGCTAATGTATGTGCAGTGCACATACATTATATAACAACATAAATGAAGATAACAGCTTCAGTCTGCTTTTGTTGTAGTAAATGCACCACAGAAATCAGCTAGCATCACCTAACATTTACAGTAATGTTGACAAGAACCCCGTTGGCCTCCACTAGTATTTCATGATTTCAAGGAGTAAAGATACAAATAGAACAACAAGGAATAGATCTGTAAGTTCTCCACTACTACTTGTCCTTCATATAGTGAACACTTTCATGTTTTTGAGTTGGATATATTACAGGTCTTCTATTTCAGTTCTGACTTGATACTCTGATACAACGGATTCTGAAGTCAACAGATCCTTCTACACTAACTACTGATATTTATCTTTTCCCACAGTGTGCCCTTATAGGAAGATTAGACATACACAAGCAAAATATCCATGTCTTTTCACAGGTGTGTGCATAGGTACACATGTACCTTCATATACAAATGTGGAGGGACATGAAAGACAGAGTACCCAGATGTGAAATAAGAGAGTATCATCAATTAATCCCTGTGTTGATTATCTGTAATCGGTAAAGTTAATTAACTAATCCTGAACAAATTCAGGACCGGGAGCAAACTGGTTTTCTTTTTAAAAGTCCTATACAAGTATCTTCTGCTACAGAAGCATTGGCTATTTTTATTTTATTTTCTAGTTGCAGGTATGCATTTCTCCCCTTAAAGTGAAATTATTAATAAAAGCAAAATACATGTTCACAAGAGTCCATGAAAAACAGAATCATAAGAGTATGATCAACTTCTAATTACACAACATATAACTAAGATGAAGACTAGAAAACAATGTGTCCTTTCTCATAGACGTATTGATAGAGAAGCTGATTGCATTCTTTCATAACAACATCCTGTTAAATGTAGGATTCTCCTGGATATAGAATGTGTCACCCCATATAAATGATAATGCTTTTCTTCGGGGAGGATAGGATACAGCAGAGAATTGGATAAAAGACTGAAGTCTAACTGAACAATTTGTCTCAGGGCAGTAACTCTCAGTCAAGAAGCAAATGCTGTTATCAATAAGGCCACCATTTATGGTTTTAATATGCAAGCAAACATGCACAGAAGTGACTAAATTTATATAAATAATTATAAATTATATTTTGCTTATGTGCTATCTGATCTGTGTAAATAAGGTTATTCACCTGAGTGACAAATATTTCCCTCAGAACCAGCTCTAGAAGAAAAAATATGATTTCTTGCAAATGTTGGTATTTTTGCAAATCAGGGTTAAAGATACCTCAGTCATACCTTTGCTGTAGCACTTGCTTTACTGTTAGAAACCACTTGCAATATAGATAATGCTACTAATATTTAATAAAAGAATATCATTACTTTCTCTGCTTCCAGAAAAATGTCATTTACTTCAAAGATATACATGAACAAAGTGAACAAAGTACTCCCGTTTAATCAAAACATGATAATTAACAGGAGTCCAAGTACCCTTATCTTGGGGAACAAGAATAGCAGGTTGCAATTTCACTACTCTTTCAAGTCCATGATTGTGCTACTGAGTGGGACGATCTGACAGCTATAAATTCACTTCTTGTCATTTCAGGGGGAGTAATTAACAAGTTGACTACATGCATGGTTATTAGCATGGATGGTGCCTTGGATTTAGTAAGGTGTAGATGGCTGCCGGCTTCCATGAAAGAAAGGTTAATGGAGACATTTGTCCCATGCTGAAGAATTTTGAATTGACTGAGATGAATCATCTATCTTTAGCAAACCATAGCATAAGTGCCTTTTCCAATTTCAAAATGTCATTTAAGGGTTATTTTTTACAAATCATGATAAACAGGAAACAGGTAAACAAATTTCTACATGATGATCCTATCTGAGGCAATGCAAGTTTCAGTTCAGCTTCTTTGTGTTCCTAATCATAGTTATCATATAAGGTGTGATACCTATAACAAACTGGGATAAAGCCTCAGAATGACTCAGGTGTTCACAGCTTTAGTCATGTCACTTCCAGGACCATTGAATCTTCTCTTCAATTGCCACCTAATGTTGACTAGGATGGGAGGCATTCTGCCCTGCATTATCCCTAATAACCTAGGCTTTCATTATAATATTTGACATTTGAGAATACTACTCCCCGGACTAACCTGAAATATAGATGTTAGGGTAAATATAGATGTTAGGGTGAGATGAATCATGTTCTCACATACTCCTATACATTTATGTTGTAAAATAGAGACCAAAACCTGCCTGTAACTTCACCGTTGATTATACCTCTGGATACAAACTCTCCTGCCTTCATGTCACCAACCAGATGGACGCTTTACTCACACTTAATGCCAGGCTGGATCTACAGGCTAGGAGCTGAATTCTCCTGATTACATGAGTGGCTTAATCCAAAGGAAGTATGGATAAGAAGCTCTACAAAAAGTCCTACAGTTGCTTAGGACCCAAAGAGGAACTGTTGTCCCAGTTTTCTTCGATAGCCCAGTGTTTGGAGTATCGCTGTAAGCCTTAAGACCCAAAGTCCTCACCTGTGATAAAATGCTCTTCTATAGAATACTCTATATATAGATCATTTTCTTCAATAAGAAAAAAGGATTCCTCAACTCCTTTTGCCACCTCTTTTTCTTAAGTGAACCAATTAGAAACTTGGTGAATCAAAACAAAGTAAGGTTTGTTTGACTGAGTCAAATCAAACACACCAGCTGTTGAGATATAGGTCTTTGAAGCTACGCAAAACAAACAATCAAACAAAAAAGACTATTTTGTGCAGAACAAAAAAAATATTTTATAATTATTTCTATCCTTGGCTTACCCTTTCTAGACTCTAGATATGGTAGATATTATCAAAGAATTCTAATCAAATCATGTAATTATTATTACTACTTATTATTATAAAATATACCTCAGAAATATTTTGATGTTGTCACACTTATAAGAAAAGGCTTTCCCCCTCCCCCTTTCTAAATTTTAATCTATCTAACTAGTGCTTGCAAATAGCAATTACAAGGGCACATCTATATACAGTTTTTGATTACTTTTCTTCTGTGTTTAGCAGGTACACAATTACACTAACAGATGTCTAGGAGGAATAGAAGGGTTATAAACTGTGCTTTGATCCTCCATTGACACTTTTCTCAGTGGAGGAGAACAGATGTTCAAAGCAGGAATATATCTTAATTTTAACACAAAGAAAGTTAATGGAGGATAGATGATGAGTATGAACAATTAACAATTAAGGGGTAGAGTTTTATGTGACCAAACAGCATGGCACCACACAGGAGAAACACTTCTCTCTCCCATTCCAGCCATGGTAGGCCAATGTCAGGCAGAGATGTCTGGGAAATAAATAGAGTTTTTCATCCATTTCCTTGCTTTATGAGATGGGAGAAAGTGAAGCCAGATCACAGGCCAGACCACCAATTAAGGCCATGCACATAAGGTAAAAGCTCTAAATGAGAATATAAAGAGTAAAGACATAGAGGATCAACACTCCATTTGCATCTTTTGGAGATTGACAGATAGCCCAAGGAATTTCATACATTTTATTTTTATTTTCTTTTATTTTTTGTTTGGTATTCTCTCTTAGCTTACTGTTATTTGCATGTCAAGAATCTTTTTAAACTGGAAGCACAATGTTTGTTTTTAATAGCCTTTGACAGCTTTTTTCCCTCCAATAGTTTTCCTTAAAATTGGTTTTTGAATCCACCCACCTTTTTGGCACAAGTTATTACCCCTATTCCTGTGAACAGAGATCAACTTGAGAAGGAATATTGGCTCACAGGCTGCTGTCTGAGAGTAACTCTGCATGAGAGTAACTGACTCAATTGTTACAGCTTTCTTATCCCAGAAGGAAAAGATTTCTCCTCTTTCATCCCCACTTAGCTTGCCATTTTACCACACATGGTTCTACACCATCCTTTGTGCCACTTCTGGAGCTTGTTGAATTGTTTACTAAAAAGATTCAATTCACTAACCTGGCAAACAACTATCTGGTACTGGTGCAGCTTGTTTGTCTCCTCGACTACTCTTGTATAAGCTTGCAAAGCTGTCTGATGAATGCCAAAGAGCCAGTAAGACTGGGAGCAGGACAGAGCATGAGTGATGGACACAGACAGATAACTGCACTTCCAAGACTACTCTGCAGACCTAAATGCTATTGAAGGTATTCTGATTAACCTTCAACCTCCAAGCAGGAGATTGGTGAAATGATAAGGTGGAAATGATAAGTGCAGGAACAGCTCTCTGGGCCACTGACTCCGTAGAAAGCATTTGCCTGTCTGCTACTGTTTATATCAGATATTAGCCAAAGAAAAATACAGGATTAAGTACTATTTTCCAAGTTTCTGAAAAAGCTAAGTGACCGTGAGCTGTCACCTGGTGTAGACACCTCAAATAATTGCATGATGAGTTGCATTTCTAAGAAAATACAGATATGACAAAGAGGCAGTAGACATTAAGTGTGTGTCCAAGATTTTTAGATGCAATTAATCTCAAATATATACAGAGAATTTAACTGGCTGTTTTGGTTCTTTCTTACATGCAGACTGTTTAGTACTGAATAATTGGTTTATCAAAGCAATGTCCCAAGAAAGAAAAATTTCAGCAGACCTAGAGATCATGTATCTGAGCAAGAGAGAATATTTAGATGGGGTCAGCCTGTTTCATCAGTGAAGAAAATACTGCAGTTCCCAACAGAGGAAGGGTCAAAGAAAATAATGAAAGCTTGAACTTAAAATGCACCCCAGTTAGAGGATAGAGCTGAGATTGAAATATTGAGAAGTGATCAAACTGTTATTAATATGTTACTTAGAGGGGTCACAAGCATGTTTTCAAATATTACTTTCCAAGAGAAAAGGGAGTATTGGGTGGGCTCTGGGTGGGTGGGCTCTTGGGGGGGGATTTATTTATTTATTTTTTCCCTTAAATCACAGAGAGAAAGGTCTGCTATGATTTTCCAGTCTCTATCTACTGTGGCTTCAAAGAATTTCTATTTTCCTTCATGGCAGGATATAATAACAGCAGTAAGCAGAAGGTATGTCATTGCCTTATTGAAATCTAAACTAAATGAACATTTATTTAATTCTTAATTTCTTTAAAACTACTCCCTTCTTTTCTATTCATGACTCTTTTTCAGTATTCCAGTGGGAACACCTGTGCTATCAGGCATGTGCCTTCTCCTTTCTTTCCTATCATAACAAGGATTCTGCTTAACAAGTCCCACTGTGAATTTCCCTCCCTTCACTGTAGGACAGCTATCCATACACACAGAGTTGTCATCAGGATCTCTGAAGACCCTTGTTCTTACAAGCTGTCATGGAAGCTACTGTGATTCAGACTCAGGCACCTACATTTAGCTACAAAATAAGCATCAACATTCAAGGTAACTAAAATCCCCTTACACTTAATAGTACTATGGAAGCTATAAATGTCCACATGTAAATGACCATTGTTATTTGATGTGCTCTGAGGTATCTTGCCTGGCACTCAACTCCTGGACTAGAAGGTTTCTGGTACCCCACAGGTCCCGTGTTACATCCAGGGGGGCAGATGACAATGACACAAAATCTGTAGGAAACCCACAGCCTTCTGGATCAGGAACTTGAAATGAGGTAGAATATTGCAAGACATGTCAAATGGTTCCAGAATCCTGTAGTAAGGGAATTAAACAAAGACCTAAATCATCCTTAATCCCATATATCCAGAACCAAGATACAAAGATCACATGTAGACACTTTAGGTTCCTGAATCTGGAGCTCAGTCTCAGCATAGTAAATATAATTTCCGTTTGTCCATCTTCATGCATGTAACTAAAAATGCTTTATATAGAGTGTTAAAACCTTACTGTGACATATTATGCAGATAATACCAACAGAAAGAAAAATAAAAACTAGTAATAAAACACAAGTTTAGGAATATGGTTCAAACACACACAGCAGTATTCTTATGTATTCTCCATTTGTCATTTTATATGATGATGAATAAGGAACACAAACATAGGTAATTTAGATAGGTCCACACAATCAGTCCGAATACCCTTGGAGACGTCTTTGGAGACAAATTGTACTAATTCCAGATCATTTTAAAAGAGTTGTTTATCCAGTGTCCAATATGGCTAATAAATCTATGGACAATTAAGAAAGACTATGATGACTATTTAGCTATCAATCATATGAATTTTTCCAAAAGAAATAATAATTTCAGAGCTCAAATCCAATTGCATCTTGCTCTGTCCAGTCTAGACATTTTACCTTCCATTCAAAAATGAGAATGAAAAAGAAATTAGGGATGGAGTATAAATATATATTTGTTTTAGAAATGTTTTTTAGCACTGTGTACATACCTAAAAATGAATTTGGAGAGTACTTTTGTAGCAAGATGCCCCTCTCCTGGTACAATGATAGTGACTCATCTTTGTCTTCTTTTACTCTGCCATTATTAATGAGGTTGTATTTCCCTTGCTTTACACCTTTCCATTATTATACCTTAAAAACAGATATATTCTTTGTTACACATTTTTGCTATGCATTATATATAATGCTTTTCAATCACATTTTTTTTTTTTTTTTCCCACAAATTCACCCGCACATTTACCACACATTTCCATCATCTTATTAAAGATGAGTTTAAATGTGTTTTATTTAATGCTTTGGTGAATGCATTACTTGTCAGGAAACCTCATGGAAATTCATGTGCTTAATGGTAAAGTGCTTCCCATCGCACACCCATTTCAATTAAAGTGTGACATTGACACAGCCTTAATGCCCTCAATTGCTCATTTGACACAATCTCATGCGGTGATATCTCACCAAAACAGGAAGCTGCTTTCGCATCTCTTTTGCATTATGTATTCATTTTAAGATTAGTCACATGGCTAATGAGCATCTTGGAGGCTGTCCAGTTTGCCATACTATGTCATGCTTCCTTTCCTGCCACTCTACTTGCATTAACTCTCTGTGATATTGCCAAAGACCATACAGAGTGTAAATTGCTCTTATCCATTTGTTCCAGAAAATGATCACATCCACTGCCGCTTGGAAATTGTTCTCATTGTTGACTACAATTAAATATTAAATGTGCACTGAAATCATTTTATTTCCATGAAGTGCTAACGTTTGAAATTTTGCCCACATACAGTTTGTCTAATACTGACATAATTTCTTCCTTTTTGTCTCCTTTTACTTACAAAAACAATGTTTCTGTCTCAATATTCAGAACTGGAATGTTTGTGCCAAGCTTAAATATAATCATTATTCCTGCTTTATCTTGAAGTGGAAATTAACTCAAAGTGACAGCATTAAAATTAGCACTTCAGATATCATTTAACTTTTTAATCAATGTTTATTCTGTTAAACAAATATTAACACAATAATTCGGATATTTATGCGTATGCAAATTTATTTATGCCTCTATATGTCTACATTTATAGTTTCCTACCATCTTATCATTTCCAAACTAAGACAACCAGCTTATAAAACAAAAGACAGCTTTATATATTAGAAGGGACTATTTATTGTAATCATTTATTTTGACACCACATCTTTGATGGACATTGACCAGGGGACTTCTCTGAATAAATTCATATTGGAACAAAACAGTACCATTCATATAAACAAACAGAACAAAACGTAGCTTTGCCTCTCAACCAAAAAATATTGGACTTTCCATCACACCATCCAGTAAATTCTTCAACAGTACAACTACATCTATAAATTATAGACACAGGTGAAAGAAAAACACAGAAATGATTCTACTTCTATTTGTGTAGCTCTTTCAGGATCAAAATTAATATATTTGAAATATATGTATGTATTTGACACACAAATCTATGAACGCATACATATAATATTGTATAATGCAGCAACTAAAATATAATTTTATCAAAAAATCTGCATCACCTTACAGTAGCAGCAACGTTCTGTGATCAATTCTTGTTGATCCCCAATAATATTTCAAAAATGTCAGTGGATAACAGAAGAAAAGTTATAAGCACAAAACACCATTAAATTCCAATCATGTATTTCTACAAGGGGTATGAGTCGCTGTAGAAAAAGAGAACTCTAATGCATTACTAACATAACCTTGAACCAGAATGAAAAGAAATGATATGGAAAATCCATTTTTCTAGGGACTGTCACAACAAAGGGAAAATGTCTCTGTTTTTTTTGAAAGCTATTTGATTAGTACTGCAGAATGTTTAGGACAAGTTACTCAGTGCGTATTTGGATGGAAGTAGAAGTGGCAAAAAGAAGGATGTTTGGCATTATATTAAAATGAAAGGAGTCCGTATTCTCTCTCTAGTCAGTAACAGTATGCAATTCTCACAATAGGCTCATGTAGGACTAAACAAAGCAGAAATACATTCTCATCTTTAGAGTCTCCTTAAAGTTCACTGTCTTATCAATTTACAGAGAGGATATAAAATAACAAGGACAAAAATAAAATCTTCCAAAAACCTTCCAATACAAATTGATTGCCCACAAGTATGCTTGGGTGGAGCCAAGCAGCAGGTCAAGACATAAAATTTATTTTCTATACCAAAAGAATTTAACTTCAACATATTTTTTATGATGGAAAAATGTGAACTTTTATGGCATAAAACATGAAAATCAGTTGGCAGACATTTCTTTTTCAGTCAAAGCAAAAACTATTGTAGTAACCATTTCAGGTATTTAATATGTTCCTAACTGTAAGTTGATCATACTAGATGTTTTTGTGGCTTTAAGAATGGACTGAACCTGGTGTGGTTTTGCTTTTCACGTAGATTACCAGATTATATCAGTTTTGTGCTCATGTGCTTTGGGAGGGGTTTATTTTCTCCTGTCCTTTTTTTACCTATACACAAGTGTATTTCCTAAGAATCTCCAGAAGTAAGAAGCAGCTGAAATTATTCCATTCCCATGTCAATGCTGAAGGTGGACAGAGGAAAGTTAAAGTGGACAAAGTGGTTATAGTGATTTAGCAGCCTCAGGGGCCTTTGAAGTCTTTCCTGTAAAACTGAAAGTGATAAACTTCTGGGATGTCAAAGACAAAAATGTTATTTACAAAGGCGCTTCCAATTCATAACCCTACCAATACACAGTATTGGTACAGTATTAGGACAATGGTTAGAATAGGCCACATCAAATGTAAGGCAGTACAGTATCATTTCTGTCTGCACTATCTACTTAAATCATGGCTAAATTTGCACAGATCAGAATAACAATTACTGCTACCACAATCTCATTCCATAGGAAACAAAAAGAATGGTGAAACTAACTGAAGAATATTATGAAAAATATGTAGGTGTTTGTTAGATCTATATGCCTGTGAAAGCAAAAGAAACTTTGGGCCTGATTATAAAGTTTAACTGCAGCATAGGAGACTCAGTATGTTGGTTAATACTAGAAATCTGTGCCTTGCCATTTAAACACGTTATAGATCTTATTTATTTATTTATTTTGATGTTGTTGTTATTTCCATAGATTATCACCCTCTCAGTGGCACTCACAGAAACTGTTATTCCTTTAAATGTCCAAAGACAAATAAAAGCACAAGTAGGCAAAATACGTTATTTTCAAAGAAGCACACTAAAATCTAAGGTCAGTACATCTAGAAGTTGTTCAGGAGAGCTCAGGAGTTCCACAAATAGGATACGATATTCCAAGGAATAAAAGTGGCCTAAAATGTATGACAGAAAAGAAAGTCTTCGGTTATGTCTTTGATTTCCAGAGACAACCTTAATTGCAGGCAGCGCTGAAAGCTATGTTCAGTTTTCTGCTTTGCTGTTCTGTTGGAATGAAGGCACATTTCATACCTGACCTGTTTTTACTTTCTTGGACTTCTGTATGCTAAGGGAAGCAGAACAATGACTGGAGTTCTGTCTGCCTATTCTGCCTCAACTGTTCTGCCTCAACATGCTACCTTCCCTAAAGGTACATGAACTTTTGGTTTGTGGCAAGCATCTCCTTGAAACCTTCAGGGAATCACTTCCCCTCCAGTAACGCCTGTTATCAGCACAGTCTTGACCTTGGATATGCTCATTTTGGATCACCTTTCTTTCTGACATCCCAGAAAATTCTCTGGAATTATAAAATCTTAGTAGACTGATGGAAAGCAGTTCTATTATGCCTGCCAGCAGAAAAAAACAGTGGAGATGAATTGTGTGACTTGAGACCTGGACCTCAAAAGTTGTAATAAAATTCATAATGATACAAATATTTTTGGTGTACAGAGATTTTTAAATGCATTTTAGATGTTATTACAGGTAAGTTAACAAATTATTCTGTCTATTTGTTGTTGTGGTGGTGTGTTTCTTTGTTTTTGTTTTTTAATGTCAAATTTTGAGGGAGCATGCCATAAATGTATCTAGCAGAAAATATATACTTAGCCCAAGATACGTGGGCTGATATAAAGAGCAGATACTCTGCTGTTTAGCACATTTTAGAGCATGAATAGAAAATGAGCCTTTCTCAGGATGTCCTTAGCGTGTCCTGAGACAGAAATACTGAACAGATAAATCTTGAGTCATACTTCTGACTACTTTCTCTGTTTTCTATCTCCCTCTCTCTTTGTCTATTTGAAGTGTTGGTTTTATTGAGTAGGAGCTGTCTTTTATTCAAGGAGACCTTCATTTTGACTAGGTCCTCTAGAATGCATCATAAGATTTCCTTCTTTTTATGATTATTTGTTATTCATACTGTGGTAGTGTCTAGAGACCAGTAAGTTAAGATTATGACAAGATGCAATATATAGATAAATACAGGTGGCAGGCAGATAGTAATAAAGATGGGTGTATGCACATAACTTAATGGCTTCCATAACTACTAATTTTCCTCTTTCCAATTAAATCCAATGTGTTGCAGTTGTTTTTGTTGTTATTGTTTTTTTCCTGATTTCAACAAATAATTTTGTAGCAATTCCCTATTAGTTTTGCCTTCTTTAGAGCTGATAAAAATATTTTTATTTTTATATATTTTTAATGGCTATAAAAATACTAGTGGTGTGAAGAGTTGACTTTTTTTTTTTTTAATTGAAATATCACAACTTACCAGGAGTTAATATTCATGGAATGTGGAATACTATGGTAATGAGAAATTAAAATAAATCCTATCATTAGCTGCTCTACTTACTTACGCAGTATCATTGTAGAGGTCAGACCTGTGTTTGAAACATCTGAAAATTTCAAGGATAACAGAAAAAAATGTTTTGGTGTAAGCTGCTTTTTTGTTTTGTTTTGTTTTGTTTGTTTGTTGATTTATAATTTTTTTTTCCTAAAACAATCCCACTTATAAGCCCTTCAAATCCAAGTTTTTTTTTTTTTTTTTTTATATCAATAAAGTTAACTAATAAAGCTACCCTTAAGTGAAAAAACATCCTGTTCTGATGATTTCTGTCTTGATTGCACACACACTTTTTGCTACATTTATTTATACTAATAATTATAGTAGTGACCAAAAGATGATCAACAGCATAAATGAAAATTGGTATTGACAACCACTCAACATCATGGAGTCACAGAATGGTTGAGCTTAATCTCAGATCCTGTTTCCAGCTCTGACTATCCCCTTGTATTTCAACCATTAAGTACTGGTTAGTATCTAAAAATGATGATTTTGGGGTATCGCAAATACATGTTTATTATTTCAGGTTGTTATGCAAATAAAACAAGTGGAGTAGGGATGCCAGACAACAACTCTAGTATAATAAATTCAACAGGTGCTCTATTTTTACAGAGAATGTCAGCTAAGAGTTTAAAAGTGGAGAACAGTACTACAGTAAAAAATAATTACATATATATATATATATAAGAACCACTCTTCAGACTGGAGTTCATATCTTATTTAGGTATAGTATGTTGAAAGATTTTTTTACTATTTCAGGAAGAAATGACTATAGTATGACCACAACACGATTTCATTGTCATCACAAACATAAATCTAATCTAAAATATATAGATCTTGATTCTATATAACTTTTATTTAGGAAGAGCTTCTTGTAGTATGGAAATCTCAAGTAGGTGGAGAGATTGAAAGGAATGAAGAAGTTAATAATCTTTACTTACCTATAGTTGGATCATGATAGTCAGGGAACCGATGGCTTATAAACTGCATTGTCATTGCTGGGGAGCAGAAAGACAAAGGGAAGGAAAAGGAGTGATATTACTATCTTCAAATGACAACAGAGAAAACAACAGAGAATTCACCCATTCAAGTATCAGTTTAGAAAGTGAATCAAACATCTGCCCCATATCTACAGAGACATTAAAGTATATGTATTACAGTGATAACTAAGCACTAATAAATAGTAAATATATATTATATGTCTTCTTCCTTTTTAAATTTTATTTATCAGTTGTTCTATGTAGATGTATGTGGTGGTTTCACCCTGATGGAGAGCTGAACTCCACCAAAATCACCCTCTCACACCCCCTTCTCAAAGGAAGATGAGTGGAAGCCAGTATGATGAAAAGAAAAAAGCTCACAAGTTGATAAGCTAGCTTACTTAAAGAGAAAGAGGAAAAAACAAGAAAGGGCCATGCAGAAACACAGAAACAGAGAAAACAATTATTCTCTACTTCCCATCAATATGCATCAAAGCCACTGTTGTGAATTTACTCAGGTGGGCAGCTGCGCCCCACCACAACTGCTGGGAAAAAATAATAAATCTCTTCAAAGACAAAGGGGGAGAAAATATGATGCAAAAGGCTTGCCGTTTGAGATAAAGACAGAGAGATGACTCAAAAAATATTTTCACGGGCAGAACAGACTCAGCATAGGGAGATTAACAAAATTTATTGCCTGTTACTAACAAGCTAGAGAAGTGAGAAACAAAGAAAACAAACTAAAAGCACCTTCCTCCCATCCACCCTGCCCACTCTCAGTATACTGCCTTGTGCTAAAGGGAGTCTTGAAGGTGTACCAGTACTGCTTAGCAAGAGACAAAACACAGTGTGATACCAGTGCTGTTCTACCTACTAATGCAGAGCACAGCACTGTCTGCACCACTGTGGGGAAAGTAGCTCCATCCCAGACAGACCAAGTACAAAGTTACATACTTTTAATACTTGGTAAATGCTGTTAACCCCAATATTGTCTCTAGAGGAAAATCACTTTGGTAATTTTTTTTTTTTTAATACTACCCCAGTTGCATCATAGTCCAACTTAACTAGGTATTCTGGATAGTATTTACACAAATCAATCATACTTGTGCATCAGACTTATTGTGTAATACACTATTATTAAAAAAAAAAAAAGTATCAAGATTTTGATCTTTTAGTTTTTAAAAATTACATGGTGTCATTCAGCTGTATTCATGGTGACTATGGAAGAGACCTCTCTGAGGATAACTACTGAAGTTTTCACCATGGCTGCCAAACCAATACATAAACACATAATAAAGAAACAAATCACAATGTCTGATCTGAATTAAAAACAAAAGGTTTTGTTTATTTTTGTAACAAATAGAAATTCCTAATAAACTTAAAATCCTAAAATTCTCCAAAATTGTAATAAATATGCTGGAAACTAAGTGTTATAGTAACACATATATATATTTGCACTTAGCCATATCACAATTTACTAAGTAGCATGTAGTCATAGACCCAGGATGGAAGAAATGTAGCTTTATTCACACAGAAATTTGAGTTGACTGAAATCCATGAAAATGTTACAAATGTTCAAAAAAAAAACCAACAAAACACATACACTGGGGTTAGGTAGAAGTGACTGGTCATAGGCTGAAAGTCAATATAACTATTTAAAGGTATGTTTCAATTAGTTAGCTGTTTAAATTGCTATACAATATTTAAATGATTGGGAAATGACACTAATTGAGAGAAATTTATGAACCTGAGCATCTCACAAACTAGCTAAGGACTCTAACCATCTTATAACAAATCCTTCCTTTCTCAAGTAAATCTTCAGTTATGTTATACAAAGTGAAACAAATCCAACAGTCAAGTTAACTCCAGCTGAAATATATAATGGTTTCTGAAATAACATGGACTGAAATTTCAGCAAATTTTTAAAGAGAGAAAATGTCTACCTTCACATCTAACATTTCTTTACTAACTGAAACCTGCAATTGCTCTATTTGAAGGACCAGTTTAATGAAATCTATTGCTACTTTCCCTTTGGAATAAGAAAAAATATATGGTTCAAACCCTACCCCCAGCCACTGAGAGACAGCTGACAGAAAAACAACCATCTGTCTTTTGTTCCAGAACTTCAAAATATAATTTAGACGTCTGAATCTTAAAAGTTTTCATGGTTTTTACAAACTGTTACCAATTGCTTACCCAATTTGCTTTCTGATTCATTTAAGGAATACCTAACATGCAGCAGCCAAACGATCCTGTTAACCACATACAGCTTGGTTTCTTCTGAACAGATTGCTTTACCTTTGAGTATCTCCTAGGTTCAGAAATTTTAGGAAAATTACCTGAGCCTTCAGGAAAATTGCTTTACATCATTTAGAACAGGTTTTTTCTCTGGACATAAAATTCCAGTTTATGTAGCAAGACAGAAGCACTCATATCCTGTCCAACCCTAAGTTTCCAACATGCCACCTAAAGTTCAAGAACTGAATAAGCACAAAAGTTGTCCTGAGTATTCAATGGTCATGGTAATACCCTCATTTATCAGAACAGCATCAGCTGAAAGGTAATGGTTTCAGCTTCAGCTAAAGGGAAAGGTTTCTCTGAGGAAAAGACCTTCAGCAGTTGAATACGTGAATTCCCTTTGCTCAGAAACTGGGGGTGGGGGGAGTATAGAACATAACAAAGATTTTTAAAAATGTTCCTTGTTTTTTAAGTCAATTTCACAATTTTATTTTTTTTATTTTTTTTAATGAATGCATTAAAATTTCAGTATAGCATCTATGGGGCCACTTTACCAAAAAAAAAAAAAAAAAAGTATCCCATCTAAATTACCCCATCTGTCAGTCACAACACATTAAAGCAAAGATGAAGTTTTGTGTTTCTGTCCTGTACATCTCAGATACCTTGAACACCAGAGGTTATGTACAAGAAATTCCACATTTTGCAAATTCTGTGTATAAATACACCCACTTTTAAAACAGCATTGGTTTAGTTTAATGTTTTTCCTTATATTAAAAATAAATAAATAAGTAAGTAAGTAAACAAACAAATAAATAACTAAATCATGGAGTTAAGGAGATAGTTTTACAAAATTTTACAGACAAGGTGTATTAAACATTTATTACCATGTTAATAAATTATTGCATATTTATTATAGACAAATATAAATGTTAAGAAGCAGCATTATAAATTCATAGTAATTCAGAGAGGGTAACTGTGTAAAAAAAACTTTTTCAGCCCATACACATTATCTGTGTGCAGTGACACTGATATTTTCTACATTATCTATTGTCAGATATATTATTTCCAAGTACTCTGTATGTTTCGACACTTTGATTTCCAGGACACCTGTTTGTTTCATCATGACAGATTTTTAGGCATCTCCATCTGATAACTGATAGTGGTTTATGAAGAATAAAGTCATGCCTAATGTGATCTGCCTAGTTTGCTCAGAGAGGCAAAGGCAGCTAGCAGAAATGCTCTTCATATGGTTTATGTCTACACATTTTGAGCCTTCTGAGGGCCTGAACCACAAATGAATTCTATTTGTTTCACTACCTGCTGCTTTTCTTTGCCAAGATTTTATTATTATTATTATTTATTATTATTATTATTTATTTATTTTAATTTAAGCAAACTACTCTTTATCTGATCTTGATCTTCTTCCTTTCGGAGCCATGCCTTTTTCACAAAATCTGTTGTTAAAACTGAAACTGGAATTCTCAGAGGACAACCAGAACTCATGATAAATATTTTTCCTCTCTCCTGGGACAACCTAAATCAATAGATCAGCTACATCCTCATTAAATCCACAGGATCTAAAAAGAACAAAATCATTTGGAAGCATTATACTGACTTTACCATAACATGCAAAATATCAGCCACTGGGATTTTGAAAATTTCTCCCTCTCAGAACACTGGGCGTGCACATACATCATCAAGCCTTGCAGAGGAACAGGCTGCACACAGTGCTCTGCAGGCAGATCTGGAAAGGAATGTACATCCTTTAATGCCATGTGCAACAATACTGACTTTTATGTGCGTGATCCTTGTCTCAGCACAGAGCCTATTTGGCTACATATAAAATGAACCTTGAGAGCTACAAAATTTTAGAAAGATGTTCACTGAACCTCTCCACTCAATGAAACGTCTTATGTCAGCTGGTGGGGGAAATACTGAGTAAAACTCACTTACATGTGAATCTTGGCCTAAAAATACTTCAATGACAGCTCTTTGTCAAGGGTTTGGCCCCCAGGCCCTCTCCTGATCACCAGGGTAAGAAACCTCTGATTCCTTTAGTGCTTGTCACCTACGGCAAGAGGATTAGTACCCTCTGAAAGAAGTAGGTTACATGGCTTTGTTTTCTCAGACAGAAGGAATTAATATATTCTTTCTTTCTTTCTTTTATTTTATTTTATTTTGGCACTGGGTTATGATGTGAAATAAAGAAATTGGGTATAAAATGTGGCAGTTGGAACACATCTTCTCCTGTATGTCCTTTGATATAAGAAGCAACACTTTCCATTAAACCCTACTGAATGTTGGTGCAGCGAGCATTTTTTAAGAGCATGTGCACCAGGTGTACCCTATGACAAAAAGGAATGCCTAGCTTTCAGCTGGAAAGTCCTCACTCTGTGAGGATGGTGCACAAGCAAGTCTGAGTATCAGGTCTGATGAAGACCTGTGTTCAGATTTACCAGATATTCCGCAATCTTGGCTACTGGACATGGAAGCTAGTTCAGAATGACTGTTAGAAGTTGTAAGAATGCTTCCCAGACCAAAAAGGGAGCTCAGTCATCAATGGTATGAAACAGTGCAAATCCAGATGGAGTTCAGGGAATTAAACTGGCTTATAGCCAAATCTGTCTGGGCTCCCCAGCAGGTCAGCTGCCTCATCTGGGATATGCTGGCTTCTTTACTGTCATCAACAGCAGAGCTAAAGTCATTTTTCATAGAGAATTAATTCTGAAAATTAACAGGAAAATGATATTGGAACTCCATGGTATTTTATAAAAATAATATTCTTGAAACTTCCTTTTTTTTTTTTTTCCTTATCTATGATCCCTTTTTCTTTCAAATTAACAATCACAATTAATGAATTGAAACCATCATGAGATACTGTTGTGATTATTTTCCTTTCGAAATCCAAATAATACTGCTGCATGATTTTACAGATCTATAAATTAGATAACTTTAACTCTAATTTAAGCCACACACAAAGCCACACACTGTATCAAAATGTGGCTTTAAAGCAGGATATTAAAACAGAATAAATTGATAAAACTAATATTTGAATAAATACATATGCATGTACAAGTGGAGTCAGATAAAAAAAAAATGTATATGGCAAAGAAAAAAGAAAAAAAAGAAAAATGAACCTTTAAATCCATAGCAGATATTGTGAAATATTTAGAATCGCAAGTTTAATGGAAAAAAAAAAAAAAAAAAAAAAAGAATATTTTATAACACTGTAAAGATATTCCATTTAAATAGGGCATGTACATCACCTGGCAGCTTTGATAAGTAAAAGGATCATTGTTTCAGATTAGTAGTATCTTTATATCCATCTGTGGCTAAGTAAATGCAGATTGCCTCAGATGAATAAATATGCCCGACATGCATCGGTAACTATATAACTTCAAAGTTCCCTTCTGTTTTCAAAATAAAAAGAGGAGTTTAGATCATGACTTTCATTTTCTGTTGTTTCTAGTTAGGTTTATCCAACATTCATTAACCATCTAGAAGGTATACTATACCCATGTTAACACTGAAATATATGTTTTTTGTGAATAATAAACTTATTACTCTCTGTTACTTTCTATAAAATTCCTGTGCTTTTCTTAATAATACTTTATTTACCTCCCAATAGGAAGTATGCCAAAGTTTTATTATTTATTCTAAAGCATTCTTTTGACGAGTGCAGCTATATAATTCATGTAAAGAAAGGTATCAGCTCTTAAAAATGTGTGTGCATTTATGGGTACATAGGCTAATAGAAAAGAATAATACCCACTGCCATGAGAGCACAGAGAGTACAATTAATTCCATGGTCCTCCTAATTTGTTCTAAATTTGACTTGTACCAACAGCTTTGAATATAGTCCTATCCAGACAGGATAGCAGGTTGCAAGCTTACAAAATAATCTTTATGTCAATAGTATCCATGATGTCAGTATCTTATCCTGAGCTTCTTAGCCCTCTCTGTTCACCCAAGAACTTCCACATATTCAAACTCTGGATGCTGTGTATGATCCCATATTAATACATTTTCTAAAGAATCTTTACATTCTTTACAAAATACTGCAATCTGTATAGTCTAATAAAATGACCACAGCAATTGCAACTAAGATATCTGCATATAACCCCATGGTTAATTGTGGTGGTTTTACCGTGCTGGACAGCTAAACCCCACAACCGCTCTCTCACTCCCCCTCCTTTAGATGAGGAGGGGGAGAAGTAAAGCAAAGAACAACTCACGGGTTGAGATAAGGATAATTTAATTAAAGGGAAATAATTATAATAATTAAATAAAGACTACCATGAACTAAACAATTTAACTAAGGGGAAATAAAAAGAGAAAGGGGAAAAGGGAAGGGAAAAGGGAAAATAAAAAGAAGGGAGGAAAACAAACAAACAAAATAAATGAAAGCTATATGGAAGTGCAGAGGAAAGAAATTACTCTCTACTTCCCACAAATGAGCGATGATTGACCACGTCCTTGAAGCAAGGCCTCAACGCACGCAGCCGGTGTTCGAGAGGAGGACCGACGTCTTCTCAACGAGAGCCCACCCCTCCCCTCTTCTTCCTGTTTCCACCTTTTATTGCTGAGTGTGACATCACATGGTATGAAATATCCCTTTGATTGGTTTAGGTCAGCTGCCCTGGTGATGTTTCTCTCCTCACTTTTTGCCCACCCTCTAGGAGGGTTAGAGAAAGGCCCAATGCTGTGCCAGTGCTGCTCAGCAGTAGACAGAACACTGGTGTGATAACACTGCTGTTCCAGCTACAAGTACAGAGTATGGCACTGTATGGGCTGCTGCCGGGAAAGTTAACATTCCAGCCAGACCCAGTACATGTGTATGATCCCATATTAATACATTAATAATACATTTTCTAAAGAATCTTTACATCCTTTACAAAATACTGCAATCTGTATAGTCTAATAAAATGACCACAGCAATTGCAACTAAGATATCTGTGCATATAACCCCATGGTTAATTCATTTTAGTTTCTTATGCAGATACACTGTTCCAGTCGGTGCATCCTTAATTTGGTTTTCATAAACCAGTAACAAAGATACCAGAATAGATAAGGGGCTGAAAAATAATATAACACGGTAGAGTAAGTGGACTTCTAGATTAGTTCACAAAGATCACGAGAAAAGAAAACATGTAGCTATTATTAGAGAAAGTGGCAAACAAGCCTAAAAACAGAAAAGCAGAACATAATAACAAAATATGCACCAGTTAATCAGAGAAATTAAAAAGTGATAAATATGCTAAAAAATTAAGAGACATTCTTACCTCTACCAATTTGTAATATTAAATAACTCTGTAGAAATATGGCCAGGACATGTTTAACATACCTGATTTTACTCTTTTGGTAAGATGTTTGTGTATAAATAAAGATGTAAAATTGTTACTCAATAAAAGTTACATTATTTCAACAAACAAGACAAGCATTTATTATTATTTTATTTACTATTTTACTATTATTTACTATTTTATCCCCGAAGTACTGGATAGTTTGAACAATCTTGGTCTTTCAACTCCACAAGAGCCCATGTATTTAAAAATGTATGCTCTTTTTAAATGTTTTTGGTTGAAAACTGGAACCTTCTCTTTCACTGGTTTGGAAAAATGATAAACATCCTTGTGAGTAACTCTTTCAGAGCTCATTCCTGATTTTTTTAGATTGACTTGTCAAGTATTGAGTCATTTGCAATCATCCTTTTGCTCATTGATTTTTATCGAATCAACTTTGTAATAATAATGTCCAAACATACACATGATGAACAGTAGAGGCAAAGAGGAAATACAGTACTTTCTTCCAGGATCTTATCTGATCTCTGAATTACACTAACACTTAGAGGAACTTTGAATGTGTGGAGACACCAATAATGCTAGAAAATACACAGGAAGAAAAAAAATAGAAGTAACGGAATAGAAGAAGTTAGGAAAAAAAAATCTAAATACTCTAAGTAAGTCTCAGGAAGTCTCACGTACTTCATTTTCATTTTTTTGCAAGTTTAATAAATGAAGGTAAAAGAAAACCAAGCAATGAAAAAATTATTTGTTAAAGGGATACTTTGCCATGAATGTGAAGGTAAGATATTAGTTATGAACACACTTATGTTGTAAATTGGAAAATATTTCTAGCCAGCAGATGAGGGATTTACTGAAATTGACTTCAAGCATGGATAGAAGAGGGAAGAAACCTGTTTTATTTTAAGGTGCTTTGTAAGTTAAAGGATTGCCTGGAATTAGTGATATTGGTTCTTTTGGAGAATTTTGTCCTATAGTCTCAAATTAAGTAGTGAAGACATTAATTTAACACAAGATATTTTAACATTGGTAACACCTGTAACCAGGTCTTTAACTAATGTCAGTAATGGAAATGGATGGTTGCTTTCCTAAGATACTACCTGGTTTTCATCTCAAACATTTTATAAAAAGCCTCTTGCTTCTCAGGGGGAAGTTTCCATATGGAAAACATTTCTTTGTAATCAAGACAATTTAAATGACCTTATGCTTACAATATACTTGTGTAGAAAAAAAAAAAAAAAAAAAAAAAAGGAAAAAAAAGGAAAAAAATAAGAATTTGAGAGAGCTTCATACACAATTAAAGCATTCAAAGACAACCTATCTGCACTCTGTTGTTTTGTCCAAAATTTTTTGCACTCAGGTACTGCACAGTATCTTTTTTTCTACGCTTTACTAAGAAGTCTGATGAAATATGTAATCTAAGCAAATAGTATACTTCCCCAGCTTATTTATTATTATCATCATCATCATCATCATCATCATCATTTATTTATTTATTTTTCATCTGTGGATGCTACATTTAAATCACAGAACATTATAGAATAAACAACTGACAGCAGAAGTCACCTGAACCAGAACAGAGGGAGTCAGAATGATGAAATAATGTTGTTACCATCTAGTATTTCACACCAGTGTGAAATAAAATTGCCAAAAAAAAAAAAAAAGCAAAAGTTAGAGAGGTTATTTGACACTGGTAGAGAGATCGTGCAAACCACCAGCATTCCATGATGCCATGTAGCTAATGTAGGTTATATGGATACCAAAACCCTTATTATGTGGGAGTATGTGTATGCCTCCCACTGGAGGAATCCAAAATCAATGGAAATACCCATTTCCTACTCCTGTAGTATGTGTTGTGTTAGATGGACACTGAATGTGGTTGAATGTTATATTTACCAGAAGGTATATAAGTAGCATTTAAGGCATATCTACTTGTGTTAAATAAGATGAATGAGAAGAAGATATGTGCATTACAGAAGTAATTTAACCTGTTCTGGGAAAGTAAATAGAGAATTATTGTTTATCCTCTCACCATATAAGGAATCAAAAGAACTATCAATTAAATATCTATTAATAAAATATTTTTTCACACTGAGTATAGCTAATTGCATGATTTTCCCATGACATAGGTAAAAGGCAAAGTATATGGTTGGATTTAAAAAATACATATTTTTAGAAAATAAATGTTCAAATAAACTCAAAGATCTTAGCCCCGAGGTTAAAATACTGCCTTCAAACTGCTGGAGGGTGTGAAAATATTCAAGAAATTTACTATAGTTTATTTTGTTCATATATTCTTCCCAAAACAGCCACTACAAGCTAGATTTACTGATAGGATAGAGGCCTAAAGTCACTGTTGTTCTCACTTGGTAAAACCATTTTTACATTGTTATTCTCTGCAAGAAATAGAATGAGAGCTTTACTACACACTTTCACGAAGGGATGCTGCAAAGTTTTTGAGCTGCAATTATTAATTTTTTAGCAATTATGATGTATTATTTGTTGTGTGTTAGCTGTGAAATGACAGCAAGCTAAATTTTATTTCTTTGTATTAAATTCATTCTGGAGTACTGGAAAAAAAAAATATGTGGCTGTCTATGTAGCATGGCTTTTTACACTGTTGCTAAAGTGATAGGTTCAATTACTGAACCTGATGCCCCCCAGCAAATAGTAAGTAGCCAACAGGCAGACTCTGAAAGCCAAAAGTCTTTCAAATTAAATCTCCCTGGTACTATTAGAATAAACAAACAAATCCCCAGACGCTTACATTTTAAATAGAGATAACTCAAGCTTCTAGGACAGCCAGAACAGAAACAGAGAACTCTGCTGTGTCCATTGAGTTACTAAAGATGAAGACTTCTATGCTTGACTTCATCTTGGTTAAAGACCAAATCACAGAAAACACTGGAAAGGCTTCTGTGGTCAGCAGGAAAATTATTTCCATCACCTCCAGAGCCTGTCTTATTTTGTTCTTTCAACAGTTTATTTTCAATATTGTTTCCTTTATTATGTTCACCTTCCCTGCATGACCATGTTCTCAGTGGTGCTGGTAGCAAACCAGAGATACTGTTGCCCATCCACAGGAGCTTATATCCTTGGTTTCAGATTTTCTCAACTGTTTGATTTGCTTTTTGGGTAACTTCACATTTATCAGGCTTTTTAATTTGTGTGTGTGTGTGTGTGTGCGCGCGCGTGTGCGTGTGTGTGTGTGTGTGTGTGCGCGCGTGTGCGTGTGTGTGTGTGTGTGTTGTCCACTGGGAATCCAGAGTTTCTTGACAGGAATTTTGTGATCTTTCTTCAGAGGATCCCAGCTGATCCCTCGCTCCCTTACTATAAAAATAAAATAAAATAAAATAAAATAAAATAAAATAAAATAAAATAAAATAAAATAAAATAAAATAAAATAAAATAAAATAAAATAAAATAAAATAAAAATAAAGTATAACAAGCAAACAAAACTACTAGGGAAACACAATAAAATTAAGCCTCAAGAGCTTAAAAATAAAAATAAAATTAAATTAAAAAAAAAAAAAGGAAGACTGTCCTGGTAAAAAAAAAAAAAAAAAAAAAAAAAGATAATGTATAACAATTGAATTGGGATTGGAAATTTTGTTGTCTAAGTTTCAGAACAAGAAAAAGACTATATCTTGTTTTGTACCTTTTACCACTGTAAAGTAAGAGCAAACTGGAGGTGACAGAGTGAAGGGACAAATGGCTTCCTTTGGAGAATGTACACAGTTTTGTATTCTTTTTCTCTTCTGTATCAGAAGGAAACAAAGGATTTGATTCAGACTTTTCTATGTTGTGGCATTATCTACCACCAGGGTAAAAGAATCTTTCTGCCTGAGAAAGACAGATAAAAAAGGAAAATAAATAAATAAATAAATAAATAAATATTTAAGCTGTTCTGGTACCACTTGGAATGAATAAAATCATTAATTGTAGAGCATCTCAAATTGATCTTTCTCATTTACATTAGGCCTAAAGACATGAGTTCTTACTACTTGTATTCAGAGTGTGGCCAGTGAAAAAAGACATATGCTTCACTTACTGGTTACAGCTGTCTAGAAGGGGCGGAAGGACAAAAAGAGAAATTGAGCAAAACTTCACTCTGGACTTGAGAAATTTTAAAAAAAATCTTTAGCAGAAGTGCTCTCACTAAAGAAAAGTTCTCTCTCCTGTGAATCAGCAAATTCTAGTGAAAACTGGTTTTATTAAAAACTTCTGACTTACATTAATGTCTATTAATGTCTATTAATGTCTATATCAAGACTCAGTTTCTGGTGTAGTCTAGGAAGGCAGAATGTACTGCATTCTAAAAATCATGGTAAAAATCCTGTTCAGTGTTTAAGAAAACAGGGGTGCAGAATAAAATTGTATTTATTCCCCATGTAAGAGACATCACCGTAATGCAGTACAAATTAACAATAATGACAAGGTAGATTGCTGCCACTTATGCACCATTTCATCCATAGTAACTGCCTGACCCCCACCAGAAAGGTCTCCCACAAATACACCAAGCATTCCCTACCTAGTTTAGGCTAAAAGATTTGACAAGATGCATTAACAAACGGAAAATAATGTCTGGTAAATGTTGCTCTTAGAGCATTTTCCCACCCGGTTTCTTCCATCAAGTTAAAAACAGTAAGAAAAGTTAATGTGTATTCTACTGTACTTCAGCTGGAAAATTCTATAGTACCTTAAACCTGCCATTAGTGAGCAATCCAAAATCTAATGACATAAAAAGGTTCTAAAGCAGACTCTACTATAATGTGATTTTTAAAACAGAATACATTGAATAAAGCTAGATAAACTCAATTTTCTAATGTTATTTCAGAGAACAATAAAGAAAATCCTGAATTGTTACAAATGGACATATTTTGATTAAAGTCGATGGATAAATCTCATAATTTTATAAAAGTACAGCAAACAAGAGAAATATGAAGGCTAGTTCTTTATAGAAACATGACCTGGTTTGTAGCTACCCATCTCAAGCATTATTAGCTCACTGTGAAAAAGACTTTCAAGAAAAGATAAAGCCTTTTCATTCCATGGAAAGAAACCTCTCAGCAACCACATGTATTTCTCTCCCTTTTTTTAACTGCTGATATGTGCCACATAATGATAACTTGAGATGTTCTGGCTTGGTTTACTGCTGTTTCAGGAAGTGGTAAATTGGCATTGTTTGCAGGTTTCCTAACATAAACTAGCGGTTAGCTCCTGTGATACCTTCTATAGGAAATTATACCCCATACATCAAGCAGTGATGAATTGGCAGTGACAGCATCTTTATTTTCTTGTGAGTGGGAGAACAGTTTCTATTCTGTAACTGTGTACCAACTCTTGTGTATTTCAAACCCATGGTCTGGAAAATTGATGACACATCAAAATGAAAGACACAACTCTTTCATTTAACTCCTCACAGAAGTCATATTCTGTGTTAAAATGCAGTTCACTTTTTTTTTTTTTTTTAATTTATTTATATATTTTTATTTTCTTACTGACCCTGTGGTTTCTAAAAATATCAGCTACTGTTATATCTTGTAGAGGATAATATCCAAATTCTAAGGTACTGTCATTATTCAGTTCCCTTTAATTTAACAGTGTTGGGGTGTCCTTGCTGTCCGTGCTGATCTGCACAATGACCGTCTGTATCTCTCTCAAAAATTCAGATTTGTTTTTTAAAGGCATTGGTGATTAAACTGATGAACTTGTTTCCTGCTTCTCAATGAACATTAAATGAAATGAAAATACCTCCTGGAATGAAAACCAATTTGATTGAAATTCAGGAGAGTAAACTAAAGAGAGTAATAGTAAAATTACTGGTTTTGTTTGATAGAATCATAATTATTGAAACTATCAAACAAATTTATTATTTTTGTTGTTAAAATAATATATATATATATAAAAGAAACATCCATATTTAGTCATTTACTATAAATTATATGATTTATAGATAATTTCTCATCCTCTTGACCTTTTAAAAAATATATTTACCTGGGTAGCTTGAAATGCTGGCCTTCTCTTTCAGTGCAACATGTAGACAAATTTCAAGATATTGTTGTTTGGTCAGAAATTCTTTTATCTATTCTTTTAAAATCAGATATAATTTCCAGTGACAACAACGCTGTTTAAATCATATTTAAAGGAAATACGCTAAGAAAGGATGTTTTTCCAAAGGCATATCGAAAGGCAGAAAACTAACCACATGACAATCCTAGAATCTCAGTAAAAAATTGAATTCATCACAATTTTTTTATTATTCCCAGGATTCCATCCCAGCAGTTTATTTTCTATGCATATTTTAAAATTATATTTATCTCACACAATACAAATTATATGGGTTGAACAATGTTCTCCACTACAGACACGACTTTGAACTGAACATATTTTCCTTGTCAGATCTCAGCAATGTTTTTCTCTCAACTCATTAGGCAACACATCACAATGAAGTCAAATCTGACACATTATCACACCAACATGAGTTCCGAATGTCTTTTCTATTGTATTAGAATTCCCATAAGATTAAGGAAAGAATAGGCTCTTCAGCTGTTTCCTACCCTCCACACACACACACACACACACACACACACACACACACACACACGCATGCCTACACACAAATTAAAAAGCCTGATAAATGTGAAGTTACCCAAAAAGCAAATCAAACAGTTGAGAAAATCTGAAACTGAGGATATAAGCTCCTGTGGATGGGCAACAAGTATCTCTGGTTTGCTACCAGCACCACTGAGAACATGGTCATGCAGGGAAGGTGAACATAATAAAGGAAACAATATTGAAAATAAACTGTTGAAAGAACAAAATTCAAATTCTGGGACAATCATTTTCCATTGTCAACATTGTCCAAGTCAACTCCTAGATTTATCACTCTTTTTCAATACTCTTGCAATGTTAAAATATGCAATTCAGTTGCAGTGTCAACAAAACAATGGAAATGAAATGGAAAACTGTGAGTTATCTCTGAGGACAGTACTGGCTCTAGGCTTTCTGTTACTTTGACATTAAAGAAGGCTTAATAACCACTGTAAAACTACTGAAAAAGGCTTACACGATCATGTGAATCTGGAGAGGTGTTTCTAGTTCTTGTCTCTGGTAATAGCTCTTTATCCTTTGACTGTCCTGGTTTCAGTTAGGATAGGGTTAATTTTCCTCCTAGTAGCTGGTGGGGTGATATGTTTTGGATTAGGATGAGAAGAGTGCTGATAACATGCTGATGTTTTAATTGTTGCAGAGCAGTGCTTACACCAAGCCAAGGACTTTTCAGTTTCTCACTCTGTCCTGCTGGCAGTTAGGCTAGGGTAGCAGCAGGAGCTGGGAGGGGACAGACCCAGGACAGCTGACACAAACTGGCCAAAGTTTATATAGGCGTGGCTAGCCAGGGTGAGGGGCTGGCTGCTCGGGGATAGGCTGGGCATTGGTCAGTGGGTGGTGAGCAACTGCATGGTGCATTGTTTCATACACACTATTAGTAGTAGTACTATCATCATAATTATTATTATTATTTTCCTGTCTTAATAAACTGTCTTTATCTCAACTCACAGGCTTCACTTTCCCATTTCTCTCCCCCATCCCAGACAGTGAGGGGGAAGGGTGAGCAAATGGCTGTGTGGTGTTTAGCTGCCGACCTGACTAAACCACAACACTATCATAAACATCTCTTTTGCCTCTGTTTCCACACGTGCAAAAAACAAGACAAATAAAAACAACAACATGCAACAGCAATGTTGAAAGTGATCACTGAGTTACAAGATCGCTGAATGAGGTTTGGCTATGAATGCATTCGTTAATTGCTCATCTGAAATCAGGTTAGTAAGGCCATCACATTTTTAAGAACAAACAACCAATTCCTTCAACATCCACAAGAAAGCAGAGACATGAGCTCAAACAACCTACAAAACAATTATGAGTTACTATTACTGTAGAAATGAAGAAACTAAAATATATAAGGTTGATGAAATAAATAGTTACGTATCCTCTCTCTCTGTTCTCCCTCTAAACCTGACAGGAAGTTAACATCAGCAAAAAATGCACTCGTATTGTCTGACACATGTATATATGGCATTATGATGATATATTGACAACAGGGACAGGTGCAAGATATGTTTTGGGGTGAAAGGTAGCACTTCAGGCACTAAAAGAGGTGATTTATTATAGCATTTGTGTGACACTGAAAAGGTCAGAAAGCTGCAAAACACACACAAGTTCTAGAGGGCTGACTTGTATTTTCAAAGAGAAAACAACATTAGCCTATTAAGGTTTGTACCTTTGGTACAAGTAAGAAACGTTAAAGCTATAAATATTAGCAACATGGAAAGACTTGAAAATGTTCTTTTTCTGCAGCTGGAAAGGAATGGCTCATGATTCAGAGATACGTTTGAGAATACTTAGGGCCCCTAGAAAAGTCTGAGTCCTACACTTTAATTCTTTTGGGATAAACTTGCTTTCATGTATTTTACAATACAGTTCCTTCCTTGATACGCCTGTCATTTATTCAGGTGTGAACCTAGCTGTCTTAGGGGTTTATGCATCAGCTAAGCTGGATGGGTACACAGAAGCCATATTTGGTGACTCTAGCTCTTTCCATGCAAAAACAGCAGCAGTTAAAACAACAAAAATCAAAACCAAGCATACAAACAACACAGACTGGGCTTAAAGGAGGCAGAATCATTTTGAAGCTTTCTGAAGCTTAATTAATAACAGGGTATATCAGGATAGTAGTGATGAGTAAAATCATTTCTTTGAACTATGAAAAAATTCCTTAAAACCAAAAAGATCTTGTAGTCAGGACATAAAAGACATGGATATGTTTAGCTATTTCTGGATTTTCCAAATTATTCTAAAAGGTTTTTACATACTCAGATATCCTTAGCAGAAATAATTTTGCCTGAGGATAAGGCACTCTTCACAGAATCACAGAATTGTCTAGGTTGGAAGAGACCTCAAGATCATCGATTCCAACCTCTGACCTAACACTTACAAGTCATCCACTAAACCATATCACTAAGTTCAACATCTAAACATCTTTTAAAGACCTCCACGGATGATGACTCCACCACTTCCCTGGGCAGCCCATTCGAATGCCTAACAACCCTCTCAGTAAATAAGTTCTTCCTGATGTCCAACCTGGTGCAACACCCCTGGTGCAACTTTAGCCCATTCCCTCTTGCCCTGTCACCAGGCACACGGGAGAATAGACCAACCCCCACCTCACTACAGCCTCCTTTAATGTACTTATAGAGAGTGAGGTTTCCCCTGAGTTTCTTCTGAACAAACCCAGCTCCCTCAGCTGCCCCTCCTACGACTTGTTCTCCAGACCCCTCACCAACTTTGTTGCTCTTCTTTGGACTCAGGGCAAAAATAATTTTGCCAGAGAGTAAGGCACTTTTCATTTGCTCTATCACAAGACTGGGATTTATGCTGTCCCAGTCGCTGCAGTAATTTTACTGAAATAATTTCTTTGTGGTACAGTGCCATCACAACCCATTCCCTGAAGACATGGGGCTTGGAGCTGGCTGGGAAACAGCAAAGGAACCTGTTCAAAAACTTGATATATTTATGACTACTGAAGACACAAAGCAACATGCCACTTTTGGTTATAACAACTTAAATTGTTTCCTTATGCACGTCAATAGAGATTTGGGAGTCTTTTAGATGTTCAGTGAAGGAGAGGGCATTGAAGTGTTCCATATCCCAACAGTGATGACACTGTTCTATGCTAATTCAGAAATGAGTCAACGGTGTTACCATAAAAGAGGAAAATTGGGTCTTTTTTGAAGGTACTTGCAGTGATATAGATGTGACAGAATGACTCATCTGTCACCAGTGTTTTAGTCAGCAAAGTCTTTGGCTCAAAGGCAAATATTTATAACTAGAAATTAAAAGAAGACAATCAAAATGAAGTAAGACTAATATATATATATATAAAAGGATGTTAAGATTGCTATATAAGACCTACACATGAGATCATCACTTCTGCAATGCCATTTTAATGCTAGTGTCCATCCAAATCCAACCCACTGTACAATGTGCTTTGTGGATTTCTGCTATTCCTGACTCAGAGAAGGTACAAATTAGCCAAGGCACTTGCCTAAGCACACGGTGATTAAAAATCTCTGCCCATATCCACATGAAAGCGTTAACATTTTTTTGTTTGTTTGTTTGTTTTCCCACATGTAGCATATCCTTCAGCACTCCATGACAATGCTTGGGACCTTTTCCTTTGACATATCCTTCCATAAAGATCTCAGAGGAAATGGACCAAGATCCACTTAAATCAGTGGGGGCTTTCCCTTAGACATTAAAGGGTGTTTCATTTGATTCTTATTGTCACAATGTTCATTTGTTCTTTTCACAATTTTGCACAGTAGAAATAATTAAATATTTTTCAAAAGAAATTATAATGGGTGAAAGTGTGACAGAAGTGAGTGGTAAACCTTGACTTCAGTGGGGTTGGAAAGACTTAATGGTTATTTACCTTAATGTTGTATAAATGAATACATTCCCTGCCTATAATTTTGGTTAGGTGTAAATATATTTTCACACCTCAGAATTCTGTTGATTTTCTGAACAGAAAAAAAAATAGAAAAATATTTATACATGAAACATAACTTTACGTTTGCAGTTTTTTTAGTACAAAAATGAACTGACTAGTGTTCCTTGTTATTATTTTAAACTGAGAAATGTCTTTCCTTTCAAATAAAGAAAGCTTTATAAACATCCAAGTGTAGAACACAGCTATTTTTCATCGAAAGGATTTGGCTGAAGAAACTGCATAGTCTAAATATAACATCTTTTGTTATAGTTTTTATCTTTTTGAACTTTGCCATCCACCTACACCTCTGATAAGTTCATAAAAGCTTCTCTGTGAGTTCAGTTCAAAAGCCTGTCTAGTTCAGCACTTTATCTCCAGTAGTAGGTAGGCAGAAGACTATATGAAACCCAGCAGGTATACAAAGATCTTTCTCAATACATGATTTCCTATTGCTAGAATTCAGTGGATTAAACACTTAAAACTAGCCATCACATATAAACCACTGTGCTGCACCCAAATTTTACATCTGAGCTATAGAGTTACATCTGGAAGTTCCTTTGTCCCAACAGTCTATCTTCCAGGAGGATAATTCTAAATTATGCAGCCACAGCTGCATTCAGCTAAGACAAAAGAAAGAAAGAACGAAAGAACGAAAGAACGAAAGAACGAAAGAACGAAAGAACGAAAGAACGAAAGAACGAAAGAAAGAAAGAAAGAAAGAAAGAAGGAAAGAAAGAGGGAATTATACAGGATCCTCAAATATATGTATAGGTTAAACCCAAACAAATATAGGGTACATATACCATGATAAATTATTTTCTGGCAACTGCAAATACTCTGATTTGACCCTAATGACCAAACAAGAGCAAGAGCATAATCATAATATGATATGAGCATGATAATATGTTGATATAAAGATGAACATTTATTAAAAAAGTAAAAAGGAAAAGATACATACAAAATGACTTTACCTCACAGTTTGTCATCAGAATGATCTGATCCACTAGGGGGTTCATCAGTAAGAGCTGAGGAGGATATTGGTCTTATGACTTATCTGTGGGCTCCATTTTTCTCAAGTGTAAAGTGGTTACAGTGGTACTGGTCTTTTCTGTAAACCAAGTTTTGTGTTGTGCTATGTAAAGAATTACATGAAAGCTAAGTGTTACAAATACATATATATATATATTGCATTTTTTACTTCATATAGCTGGTCTACAATTTTGTTGATGTACATTTTTTCACTTATCAGAGAAAATTATGAATGACATCCTGACTGCAATAAGGCCAGTCAATGTGGATGTGAATTTATTGCATTTTGAGAGAGACAATATTTCAGAAGCAATTGGTAACATTTTTCTCATTCTGATGAAACATTAGAACAATGTATTAATTCAAAATCTTAATACATTTACAGTTGATGAAGATGTCTGGTAAATAGACAGGTGTTCAAGAAAGTAATGATGTAAAAATAGTATGTCGTGTAAGTGAATTAAACAAAATTCTAGTTAGTGGTCGTATATGCATGTCAAAATGTATATATTTGAGAATACATCTTCATGGCTACCTCTGATCATTTTTGCTTTTGAAGTCAAAACTGGAGCACTTTTCTGACTTTAAGACATTTAGGCTATTTGTGTGTTTAAAGATAAAACTATGCTTATGTGAATTGTCAAATATGGGCACAATCTGCTAATTCGAAAAATTCAGCAATCCTCAGTGTGTTCTATTATAAAATTTTTGAATTAACAAAAATGTACACTGTTGAAAATCAATTCAAATTAAACCAGAAACTGTTCTTCATAAAGTAACATATTTAGAGAAACTGTTAGGAAACAAACAAACAAATAAATAAATATATACACACACACATATACATTTAAACACTAGAATAAAATCTATTTAACACACTTTTATGTTTTAAGATTTTCATATATTTAAAGTATTTATGTACAGTATATGGTAGCACAAGTAAATACGTATGGTAGCACAAGTAAAGCTGTCTATATTTTGCTTGAAGAGACAGGATAAAATATATTGGAACAAACTGGATAAAATATATCAGAACACAATTTCTTAAAACCCCCAATCAAAACTAGAAGTTAAACCGCAGGAAGACCGATATATGATGGTCTCTGAATTGGTGTATGGAGTCCAACAGTCCTTCGGGGCATTTCTTTGAAGAGTCAAATCCAGTATGCCGTAAGGATAAGCTAAGTGTATTTCCCATGTACAGTGCTCCTCTTCTCCTCTGTTAAAAATTTCTGCACAGCAGAATGGAGTATGGTTTTGCCTTCTTGGCACTTTGAGCACTGAATAACTTTTGGTTCTGTAATAGAGGTCATAAAAACAAAAGTCATGACTAACCAAAGAGAGATAAATAACCCAGGGAGTGGGATGAGGAAGAAAGCTTTATTATTTGCTTAAAGACTTCTGGAGCACAGTCTACAGTGAAGCCAAGTAACAAGTAGGAAACAACATGAAATGTTTATGCATGTCTGTGAAACCGTCTGTCTTTTAGTCTTTCTCTAATTTACTGTTCTAATCAACAGACCTATTTTCTGCCCTCTTGGATACTACCACCCCCCTTATGAGTCAACGTAAATCACAAACAGCTCTAGCCCTTGGCTTCACCAATGTGAAACACTATATACAAAATGAGTTACTGCAAATAAGGCAAGGGCTAGTGCCATAAAGCTGTCACCTTTACCTCCTGGATTTTCCTTCTTAATAGACCTACACACTTTCTTGTTATCATCCACAGTAATTTTTATTCTTTTTAAACACTGAAGCTGCTATTAGTTAGATACAAAATCATTTAGGGACAGCAAACAAAGTCATGTTTCCTTAATGAACAGCAGGGTAGACTATAACAGTTGGGAATTTTGGAGTTATTTCTGCCAGAGAGTCTGATTCTACACTCTTTGGTGGTAATGATAAAACTCCTGAATTCAGCTGGAGATGATCTGACTACCATGTTCACTAAGTACTCTTGGGTCACTGTGACACAGAACCAACTGTTCCAAGCTAAAAAAGGGGATTTATCTAGGCGAGTGTCTTTCTGATGCCACTGTATCTGCTTTTTACATTACAAATTGAGTCAAATTTACCAGCTATTAAACAACAGCAAAATTAACCAATCCATGTACGCAGTACAGTCTAGCATGCACAGTCAAGCAGTTTGAAGCTGACATTCGATTTACTAAGCAGGAAACCCCAGATGATTTTTGAAATCTGTTTGCATAAAATGAATAAAAGTTAACAGACAACATGATGAAATGTGGCATTAAAAAAATTACATCCAAATACAAACATTCAGGCCTTATTTCAGTGGATGAGTTGGTTCAGCACCATGACGTCTTTAGGGTTCTCTCTTTTTTTTCTTCTTTTTTATTTTTAATTTTACATATTTTTTTAAGTTATGGTCATTTAAGTTATGGTCCCAGTCAACTGGTGGCTAGAAAACATGACGCCCATCTACAAGAAGGGCCGGAGGGCAGACCCGGGGAACTACAGGCCTGTCAGCTTGACCTCAGTGCCAGGGAAGCTTATGGAGCGTGAGTGTCATCATGCAAAGAAGGGTGTCCCAGTCAACTGGTGGCTAGAAAACATGACGCCCATCTACAAGAAGGGCCGGAGGGCAGACCCGGGGAACTACAGGCCTGTCAGCTTGACCTCAGTGCCAGGGAAGCTTATGGAGCTTGAGTGTCATCATGCAAGAAGGGTGATTATCGTGGGAGACTCTATCCTTAGGGGGACAGAGGGCCCTATTTGTCGGCCTGACCCTACCCGTAGGGAAGTCTGCTGCCTCCCTGGGGCCAGGGTCAGGGATGTTGCCAGGAAGCTCCCCAGCCTGGTACGCCCCTCTGATTATTATCCTCTCCTGATAGTCCAGGCAGGCAGTGATGACATTGATGACAGAAGCCTGAAGGCTATCAAAAGAGACTTTAGGGGGCTGGGACGGTTAGTGGACGGAGCGGGAGTGCAGGTAGTATTTTCGTCCATCCCTACGTTGACAGGGAGGGGTACGGAGAGGACAAGAAATGCCCACCTGTTAAACACGTGGCTCCGGGGCTGGTGCCTACGCAGAAATCTTGGGTTTTTCGACCATGGGGCAGTTTACTCAGCACCTGGTCTGATGGCCGTAGACGGGTCCCTATCCTTTAGGGGAAAAAGGATCCTGGGCCAGGAGCTGGCGGGGCTCATTGATAGGGCTTTAAACTAGGTAAGAAGGGGGATGGGGTTGAAGCAAGGACTGTTGGGGCTGTGCCAGGGGGAGCAATGGCAAGGCCGGAGGATAAGGTAAAGGCCCAGCTGAAGTGCATCTACACCAATGCACGCAGCATGGGTAACAAACAGGAGGAGCTGGAAGCCATCGTGCAGCGGGCAGGCTATGACTTGGTTGCCATCACGGAAACGTGGTGGGACCAGTCTCATGACTGGAGTGCTGCGATGCCTGGCTATAGGCTCTTCAGAAGGCACAGGCAGCACAGAAGGGGTGGCGGTGTGGCTCTCTATATTAGAGAGTCTTTCGATGTTGTAGAACTCGAGGCTAGGAATGACAAGATCGAGTCCCTTTGGGTTAGGATCGGCAGGGACAACAAGGCTAGTGTCCTGGTCGGGGTCTGCTATAGACCGCCGAACCAGGATGAGGAGACGGATGAGGAGTTCTACAGGCAGCTGACAGAAGTTGCGAATTCGTCGGCGCTTGTACTCGTGGGGGACTTCAACTTCCCTGACATATCCTGGAAGCACAACACAGCCCAGAGGAAGCAGTCTAGGAGGTTTCTGGAGAAAGTGGAAGATAGATTCCTGACGCAGCTGATTAGTGAACCTACCAGGGGTGGTGCCCTGCTAGACCTTCTCTTCACAAACAGAGAAGGACTGGTGGAGGATGTGATTGTCGGGAGCTGTCTTGGGCAGAGTGACCACGAAATGGTGGAGTTCACTATTCTTGGCGGGGCCAGGAAGGGAACCAGTAAAACCACTGTATTGGACTTTCGGAGGGCTGACTTTGGGCTGCTCAGGACACTAGTTGGTGGAGTCCCATGGGAGGCGGTTCTGAAGGGCAGAGGGGTCCAGAAAGGCTGGGCGCTCTTTAAGAGGCAAATCCTAATGGCGCAGGAGCGGTCTATTCCCATGCGCCCAAAGATGAGCCAGCGGGGAAGAAGACCAGCCTGGCTCAACAGAGAATTGTGGCTTGAGCTTAGGAGAAAAAAGAGGGTTTATAATCTTTGGAAAATTGGGCAGGCCACTAAGGAGGACTATAAGGATGTAGCGAGGCTGTGCAGGGACAAGATTAGGAAGGCCAAAGCTCATCTGGAGCTCAATCTGGCTACTGCCGTTAAAGATAACAAAAAACGCTTTTATAAATACATCAACACCAAAAGGAGGACTAGGGAGAATCTCCATCCTTTACTGGATGCAGGGGGAAACTTAGTTACAAGAGATGAGGAAAAGGCGGAGGTGCTTAATGCCTTCTTTGCCTCAGTCTTTAGCGGCAAAACCGGTTGCTCTCTGGATACCCAGTACCCAGAACTGGTGGAAGGGGACGGGGAGCAGGATGAGGCCCTCACCATCCACGAAGAACTGGTTGGTGACCTGCTACGGCACTTGGATGTGCACAAATCGATGGGGCCGGATGGGATCCACCCAAGGGTACTGAGAGAACTGGCAGAGGAGCTGGCCAAGCCCCTATCCATCATTTATCAGCAGTCCTGGCTATCGGGGGAGGTCCCAGCTGACTGGCGACTAGCAAATGTGATGCCCATCTACAAGAAGGGCCGGAGGGCAGACCCGGGGAACTACAGGCCGGTCAGTTTGACCTCAGTACCAGGGAAGCTCATGGAGCAGATCCTCTTGGGAGTCATCATGCGGCACTTGAAGGGCAAGCAGGCGATCAGGCCCAGCCAGCATGGGTTTATGGAAGGCAGGTCCTGCTTGACGAACCTGATCTCCTTCTACGACAAAGTGACGCGCTGGGTGGATGAGGGAAAGGCTGTGGGTGTGGTCTACCTTGACTTCAGCAAGGCTTTTGACACCGTCTCCCACAGCATTCTCCTCAAGAAACTGGCTGCTCTTGGCTTGGACTGGCGCACGCTTCGTTGGGTTAGAAACTGGCTGGATAGCCAGACCCAAAGAGTTGTGGTAAATGGAGCCAAGTCCAGTTGGAGGCCAGTCACTAGTGGCGTCCCCCAGGGCTCGGTGCTGGGGCCGGTCCTCTTTAACATCTTCATCAATGATCTGGATGACGGCATTGAGTGCACCCTCAGTAAGTTTGCAGATGACACCAAGTTAGGTGCGTGTGTCGATCTGCTCGAGGGTAGGAAGGCTCTGCAGGAGGATCTGGATGGGCTGCACCGATGGGCTGAGGTCAACTGTATGAAGCACAACAAGGCCAAGTGCCGGGTCCTGCACCTGGGGCGCAATAACCCCAAGCAGAACTACAGGCTGGGAGAGGAATGGTTGGAGAGCTGCCAGGCAGAGAAGGACCTGGGAGTGATGGTGGACAGTCGGCTGAATATGAGCCAGCAGTGTGCTCAGGTGGCCAAGAAGGCCAACGGCATCCTGGCTTGTATCAGAAACACTGTGACCAGCAGGGCTAGGGAGGTGATCGTCCCCCTGTACTCGGCTCTGGTGAGGCCGCACCTCGAGTACTGTGTTCAGTTGTGGGCCCCTCACTACAAGAAGGACATCGAGGTGCTTGAGCGGGTCCAAAGAAGGGCGACGAAGCTGGTGAGGGGCCTGGAGAGCAAGTCCTATGAGGAGCGGCTGAAGGAGCTGGGCTTGTTCAGCCTAGAGAAGAGGAGGCTCAGGGGTGACCTTATTGCTCTGTATAAGTACATTAAAGGAGGCTGTAGAGAGGTGGGGGTTGGCCTGTTCTCCCATGTGCCTGGTGACAGGACGAGGGGAAATGGGCTAAAGTTACGCCAGGGGAGTTTTAGGTTAGATGTTAGGAAGAATTTCTTTACTGAAAGGGTTGTTAGGCACTGGAACGGGCTGCCCAGGGAAGTGGTGGAGTCACCATCCCTGGAAGTCTTCAAAAGACGTTTAGATGTAGAGCTTAGGGATATGGTTTAGTGGGGACTGTTAGTGTTAGGTTAGAGGTTGGACTCGATGATCTTGAGGTCTCTTCCAACCTAGAAAAATTCTGTGATGCAACACTTACAGGGTAACCAGGTGATCAGGCCCTGTCAGCATGTGTTTGTGAAAGACAGGTCCTGCTTGACGAACCTGATCTCCTTCTATGACAAAGTGACACATTGGGTGGATGACGGAAAGGCTGCGGATGTGGTCTACCTTGATTTCAGAAAGGCTTTTGACACCGTCTCCCACAGCATTCTCCTCAAGAAACTGGCTGCTCGTGGCTTGGACTGGCGTACTCTACACTGGGTTAAAAACTGACTGGATAGCCAGGCCCAAAGAGTTGTGGTGAATGGAGTCAGATCCAGTTGGAGGCTAGTCATTAGTGGCATTCCCCAGGGCTTGGTACTGGGGCCAGTCCTCTTTAATATCTTCATCGATGATCTGGATGAGGGCATTGAGTGCACCCTCAATAAGTTTGCAGATGACACCAAGTTAGGTGCATGTGTCGATCTGCTTGAGGGTAGGAAGGCTCTGCAGGAGGATCTGGATAGGATGGACCAATGGGCTGAGGTCAACTGTATGAAGCACAACAAGGCCAAGTGCCGGGTCCTGCACCTGGGGTGCAACAACCCCAAGCAGAGCTACAGGCTGGGAGATGAGTGGTTGGAAAGCTGCCAGGTGGAGAAGGACTTGGGAGTGATGGTTGATAGTTGGCTGAATATGAGCCAGCAGTGTGCTCAGGTGGCCAAGAAGGCCAACAGCATCCTGGCTTGTATCAGAAACAGTGTGGCCAGCAGGGCTAGGGAGGTGATCGTCCCCCTGTACTTGGCTCTGGTGAGGCTGCACCTTGAGTACTGTGTTCAGTTGTGGGCTCCTCGCTACAAGAAGGACATTGAGGTGCTCAAGCGAGTCCAGAGAAGGGTGACAAAGCTGATGAGGGGTCTGGAGAACAAGTCCTACAAGGAGCGGCTGAGGGAGCTGGGCTTGTTCAGCCTGGAGAAAAGGAGGCTCAGGGGCGACCTTATCACTCTCTACAGATACCTTAAAGGAAGCTGTAGTGAGGTGGGGGTTGGTCTGTTCTTCCACGTGCCTAGCGACAGGACAAGGGGGAATGGGCTAAAGTTGCACCAGGGGTGTTTTAGGTTGGACATCAGGAAGAACTTCTTTACGGAAAGGGTTGTTAGGCATTGGAATGGGCTGCCCAGGGAAGTGGTGGAGTCATCATCCGTGGAGGTCTTTAAAAGACGTTTAGATGTTGAACTTAGCGATATAGTTTAGTGTAGGACTTGTTAGTGTTAGGTCAGAGGTTGGATTTGATGATCTTGAGGTCTCTTCCAACCTAGACAATTCTGTGATTCTGTGATTTTGAAATTCATGTTTATATTAGGGAGTGACTCTGCTATACTAGCCTTTACTTTTAGATAGATATCTGTGTTTAACCTTGGATTTGAAACACTTTTTACTTACGTTTCTATCTTTTGGTCTCTGTCTGTGGTTCACTGAAGTCAACACATCACACTTTGAAGTGATCATTGGGTTATATCCAGAGCCCTAAAGTGAATATTGAAACTTGGGTTTGTGTGCTTGAGAAGGCACGCATTCATTTCTTATTTAAACTGAAAGAGAGTGAAACTAAAAGTCACAGCTGCCCACAAGTACCAGGGTTTGACTGGAGAACTTGCAAGAGATTTTATTTATTTTATTTTATTTTATTTTATTTTATTTTATTTTATTTTATTTTATTTTATTTTATTTATTTTATTTTTACTTTTTTTTTTTTTTTTTTAGATCACTCTCAAATTAGATGCAACCTATTGCAGTATTGTAAATTTAGTTGCATGATACTTATGACCAGACCAAACATTACAGAAACCTCCTGATGCTCAGAGCACTGCCAATAACTGAGATCCACCATTTGGTCCAATTAACAGACCAAAATCAGTCAATAACCTTCATGTCTCTCATTGTGAGAGACCCATGCTGAAGAAATACTACAAGAAGCATTGTACAACACATTGACTCACAGGTTATAAAAACAATGAAGAAATGCCTTTTGTGTCTCCTACACTAATACTTACCTTAACCCAAACTGACCAACCAAAATTCTGTTCAAGTTGCCTCTAACTGAACATAATTACTTCAACACTTTGTAACTCTGTTTAATGAATGATCTCAGCACAATTTCCTGTCAGTTCAACAACTTTTCCTTCTGAAAGCATTACTTAAGTCTTCTTTAATGCTTCAAAAAAGTCAAGAATGAACTGTGTCCTGGCCACCTGCATGGAGCTAAATTTCAACTACTGACTTAAGAATAAACACTATCTCCCAGTTCTTCAAAAGAGTACTTTTATTTTTTTTTTTTTTACCTTATTTTACCATTGCAATGCTGAAGAAACACGAAATATATGTCTGGACACAAAGGGACAACTGCCAGCAGAAGACAGCTTCAATTTCTTACATCTTCCCATGATACCAAACTTCCTAAAAGTTGTCACAGAATTTTATGGTGACAAGAGGCTGAGTTTCAGCCTCCTGACACCAAAATGGAACTGTCACTTATTTTTACTATGGTTAAAATAACAGTTTATGGGACATTACATACTAGTAACTCAAAGAGCAGAAATACCATTTATCTTGGGTCTACCCTTTTTATATATTCCAGAAATGTAGACAAAAATAAGCATTGTTTGTCATCTGAACTTCTTCTTTAGCATTAATCATATGGTTGAATTTGCAATGGATGCTATACAAGTGAAAAATGATTAATACTGAGTAAGTAGCTAGTGGCATCATGCAACAATATATCATACTTTTTCTACCTGCCCAATTTTGTACTACTTAAAGAAATGTTAGGCATGGAGTGAAAAACGATGATTATCATAAATGACAATTAAATTCTATGTTCTGACCACTTTGTAAAAGTTGCTCTGAAGAGTGCTTATGGTCCAAATGCTCATATATACACATAAATGTATATATATTTATGTGTGCATGTATACAGTTCTACTTGTACTTAAAAATATATGTATGCACACATATTTCTTTTTGCTCTGGAGTTGACGTCACTCAGGCACGTCAACTTTGGCATATGGACTGCACAGTGGATTTATCATATTTAGTACACTCTTGTGTTATCTTTCAATTCTTTATATTTTCAGTGTTTCATTTTTTTTTACATTTCATATACATGCCTGCACACAGACATACTTATGGACATCTATACATTGCACATATGTACACAGATGTAATGTATATATATATTCCAGAAGCACAGTTTATTTCTGTATTGCCATAATGCCCCACTAGCTATTACAAAGAGGCGTAAACTGTCATATTCAGGGTAGCAAGGGAAGATAGAATTAGAGTCTATTAGTGTGCAACTAAGAAAAGAAAAAAATGTCTTTCTTCAACTCCACTGCTCTTACAGAAATCCATATTATCTGCCCAAAGGGAATGAAGATGAATTAAATTAAAATAGGCTTAATGAAGCACCACCTACAGATGTCTTCCTTTAGGATTCTGTAGAACATACACAAATGATACACTACAAGTAACCACAGTAAGTCCACCCTAATTTGTATAACAAAACTCAGTCTATAGAAACCATTATTCTTTTCCTTAAAAATACAACATCCATCTCATATGCTATCATTTTAATCTAATTATTTTATTTCCTGGTAAAGGAAGACATGATTTTATGAAAAAATGTCAGGAAAATTAAAAATTATGAAGTTGCACTTTAATATAAATGAAATTGAAATATTTTATGTCATCTGATCATCTCTGAAAGTATAAAATTTACATTTAACTTATGGAAGAATTTATATGGGAAATATCTTGATTGCTGTGAAACAGAATATGTATTTTGCAGGATAATAAAAATATTAATAATCTTAAAAATCTTAATAAAAAAAAGAATCTTAGGTGAATTAGATCAGAATCAAGCTTCCTATACTCACAATATTTACACACCTTTCAGAGAAGTCTGTAATTCTTGGTAGAATGCACAGAATAAAAACTGAATTTAATGTGATATAAATGTGATATGGATGTTTAAATTCTGAGCAACAATTAAACAGCACTTCTTCCAGGCTCAGGATTGGTGCATCCCTAAGAGTAGGAAATCAAGGAAGGAAGGCAGGGGACCTGTGTGGATGAGCAAAGAGCTCATCAACAAGATCAGAAGGAGTAGGAAAGTCTATGAAATGTGGAAAAGGAGACTGTCCTCTTGGAAGGAGTATCAAAGTGTTGTCAGGGCATGCAGGGACATGACGAGGAAGGCCAAAGCCCACCTGGAGATGAAGCTTTCAAAAGAGAAAAAGGATAATTAGAGGATTTTTTTTAAATATATAAAGAGTAAAAGGAAGACTAGAGATAATGTGGGTTCCCTGCTGAACGAGGGGACTGTCCTGGTAATGGGGGACACTGAGAAGGCAGAGATACTGAATGCCTTCTTTGCTTCAGTCTTTGTTTCAAAGACTGCGCCCCCCACCAAGGGGGGACTCCTGGACCCTGAAGGGATGAGAAAGAGTCTGAGAAATGGAGAGCTCCCCCCTGTTTGATGAGGGATTGGTCTGGGAGTGTCTGAGTGGGATCAATGCACACAAATACATGGGCCCTGATGGGATGTATCCACGCATGCTGAGGGAGTTAGCAGAGGAGATCACCGAACTGCTCTCTATCATCTTTGAAAGGTCCTGGAGAACAGGAAAGGTGCCTGAAAACTGGAGGATAGCCAATGTCACTCTGGTCCTCAAAAAGGGCAAGAAAGAGGATCTGGAAAACTACAGGCCAGTCAGTATTGCCTCTGTCCCTGGAAAGGTATTGGAACAGCTTGTTCTGGATGTATTGTGAACTGCTTGTTCTGGATGCCATCTCTAAGCAATTGGAAGAGAAGAATGAGCAGTCATGCAGGAACAGTTATGAGGAGTAGGCAGCATGGATTCACCAAGGGGAAATCATTCTCGACCAAACTCGTTCCCTTCTATGATGCCATCACCAACGAGGTAGATGGGGGAAGAGCAAAGGATGTCATCTACCTTGACTTTAGCAAGGCTTTTGGTACTGTCTCCCACGACATCCTACTAGCAAAGCTGAGAAAGTGTGGGATAGACAAGTGGACAGTAAGGTGGGTTGAGAACTGGCTGACTGGACGAGCTGAGAGGGTGGTGATCAGCAGAGCAGAGTCTGGCTGGAGGCCTGTGACTAGTGGTGTTCCCCAGGGGTCCTGTCTACTTCATCTTCATCGATGACTTTGATGAGGAAATAGTATCCACCCTCAACAAGTATGCCGATGACACAAAGCTGTGAGGAGTGGCTGACACACCCAGAGGATGTGTTATCATTCATGAAGACCTAGTCAGGCTGGAGAACTGGGCAGGAAGAAACTAAATGAGATTTAACAAGAACAAGTGTAGAGTCCTGCACCTGGGAAGGAACAACTGCATGTATCAGAACAGGCTGTAGAGGAATGCTATCAAAAAGGACCTGAGGGTCCTGGCAAATGACAGGTTGACCATGAGACAGAACTGTGCCCTGGTGGCCAAGAAGGCCAATGGGATCCTGGCATGCATTAAAAGGAGAGTGGTCAGCAGGTCAAGGGAGGTGATCCTCCCCCTCTACTCTGCCCCGGTCAGGCCTCACCTGGAGTACTGTGCCCAGTTCTGGGCTCCCTGGTACAAGAAAGGCAGGAATCTCCTGGAAAGAGTCCAGGGGAGGGCCACAAAGATGATACGGGGCTTGGCACATCTTCCCTACAAGGAAAGACTGAGTGACCTGGGTCTGTTCAGCCTGGAGAAGAGAAAACTGAGAGAGGATCTTATCAATGTTTACAAATATCTTAAGTGTGGGAGACAGAGGGATTTGGCCAACCTCTTTTCAGTGGTTTGTGGGGACAGGACAAGGGGCAATGGCCACAAAATGGATCATAGAAAGTTCCACACCAACTTGAAAGAACTTCTTCACCGTGAGGGTGATGGAGCACTGGAACAGGCTGCCCAAGGAGGTAGTTGAGTCTCCTTCTCTGAAGATATTAAAGGCCTGTCTGGATGTCTACCTGGGCAACCTGCTCTAGGGAACCTGCTTTGGCAGGGGAGTTTGACCCGATAATCCCTTGAGGTCCCTTCCAAACCCTTCAATTCTGTGATTCTGTGAATATATAAGCAAGCAAATCTGGAAAAAAAAATAAAATCTAATGACATGAAGCACCTGCTGTAGGCTGCCATTAATTCATTTATCAGGTGCTTTAAAGTCCTATCTCATGAGTGTTAAAAAAACAACAACAACAACAACAAAATTGTATTACAGCTTTTTTAGCACTTTGTTATTTTAGCACTTTGTTAGCATTGAAATAATGGTGTAACACTTACAATCAGTTCAAGCCAGGGTGCAAGTAGGTTGTCTGTGATTGTGTCTGGTTTTAATGGTCATCACAGCCATATCAATATAGCTATATACATCAGCAACTAAAGAACAAGGGAACAAGGCACATTTCTAAAGTTTGAAATTACACTACTTGCCACAGTAGCTTGTAACTAGTTTATAATAAAGGTTTTCCAAGTCGACATGATTTATTTTCTTGGCGTGCTATGTCAAGGTAGTAACTGCTATAAACAATGACAGATGTGCAGGGATTTCATAATTTGTGTACCATTAAGTTTATTCATCCACAACTTTATTTTGTAGGAAGAATTCTGGCAATGTCTGGTGAGGTTATAATATGACACTGATGGGAAGAAAAGATTTTCTCAAATTTAAGGGACAAAACTCTCTGATTTGCCATATACAGCAGCTTAACAGAACATTACCTGGAAGAGGATATGCAAACTGCAAACCAAGCTTTGTTGTGTGTTTTTCAGAATATAATATTCAGTTTTCTTCCTGTCCATTTTCTACATTGCTCAATTGGCAAACCAATATTAATGCCACAGTTGAAAGCTATGAACTGATCATTCCTTGGTATGCTTATTTAATGATTTTAATGAATCCAGAATGAGTGTGAATGCCTATGAAATACTGCTGCAGTATATAGAAATGTATAGAAAAAAATAGCTAATGATACTGTTTGTATCCATTGCAAAATAAAAGACATATAGTTAAAATGAAACTGAAGTCATACTTCAATAGTGGGAGGCTGACAATCTAAAACAAAACAACACAAACTAAAAGTACCACCTTCCTTTGTAAAGGAGCAGCAGGTTATAGACATCAGACAGCTTTCTCATCTTAAGAAAATGTAACAGCATTGTAAAGGAAACATTAATAAAGAATGTATGGGAACTTAATGCACAGAAGCTGTAATTGTCCCTTTAATACATTTTGAAAAATATATCATCAGTTATGTTTTAATTGGGCATTTTTCTTGTGGTTGTTGGGTTCTACTGCAAAGCTCATGAAGATTTAGTACCTTTCCCTTATCTCCAGGTTTCGGTTTCATGAGCAACTTCTGTTTGAATTCAGTACCAACTCCTCAGACTGAGTCCTGAGGACACTTAAGTCAAATGTGGTTATTGAGGCAATGTATCTGACAGTAAAAGTTGTGCTGCATAAGGAGATGTTGCATTCATGACCATTGCTTTCTGGGCTTCTCCAGCCCAGTGAGAAAGGTTCATTTGACTAATCCGTGGCAGTACACAAGGCTTGTGTACTGGGTCTGGCTGGAATGTTAACTTTCCCGGCAGCAGCCCATACAGTGCTGTACTCTACACTTGTAGCTGGAACAGCAGTGTTATCACACCAGTGTTGTGTCTACTGCTGAGCAGCAGTGGCACAGCATGAGAGAGTGGTTGTGGGGTTTAGCTGCCCAGCATGGTAAAACCACCACAGCTTGTCACATGGACTCCACAGACAGTCAAGAGAAAAAAGAAATTCTGATATTTAATACTACTCATTTTCACTGAACAGGTGACAACATACATGTAGATCTGCTTCATTATATACTGGAATTCCTAGTCTCTCCATTGGATGTAAATGTTATTAGATTAATTTTAAACAGCTACATTTATACTGTGCAAAGAGCCATATCCTGTTTATTTGAATTCTCAGAATTTTAAATATTCCCATAATATCAGTCTAAGAAACTACCTGAGAACTCAGCAGCTCAGAGCTCAGCAGCTTCTGAGATACTCCATACTCAGATACTCAGATACTCCAGAGCTCAGCAGCTTGTGGAGTATCACCACTGCTTATTATGATTAGCATTAGAGTTTCATTGTTGACTTTTTTCTCTCCATCTGCTTGTTTTGCCTTGTCTGTTCTTTAGAAATAACTTATTTGACATATTTTTTGCAGGCAGAGTTCCTTACACAACACAGCCCTAATCCTTGCTAGGAAGTACTCCAATGCAAAATTATCAGCAACAGCCGTAATAAAAGCAGTGACAATAAGTGGAGGAAAATGCAGATGAATTGCCTGGGACTAAAATTTCAGGTGAACCAGGAACTAAAGAACTAAAAGGACTGATTTCCACACTGTAGGGTGATTACAAAAGCCTTGCCCTTTCTTGGATCCACACATACAAGCAAACACCGATATGGATTTAGAAGAGTTTCCAGGTTCCTACTATGACAGGGTCTGGAGTGTTAATAGGAGTTTAAGTAAGGAGACAGATAGCTGTTTCTATTTTTGTCACATTATTTGCTGCAAACCAGATACAACTATTACCAACATTGGTGGAGTTGTTTAAGCTGGGAAGGACAAAGCCAATTAAAACTGCACAGAACAGTAGTGGAGCAAATGAGTAACAAGCTGCCAAATCTTACACGTTTTAGGTGGTGTTTTATCATATTCTCATTCAAAGAATTAAATGGTTTGTCCTCCAGTTTTCAGCCCTAAGAAACAGTGGCAGAAACCTGTGGTACAAATTTAAAGTTGGCTAAATTACAGACCTGGATCTCAGCAAGGTCCAATACTGCAAAGAGTCTTTGGTATAAAGATTATTCAGCAAAACTTCTAAACAATTTAATTATGGAAGTATTGAAGCACATATGTAAGAAACTGTCTTCATTAGGATTTAGACACACACTTACAAACCACTGTATGTTTAAGTGCTTTAGAGATTCTGTTCTTTAGTATGGAGAATTTCATCCTATAAAGTCTGTAAGACAGTTTTGAACCACTGCAAATAGAATCAGTCCACATTATTCGTTCCAAGGTCATTGTTCTGAAGCATTAAATCCCACATCTGAGGATTTATGTACAGAAAACTAGAATCCAGCCTTTTCAAGGGGAATTGGATGTTCAAAAATATATTCTCTTTCTGGTAAACATTTTTTTATTTTATTTATTTATTTATTTTTCCATCACTGCAGCATTCCAAGCTAATGTGCACTTATTTTGTAGATAACAAATCTTTTCTTACCTCCCATTACTAAATGATGCTATTTTACTCAGCATAACATATGAATTAAATAACAAGATACAGTTTCAGAGAGAATACTTGGCATCATCAGATGACATAGCATTATTTCTTTTGATGCATTTACAGAAGATAGATACATAATCCTCAGAGTGATTGCTTTTCCTACTTTGGTTCATTTGGTTCATTTGGTTCATTCAATGCTGAAGCACAGTTTAAAGTAAAGAACCCACTGAGTTCAGAGAATTACATTTCTACATGTTATTTTAAGGTGTTTTAATTTTTAGCATAATTATACCACAGTGTTTTTTTTTTTTTTTTTTTTTTTTAAGATTTTTTAAGGTGTTTTTAAGGTGTTTTTATTTCACTGTATATAGTAATTTTTCATACTAAAACTTCCCCAGAAATAGTACAGACATTTACAAATTCAAAGGTAAAGTAAGTCCAGACATGTCTTTGGCTTATTGACCACTTGAGCAGACAGTGAACCTGGATGTTTAGCCCAAGATTAGTAGGAAATACCTTCTAGAGTACTCAGATCTCTGTAAATCTGATGGTTTAGCTATTCAATATAATCCAGCACCTTAGCACAATGGAAAAAGCTGCACTGATGTTTGCTGACAATTTAAGCAACATATGAGGATCCTCTAATGTTCTAAGGCAGAGAGATCAGCGCACATGCAGAGCAGACATACTGTGGTTGTGCTCATATACTACTAGTGACAGCTTTCCAATGGACTCCATAAACACTGAAATGAGACATGGTTTTGTCTGCCTGTTACTTTCACAAGCGTGCGTGTATAAGGTAGTGCATATGTGCTCTTCATACAATCTTTTTCTACATTTAGTAATAACATTTTATTTCTATGAAATATATAAGGTGACTCCTAACATGAAAGATAACACTTTTTGACTGGTTTCAAAGACAAGGGAAAAAATAATCCTGTTTTCTTCTGCAACCTGAGAATAAGATGACACGGAAGACATCCATAGCAAGAAGTGGTTTTCAAGTGGAAATAAGAGGGAAATAATTTTTAATGTAAAAAACATTATATAATATATCAGGAACTTGGATATACTTCAGTTTTATATACCAGAGTTCATACAATATCTTGTGACCATAAAACTCATTGTGGTAATTACATTCCCATCTCAACTTTGTCTTTAAGAATATTGATGGTAAATAAATGACAAAATATATGACAACATGGCAAGTCTTTTGATGAATATCCTCAATATTTAAAATAGCGATACAAGATGACATATGCCAATGCTGATTCATTTTACCCTCCATCATTACTCTGTCATGATGCAGTACATCAGTCAATGAAAAAAAGATATATACAGACATTTTACAGTTGATCAGATTGATCCAATTGATTGGCATATACAGAATCTTTGACCAAGTTAAGTCTGATGGGTGAGCATTTGTCTGACTGTCAGTTTTACTGTGGATGCAATCAATGTGGTTGAATCACAGAGCTGTCTGAATTATAGTGAACACAGTGTGCTCTACTTTGAAGAACAGATAAGATTGAAAAGAAAGTAATGAAAAGACAAAATAATATATATATTTTTTTCCCAGTGTATTCCCAGTAACAGCTTAGCATATGCAAAGGTAGATGACAAGTGTCTTAGATGAGTTTCCAAGATAGAACACATCACTTACAGCATCTGCACTGTGCTTACGAATAGTTGATCTGAAATCACTGTGATTTCTGCCTTTTCGCTCCCAAAAGAATGGATGAATTTCCCCATTCTTAGTAAAGAAAATAATCACATCCATTCTCTGCTTGGAGAATCATCATACAATCATAGAATGTCTTGGGTTGGAAGGGACCTTAAAGATCATCTAACTCCAACACCCCTGCCATAGGCAGGGAAGCCACTCAGGTTGCTCAGGGCCTCATCCAGTCTGGTCTTGAGTGGGGCAAGGAATGGGGCATCCACAACCTCTTTGGCAACCTTTTCCAGTACCTCACCACCCTCTGGATGAAGAATTACCTCCTAACTTTTAATCTAAATCTTCCTTCTTTTAGTTTAAAACCACTCTCCCTTGTCCTGTGATTATCTGATTGAACAGAGTCTCTCTCCCTCATTTTAATAAGTCCCCCTTAAGTATTGAAATGTTGTGATGAGGTCACCCTGGAGAATTTTATTCTTTAGGCTTAACATCCCCAGCTCTCTCAGCCTTTCTTCATAGGAAAGGAGCTCCAGCCTCTGATTACCTTTGTGGTCATCCTCTGAACCCTTTCTAACAGATCAACATCCTTCTTGTGCTGGGAACCCCAGACCTAGATGCAGTACTCCAAGTGGGGCCTCACAAGGGCAGAGTAAAGAGGGACAATCACCTCCCTCCTCTGCTGGCCACTCTGTTGATACAGCCCAGGACACAGTTGGCCTTCAGGGCTGCAAGCACTCACTGCTGGCTCACATCAAGCCTTTCATCCCTCAGAACCCCCAAGTCTCTCCCCACAGGGCTGCTCTTAGTGAGTTCTCTCACTCTGTGCTCATGTCCAGGATTGCCCTCGCCCAGGTGCAGCACCTTGCACTTGGACTTGTTGAAACTCAGTATGTTAACGTGGACCCAATTCTCTAGCTTTTACAAGTCCTTTTGGATTGCATCCCTTACTTCTGTTGTATCAACTGCACCACTCAACTTGGTGTCATCTGCAAACTTGCTGAGGGTGCACTTGATCCCACTGTCTATTAAACAGTACCAGTCCCAGGACAGACTCCTAAGAGACACCACTCATGACCAGCCTCGTCTTGGATGTAGACCACCATTCTCTCTGTGTGAACTTCAAGTCAAGTCATTATCCACTGAATGGGCCACCCATCAAATCCATCTCTCTCCAGTTTGGAGACTGGGACGACATGTGGGACCATACTATCTGTAAATTGAATTATTTTATATTTTCTGCTCAAGTATGCCTGACCGTGTAATTATAGCTTGTCCCTGTTTTAGCACATTACTAGTCTGGGTTGGCAATACTCCCTCAGAATGTCTCAGGCATTGGAATGGGTTGCCCAGGGAAGTAGGGGTCACCATCCCAGGTAAGGTTTAAGGAAAGGTTGGACATGGTGTGTACGGACATGGTTTAGTGGGTGACATTGGTATGGGCAAAGGTTGGACCAGATGATATTGGAGGTATTTTCCAACCATAATGATTCTATGATTCTATAAAGAACAAAACAATGTGAAAGATTCATGAACCTATAGAACAACAATAATTTTGCGAAGTTACTATTCCTGTCTGGCCCTTCTAGGATTTAATCTTGATATTAAAAACTCTGTGACCCTTTTCTTTGTAAGACAAACCATTCAACATCAAAGATATTTAAGTCCACCAACCTATAAAAGCTGAAGATAACTACATAGTTTTGGATAACAAAGACTTAAAAATACTAGAGAAATTGATACCTCCATTTTAGGGTACGCATCATAATGTACCTAAAAATCATCGTAAGATACCCAAGACCAGGTTTTGGAACAAAAAGAAATCATTGATTATGAGGGTGACAGGTTAAAAGATTGAAAACAGATATTTGGACACATCTGTAATATTGGGAAATCTTAACCTTGTGCATGTCTTCTAGACATGAGTCAGCAAACTCAATTTTTACAAACTACATTTTATCTTTAAAAAGTTAACATAATTAATGTTTAGTGCATCTCTGAGATTTAAGGACCATTTAAAGACAATTGTAAAATATTCCCTAGTTCCTTCCTAAAAGTCTGCTATGTAGATATGCAGCACATTTCTATTCAGAGTTGTAAAATCCATTGGCACATTTTCATCCATCTATTTTACTTTCTCTCACACAAGGTAACTAAATTGTGTGTGTATATATATATATATATATGTATTGTATATATATATATATATGTATATATATATAATTTATATAAACAACTGTATTGTATATATGAAGTGAAAAGGTAGATAGTCATCTAGTAACTAAATGTTCTGGCTAAAAAACTAGATTAATGAAGTTTCATGATCACTCTTCAGACAGGATATATTACATATATAGTCCTATTTTCTCTTCTGAAACTATATTTACAATAAATGAATATATAAATAATAAAAACATTCTCTTTTTTAAGATATCATAGCAAGAAATCTGGTCCAACATCCTGCTCAAAACAATAGTGCTATATAATTACACTCATGTTATAGATGGCTGATTACAAATCATGTAATTTAATTCTCAAACACTTTTCTTGAATCTTATAGATGTGTCACTTAAGCAATTGTTATAATTCCTCTGATAATTAAGTTGTTACAGAGAGCTTACTTGAAAACAACCTTAGAGAAGTAATAACTCGGGGAAAGAAAAAAATACCACTTGGTTTTGCCAGTTAGAGATAGTCACTGCTGTATACCTGCACCCCAAAACCTCAAAATTAGGATGTTTCAGAAGAAAAGAATAATTAAAAAGATATATGAATAATTTAAGTGCCGGAAGAAAACAGAAGCTGCACAGGCACCACTTCAATAGATCCATACATGAAAAAGACATCCCTGAAGCCTTGAGCACCAAACAACACAGCCCGTAAAGCTTCTTTCACACACAAGCAGCTTACAGATGTCCATGGTTACGCTCTGGGCCAAAAGGTCTCAAATACTAGTCACAGGGTTAATGAGCTCTGTGCCATTTATCCATGCCAGAAGCTAATACATATCTGTCAGCAAACTAAATTGTCAATGAGAAGATAAAATAACAAGTGGAAAGTGCAGTATCACCCTCTCACCTCCTAAAAACAAAATCAGAAAAAAAGTTTTTGCTTCCCTAATGAAAAATCTAAGTTTTAAAGGGCATCAGATCAAAAGATGGTCTAAAACTCCTGCCACAATACTAAACTGTTTGTCAAAAAGATAAATGCTTTGTGCAAAAGCAATTAACAAATCCTTGATTTTTACAGAAGTCATTTTGATCTGTTATAAACTTGAATCAAAGGAAGAGAATGTGACCCCAGCATATCTGACTGGGAAAAAAAAAAAAAAAAAAAAAAAAAAAAAGCATGTGCAAGTTGTAAGAAAGGAAATTATTGTTTTTCTTTGGTTTCAAGGGTTCGTCACTGTCAATTAATGCAGTTTCAGTTTAGCTCTAAGTTTGCTTGTTAGAAGCCCTCTCTTCTGCTAACTCCCTACAGAGTGGTAGAGACATTTTTGCTCCGACAAAAGATTGAAATCAGCTGAAAATAATGATTGTTCCTGGCTCACACAGAGCAGATTTATTTTTAACAAGGATGAGCTGGTGCTGAGAGCAAAGTAATTGTTATCACTGACCATTTTATTTATATGTAACACGATTATGTTTTTTTTTAATGATTACTTCTTAAATATTTGGCTGCTAGTTAGTGTGTACATTACTGCAACATCCAGGATAAAGCACTCATGCTAAAATCAGCTGCCAAATGCTTCTTCATAAAATATTCTGATAAACAGAGATAATCAGCTAGCAAAACAAAAGTTTATCTCAATTTCATTGTTTTGAGTACCTTTCTGTAGGTACCTTTTTGCCTTCTGCCATTGTAACTGGACAACTGTCACTGTCTTTAAAAACCAAACTGAATTATTACTAGGCTCAGATACTAAGCTGTTTTTACAGTGAAGATATCAACCATCTCAACTCACTGCCTGATCCCTTCACTCAAGTCCTTTCCTAATTTAGGTTCTTCTCCAAATTAAATGAAGTCTATGAAATCTCTATTTATTGCATTGACAGGGAATCAAAACTCCTACAATTTATATCTTGATTTCCTTTTTGGTTTTTATCAGTTCTTGAGTATAATGCTTGGTTGGATGTATAAGCTGTTTATGAAAACAGCTATTAACATGTAGAGCAGGCAACCCGCATCTAAAAGATCATGAAGATGTTTATTCCAGTAAAGCTTTAATTGAGCTTTACCATAGACATAGGTAGGGGGTACCACCTTGATTTTTGAGATTTAGACCCGAATGCCACTTTTAAGTGGTTGTATCCAAAATTTCAGTTTTCAAAATCCTATCTCAATTGTCTGGATATCTGAAGAAAAATGCACTCCAGGTATCTGTTTTTGTTTGTTTATTTATTTATTTACCTATTTTCATTAATTTTGCCTTTCAACATACCTGTTCAACCATATCTGTTTCTGGAACTTCTTAGAGGTAAATGAATCTGAAATTTGTTCACATCTGAAATCTTTGGTGTTTCATAAACTCAAGACTACTCAAGAACAATTCAAGCAATGTTTCAAGGGGAAGAGGACTGAAATGTTTAAACTCTTAACATGGTTTTGTTCTGCTGGGACTGCCTTGATATTCCCCTGATAATCAGTGTATATCAGCGAACAAATTTTTCAAGTATTTGTATTTTGGTTTCATACATTTTATACGTTAGAACCTAATTATCTGAAACTATCTCCTGAAAAAGGTTCAAGTGGGGAGGGAAGACTAGATTAACAGAATAACAGAAGAAAAAAGGTTGAGGTTGGAATGGACTTCTGGGGGCCTTCTGGTCAACCTCCCCTGCTCAAGCAGGGACACCCAGCGCTGGTTGCCCAGGACCAGGTCCAGACAGCATTTGAAGATCTCATAAAAGATCTCCAAGGAGAGAGACCCACGACCTCTCTGGCTAAGTGTTTCCTGATGCTTTGTCAGAACCTCCTGTATTTCAGGTTGTGCCCATTACCTTTTGTCCTTGCACTGGGCACCACTGAAAAAGAACATGGCTTCAGCCTCTTTGCATCCTCCCCCAGTTATTTGTAGATGTTTATGAGATTCCCACAATCCTTCTCTTCTCCAGGCTGAAACATCCCAGCTCTCAGCCTTTCCTTATTGGAGAGGTGCTCCAGACCCTTAATCATATTTGTGGCCCTACTATGGCACTCCTTCCAGTATGTCCTTGTCTCCCTAGTACTGGGAAGCCCAGAACTGGACATTATACTCCAGATACAGCCTCATCAATGCTGAATAGAGTGAAAGGATCACCTCTTAGGAGTTCTGTATTAAGTTATTGAGTTCCTTCCAGCAGAATCCTTAGAGAATAATAAAAGGAAGAGAATTCTTTCCTACATATGAAAAACTGGAGTTGGACTCTATAATCCTGTGGATCCCTTCCAACTTGGATTATTCTATGATTCTATAATTCTGTGAATAGAGGGATCAATTATTAAAGGTAATAAATAAATAAGAATATATCTATCTTAAATAGAAAAGGGAGTGATTTTATTAGGAAATTATCTTTTAGATATTTTGTATCACTCCCATTTTTGTTATCAGTCTCTCCTCTGTCTGCTCTTCTTTTGTTTTTAATTCAAGTAATTTAAATTTTATGTTCACGTGAAAGAAGAGTTTTCATGAAAATGGTCTGCTTTATTTGTTTCTTTTAAGGAATTTATGCAATTCATTTGTTGTTGTTGTTGTTTTGTTTTGGTTGGTTGTTTGGTTGTTTTTTCTTTTTAATACTTACTGATTTTGCTTTTCATCTTTTTACTTTATTATAATCACCAGAATGCTAAAATCAGAATCAACATTGATAATATAATATGTGATGTGTTATATTTACATTCTGTCCTATGGAATATTTCCCTAAACTTTGCTAAGTGTCTACATTCTTCATTAAATAAATCTGTATATATAGACAAATTATTAAAAAAAATAATAATAAAACACTGAATATATAATAATAAGCTTTTAGAGGCAATGTAGTAACTCATCAAATTATTCTGTAGCTGAAAAGAATGATATTATGAACACATAGGGCTAGCTAGTCTTTAAAAAATCATTTAAAAAGAACAAATATTAGAATTTGATTCAATTTATCCACTGAAATCTCATTCAAGACCCTGTTTTGTTTGGTTTTTTTGTTTGTTTTAATAATAATAATAATAATAATAATAATAATAATAATAATAATAATAATAATAATAATAATATTTTTTCCATGTAATTGCTAGCTTTTCTTCATGTTACTAATAGAACTGACTCCCCAGGGCTTCATCCAGATATGAGGATAGCTACTGATTTGGCTATTTATTGGAAATGGGTCATCTCTTTTCCCCAAGACACTGTCTGCACAGAAGTCTCTTAAGTGCTTAATTCAAATGGACTGTACATTGTTGTACCTAAATCTGAAAATAATATCTTCTGTTCTTAATGGACACATAACAGGAATAGATCATTACCCCTGTGTATTTAGTGGAGAGATTTGTTTGCTGTGTAAATGTTAATATTAGCTCTCGTATTTTTAATCTAATATTAAATCTAACTTTGGGCTAGTCTGCATTTCTTCAAATCACAATCCCATCTTGATAACTCTATTTACCACTCCCCTTTCTCTCACCATTATATATCCATGCCAGACTTTGGAAAAGGAAAAGAAAGTGCTTCAACTTCTCAGAAAGTCAAAAACACAGTTTGACCACCTGTCCAAACTGCAGAAAAATAGATTGTAGACTCTTAGCTGATCTTAGAGCAACTGTGAATCAGTTTTGAAATACACAATATATATCAGAGAATGGGCTTTTGTTTATTTTTATACATTTCAGGAGACTTGACAGTAGTAATCTCTATCCTATAAAGGGACCTTCTTGACCCTAATATACTCTACATGTTTTGTAGTTGTAGAAATCTCCTTTCAAGTAGGATTTAGAACAGGGTTCATCTACTTTAATTCTGGAGACTTGCAAAGGTTAGACAACTTACATTTCTCTTCTCTGGAGGCTTCTGGAAGTCCATGCAGTCTCCCTGCTTAACAGCACACACCTGAACTCCTTTAAGCCATCTAAATAGATAAAGGTAAGTAACTTTATCTGTTGACAAGGGTTAAGAAGAAATGCAGATACCCTTCCTTAATACTACCTTCAGTTCAAAGGGCCTCATTTTTTCATGTTTCTTGCTGAGCTCTGGCTACACATTGGATTGCAGGGTCTGATATGTTTGGACAAGTAAAAACATAGAAAGTAAGCCTGGGTTAATACTTATGATTTGTGCAATAATTGTCATAGGCCAAGAAATTGAGCAAAATACAACCACTTATTTTTAATTATTTATTTTTAAGATGAGGTATACAATGGGAATAGAGACTGAATTCTTAACACAAGAAGACCTTGAATTGTTTGGAATGTCAATTTTAAAGTAATTGTTTTTGAGGGGATCCTTAAAATAGTGACGGTACTGATTCTTCTTTGAGAACTTAAACAGAGGAAACGTATCTGTTTGGGCAAACTTTTAAACAAAGGGCATTTTATAGGAATCTGATAGTTTATTCCTATATGACTCATTTTGCCAGTATAGTTAAAAGATATTTCTTTTTAGAGGTTATCATGTATAAGAAAGTGAAAAGTAAAATATATAGTTCCATTTTTAAAAATCTAGCACATGATGAAGTAGCTATTTAATTCTAGATAAACCACATATAGCTTCCTACAAAGTCTGGTTAAATCTGTGAAATTATAGTGAGATACTGCTTGTGCTAATAACAGCATTGGTCAGCTGGGACTGGTCTTGTTACATAGTGCCAGTAGTGGTACTGCATAAAATCTTGCCGATTCCAGAGCTCTCACATTAAGAACATTGCTCCTTCCTCCCTGAAAACATGTAAAACATATGCAAAGATTAATTATTTTCAAATAAATTACTCTTGTAGGGCTTACAGAAACTTTGTGTTTGTGAATGAAAAACATGAGCAGTTCTGCATAGATGCAATATGAAAGAAGTATAAGACAAAAGAAGATTACAAGAGCTGTCCTATATTCCATAGTGGCAAAATGTAATATGACATAGCCTTTGAAATATAAAAAAATGTCCCACTGACAACTGAAAAATAAACAAATAAATAAATAAATCTAACAAGATTTATCTGTTTTATCTGCATATACTGAGTCAGAGAGAAACCTGGACAAAAAGATGGATTAATGAAAGTCTAAGCACAAACAGGTGCATGATTTGGGCTCCCTTACCTTGTGTACCACATGTTCAGCTTTGACATATGTGCACTAGGTATTTATTCATATTGCACCAGATGACTCCACCACTTGTTTTCAGGGAAGTAATTTGTTCAACTCAATTACTGTAGTCAGCCACTAGATAGTTTAAATTACATATCATCTGTCTCTTATGCAAAGTTCTCACTTCATTTGTCTCTTTGATTGTTTCAGATGCCACTTTATCTTATACAAGATAACATAAAAGGCATCAAGCAACATTTATCAAATATCACAATTTAGGCCTGATGATGTGCAAATTGAACTCCCTAGACTCCTGTTCTGAGAGAAGAAAGGTGATCTTGGGGGTAAGACTGTCCTGGGACTTGGGAGCTATATATTCATTTATTTGACCTAATATTGAGATCCTTCTCAGGTATAACACCATTCTAGTTCTTTTAGGTGAAGATTCTGGTAAAAAAAAAAAAAAAAAAAAAAAAAAAAAAAAAAAAAAAGAGGTCTCAACTGTAAGTTTGTAAGAAATGCTCTTTACAGAGCCAATCTGCTTGCAGAGAATCATATTTTAATGATGGATTTTAGTGATAAAGATGAGTAAGCTTCATAATAAATAAAGGTACAGCACTACCAAGAAAGGCAAGAATTTATTTGTCTAAGTAAGATAAGTAGTTTAAAACAGGAAGTTTCCTTAAAAAGAAAATTGTTGTTGATATAGGTCAATACATTTTTTCTGGAAATTTAGTACATAATATTAAGCAGTACTTACTGTCAGGGCAGAATTAAATTCCTTTGTACAACTCATTCCCTTAGACAAATTACTTTTTGTCATTATTTAGATAATTCAGCTCTGTAACACATTATCTCTTCTCTTGCATGGGAGAACGGAGACAGAGAATTGTACTTGCTTTATCTGCAGAAATGCCAAAATTGTTATACTTTGTGAGTTTCCTATTCTCTGGAGGAATTAATTGGCTCGAATCCAAAGGGAAAGAACTATCATAAACTACAAAGAATTTGTTGTCACAGGATAAATTTTTCATGCCCCTGCATCACTGGCTGTGATGAATCAAGTGCCACAGAAGAAGAGATCAATCAAGAGCAAGTGCCAACAAAAGTGAGAAGCACAGCAGACAGAGTGATGTTGATGTCAGAAGATATGTCTGCTCCATGAAGCACTGACTCATCTTTCACCAAACTCTCTAAATATGGTGATGCCATTTTGAAACTGTTGACTTGTTTCAGTGAAACTCTGAATATCAATTTACCTACCTGGTAAGAATTATTTGCCTGAATTCAAACAAAGCAAAGCCCTGCATCCTGTCAGTTATCTTCAACTCTCCAACCTTCTGGAAAACGTATCTACTGCATGACAAAAAAACATCAATTCCAAATATGCAGTCTATGATGATGATGCTTCTCCCTTAAAGAGATCCTTAAAGAAATCTGCAGTAGCATTCACTTTGTAAACTATTCTACAAAAATCTAAGGTACTTACTGCAGACCATATTAATGCTCTTTAAATAGTAATTGATTCAGAGTATTGTCATGTGTAAAAGCTAAACTGTCACAATTGGAAAATGGATGTAAAGAAGATTGCAGGAGGACATCAATTGCTTAGTGTTTTCCTCAATGTGAAGAAAAAAGTCATAAAACTAACTTTCAGTAATAAAAATGAATGATAATGTAAGCAGCAGCTTCAGCTCTTGGGCATGTTGAAGGCTACTGCATTGGCCAGCACCCATCAAGGAAGATCAAGGATCAAGGAACTCCAAATCTAAATTCATCAGTCTGCATGAACTAAAAGAAAAAAGCCCTTTAGACTGTGGACTGAAATAGTCTCTTACACCCAATGAACTAAGGCCTGAGGAAGATTCTCATTACCAGCCTATACTTGAACATTAAACATTTAAGCATGTGACTTATTATGGGTGATGGACTCTGAAATGAAACTGCTGCTACATACTGCAGCAGGGACTTGTAAAATCTTACATTTAGGTCCATGCTCCCAGTGATAACAGACTCCCAAGTAAGGGCAATGAAACACTGCATAATTTTGATGTTTCCTTTTCTTCTTAATTAAGAAGCTGGATTACATAGTCTGTATTCAGTTTTCCTGAAGATAAAAAGTTCAAAATACAATTTCCCCACTACTTTCTTCCAATGTAAATGTGAAATGTTACCTGGTTTACTATCACTGAAATTATGTATGGTTTTAAGAGAAGTAAAATATATTCAAAACAGATTTAAGTACTCATATACATCCTGCAATAATAGGAACTGATGTTGAAGACCACATTTTATTATATTCTAGAACTATCCATTTCAATTACAGCCTACCTTATCAATATCTAAACTTTGTCTATTCCCATCTATCAATTAAAAATTAACTTAAAGGGTCTACCATGTAATGTAGTCATGCAGGTTTCTCTCAAATCATAGAAAGCCATAAGCATCTCTAGGATTGTGCACCTTGTTTGTTTGACAAAGTGTATAGACTCCAAAAATATTTTCAGAAATTGAAATTAGGCAATATAGTTCTTAGCACTGGCACATACATTTCTCCCCACAGAGTTTCCTGGATGCATCTTTCTAGAAAATCTCAGAGCTACCTAAAGCTTGAACACCTAATTAAGTCTTCCACACTGAAGTTTATTAAGGTTTAAAATAAACTGTGGTTTGTCTTTCAGATTTTCAAGTTGGGAGGATTTCTCAGACACAAGGAAGAATCTTGGCCCTGGTCAAAACATGGCCATGAAAAAGATGACTGTGCCCCACCCCCATCTGCTTAATAATTCAGTCATTGTAGCACATATAGTCCTTCTTCTGTTTGAGGAGTAGTACACTAACTTCACTGATTCCTTTGTTTAGCAGTACGTATTATGGACTCTTTTTCCTTGAATCCTTAAACATTGTTAAAGTTACCTTCCTATTTATTACATTTATCTTTATTTTCTTTCTGAGATAACATGGATGCTGAAGAAATTGCTGGGTATATTTCAAAGAGCTGTGCTGTACATGATAGCCCCTTGTGGCTTAAGTATCTAGGAATATGTATCATTTAATAACTATAAAATAATATTCTGCACTTGAAGGTCAGAAAGCTCATTACATGCAAAGGAATGCAAGTATCTGTTCTCTTTGTAGGATGGGAAGTGAAATCAGAGAAGGGGTGATTTCCTCACACATAGGTGAGAAAGAACCAACAGACTGATTTTGGATTCTCATTTCCATTCTACATTAGACCACAAAATATACTATAATATAAGGAAATCAGATAAAAGGCCAAAACTCTGTTTGGGTACAAATCTTTGCCAATAGATAATGAGAAGAAACACGGCCCCATGTTCCATTGTCAGGGATTAGGAAGGTTAGGCCAGAAAAGCCTTTACAGATATTTACTTTTATTCATGTAATACATTTTCAATGTCTTTTTGATGTCTGCCAGCATATGCATCAACTGCTGTAATACCAGTGATCTGACTGCTATGTATGATACAGCTTTTTTTTTTTTTTTTCTATATTATTTTTATTATTATGTGGAAGTAGATAATGTGATCATTAATCATACAGATATGTACATTTAAAAACTGAAAATTAAACTTCAGCCTTATGGTTTGCTGGGAACCACTAATTCACTCAAACTATTGGTGCCCTTTCAACTCCAAAAACTAAAAAATATATACTTTGCTTTTAAAAATATCTATAAACTGACATGTATACAGGGAAACACCACAGAAATATACAGCCTCAAGCTACAGCCAAAAGCACAATAGATCAGATGAAATGGTGGATAAAAGAAGTTTGCATGTCTAGATCATTAATTTAACTGAAAAAAAGAGAAACAAAACCTCATCTGCCTGTAATACATGACATTTCAGTCAGTTTTGTCCTTTGCATACTTTGATGCTGACTACTGAGATTGGTAAGAATTTATCAACAGTCTTTGGAAGTCACTATTCAGAACTGGCCATTAGCTGTACCACAACAGTTCCAGAGATTTTCCAAGAATCCTGGCAAGGCCTAGAAGCTAATGGGCTTTAGAAAAGCCAACCAGTCAACGAAGATGTTTCTAAGAAAAGGGAGGAAACAAAGAAGCAGTGGCTAGTTTTTAAACAGCCAAATTTAAACAAGAAGAAAAGAGAAGGAAGATAACTATAGCCAGTGCTGGCTCTGTGGCCTCCAATACCAAGCCAACAAAACACTAGAACAAAGCAGTACTAGCATGTAGTTAATATGACAGAAATATGAAGACACAGACACAAAACACAAAGAGCAATTAAATCTTGTTTAACTCTTTTTCAGACTATAAATTGATGTACTGGATCTGGCTGGAATAGAGCTAATTTTCTTCCTAGCAGCCTGTATGGTAGTATCATAGAATATTCCGAGTTGGAAGGGACCCATAAGGATCATTGAGTCCAACTCCTGGCACCACAAAGGTCTACCCGAAATTTTAGACCATGTGACTAAGTGCATAGTTGTCGTGTTTTAAGCAGCTAAACACCACACAGCCATTCGCTCACCCTCCCCCCTCCCTCTCTGGGATGGGGGAGAGAAACAGGAAAGTGAAACCTGTGAGTTGAGATAAAGACAGTTTATTAAGACAGAAAAATAATAGTAACATTAATAGTAACAACAATAATAATGATGATAATAGTACTACTACTAATAATGTGTACGAAACAAGTGATGCACAATGCAATTGCTCACCACCCGCTGACCGATGCCCAGCTTAACCCCGAGCAATCCGGCCCCCCCAACTAGCCACCCCTACATATTGTTTAGCATGACCCCAGATGGGATGGAATACCCCTTTGGCTAGTTTGGGTCAGCTGTCCTGGGTCTGTCCCCTCCCAGCTCTTGCTGCACCCCCAGCCTGCCCATTGGCAGGACAGAGCAAGAAGCTGAGATGTCCTTGGCTTGGTGTAAGCACTGCTCTGCAACAATTAAAAGACCGGGGTGTTACCAGCACTCTTCTCATCCTAATCAATCCAAAACATAGCATTCTACCAGCTACTAGGAAGAAAATTAACTCTGTCCTAACTGAAACCGGGACAATAGTCCAATTGCTTCTTAAATTCAGAGAGACTTGGTGCAGTGACTACTTCACTGGGGAGCCTGTTCCAGTGTGCAACCACCCTTTCAGTGAAGAACCCCTTCCTGATGTCCTGCCTCAGCTTGACACTGTTCCCACAGGTCCTATTACTGGTGATTTTGGAGAACAGGTCATCTGCCTCTCCATTCCCCCTCGCGAGGAAGTTCTAGACTGCAATGAGGTCCCCCCTCAGCCTCCTCTTCTCTAGGCTGAACAGTTTTACATCCTTTTTGTACTGTGGTGCCCAGAACTGCACACAGTACTCGAGGTGAGGCTGCACCAGCGCAGAGTAGAGCAGGACAATCACCTCCCTTGACCGACTAGCGATGCACCCCGGGTTATGGTTGGCCGTCCTGGCTGCCAGGGCACACTGCTGGCCCATATTCAGCTTGCTGTCAACCACAACCCCCAGATCCCTCTCTGTGTGGCTGCTCTCCAGTGTCTCGTCAACTAGTCTGTACATATAGCCACTTTGGAAACCTTTTTGTAACCCAGAAACATTTATTCTGTTAGGTATTTCTTTCCATAATGTATCAAACTCCAAACATTCTTGAGATTCTTTGTCTTTCAAATTCTGTTACAAATCTTGTTATAAAATCTGTGGGACAGAAGACTATTTGATATTTCTAAAATCTACAGAAAATACAAGAGTAATATTTATGCCTTCTACTCACTCTGCTCCATCCCATTTAACCATTCACTTCTTTTAACAGATATTAGAGTGGGTATAGTAGAAAAAAAAAGGGGTTCAAGGCAGTCTAAGGTCATTTCAAAGAGACAGACGGGAACAAATGCAATTTTCTTTCTTCAGCTGTGTGTGATTTTTCCCAGTTTCTCTCCCCTCCCCACATACTCCTGTATGAGTGGCTTCTCCATTAAGATGCATTCATTTGGATGGAAGTCTCAGTGCAAGATAAAAGAGCTGTATTCTTTCTGCTCCACTGCTAAGGTCAAGCAAAGAATCTGTGTTAAACTGCCAGTTTTCTTTCTGATACGTGAGGCAGCACAGAACACAAATTGCATTTCTACTCGCTCTTCAGTTCAGCTCTTCTTTTAAATGCCACAGTACTGACAGTAATCACTGAGCTGAACAGATATGACACAGAAGACACTGATGGAACAAATAAGGCCCATCCTTTCTTGGTTTTCCAGTGCTAACATAAACAAATATGTATTTGATTATCAGTTTGACTGAAGATGGTTCTGAAAGACAGAAGACTCAGCCGATAGGTACATTTTTAACACTGTGCCATTGTGAGAGACTCATCATATGTTAAACATCCTGAAATTAAAACAAATATAAAAATTAAAAAATACAAAAAATAAAGTGGGAATGAAAATAATAAAAATAATGATTTTGCAATAGATTATCAATGTATGACATACTCCTGGTAAAATATTTTATTAACAAAGAATACACTTAAAGTAAGTTTATGAGATTGATATAAATAATTTTCAAAGGTAACATGGGCTCCACACATTGTACTAACATAAACAGGTGGTATTTTAAATTTCCCACATCTCTCATAAATCTCTCATAAAAAAAAAAAAAAAAAAGAACCTGCAAGTAAAAATATAAAATAAAATAAAATAAAATTATAAAATAGATATAATAAGAGGAGGAAGTAAATAGGAAGTCATAAACAAATAATTGTACCACAGACCACTTAATGATTTATTTTTATTTTTTTTTTAGCAACAGGTTATGCACTATACCGGAAAAGAAACATTCATGATACTTGTCTACTGCTCTGATCTGAACTTGACCTGTGATCCAGGGAAACATTAATTCCCTAAGGAACTTTTACAGTGGAAGCTAGTATTCTGTCTATCTAGATAATTTTCTGAGCAACAATGTATACTATAGCCTAATTTGTTCCCAGTCCAGAGCTTGCTATTTGCTTTGATTAAATTAACATCAGTGGTGAAGATTTTTTTTCCCATGAGTTCCAACCCTGTAAAGTACTCATTTTATCAACATCATTTGTGAAAGAAGTGAAGAAGGGAACGGTTAAAAGTTTCTCAGTACAGAAATTTTAATTTCTGCATTTTTCCTGCTTATATGTTAAGGAGAAATACACTTTATTCATAAGCTTGCTAACTTCTTTGAATTACACCACCCTAAAGCTTGCAAACACCTGAAACTGGTTTAATTAATACAGAACCATACAATGGCTCATGTTGGGAGGGACCTGAAGGATCACCCAGGTTTAACCCCCTGCCATAGGCAGGGATGCCACCCATGAGATCAGGTTGTCAATGGCCTCGTCCAACCTCTGGGGATGGACACAGCTTCTCTGGACAACCTGTTCTAGTGCCTCACCATAATCAGAGTAAAGAGTTTCTTCCAAATATCTAAACATTTCTCTTTTTTTTTTTATTTATTTATTTTTTTTTGGTTTCAAACCATTACTGCTAGTCCTATCCCTACACCCCCTGACAAAGAAACCCTCCCCAGATTTCCAGTACCTGCCTTTAGGTACTGGAAGGCTGTTACAAGGTCTCCCTGGAGCCTTCTCTTCTCCAGGCTGAACTACCTAAGCACTCTCAGCCTGTCTTCATATTTGAAACTAATATTTGAAATTAATATGTGATATTAATACTCATCCAGCAGGTAGTGATGCTTTAGAAACAAATGATGCAGCTTCACAAACTAGGTTGAAGCATCATTCTTTTTAAGTAGATGACACTGAAGAATGAAAGGCTTTCAGCCACCAAATAATTCTGTTATTGAAATATACCATCACTGTCAATCAGTAGAAAGTATTTTTCTCATGAGATTTGCACAACCTTTTATAATTATTTAAAGATGTTGGAGCTAATGACTATTTTACATTAAAGAGTGTGTGTTACTTTACACTTAAATAAATAATTTTTGAATATATTTCAAGGATATGTTTATTTAAAACTATTTATAGCCATTGGCATTTTGTTTTGATTCTTCCTCCTCCTACCATTTGTCCACATTTGAATAGAGGGAGGTAGCTGTTTGTTTATAGACAAGTGTGAAAAGAAATAAATATAGAATGAGAGTGAATGTTCCTGGGCCACCAGGAACAAAAGAAAACACACAGGAATACATGCATTTTTGCTTTGCATCTTGACATTTTTTCCCAGATTGGAGGAAACAGAATTTAATTTTATTTCCCAATACCGAGTGAAATATATCTGTACACCACTGCTGGCTTGGAGTGTGGATGGTCCCCATTCTTTCAAGAACAGGGTAGAGTCTTACAAATGCTGGGCCTCCCACTGATTTCACCAAGTGCTGGGTACTTCTAGGGCTGTGGGGCCACAAACTCCTCAGTTCTGGACCATCGTAAGAACAACACATAGCAGAAATATTGCTTTGCTTAACACCCCATAAACCGAGGTTAAATTTTGATTTATAAAGCCTTGTCAATGTCTGAGGCAAGGTTCTACAACACAGAAAAACAAACAAACAAACAAAAAAAGGCTATGTTTGGAAGATTTGTGCATTTTCTATTCTGGAAGGCTATGGCAGATTCCCTATGTTGGAAAGCCAGTGCATGAGAAACACAAGAGAAGAAGTCAAAGATGCAGGAGAAGAATGCACCCCTGTGTACTCTCTGGCCTCCAGAGACCCCTAGAAGAGGTTGGGGTATAATCATGGTCCAGCAACATCTAGTAGTTGAAGCACAAGGAAAAGAGAAAGTCTGAAACAAATAATCTCGCATATGAATTACTGCCCTTTCTTTCTATCCCATTATTCCCTTACCATTACTTTTACACAACTTGTCCATTGTTCTGTTTCCTCCATCTACTTTCTATACATTTGGTGGATTTTTTTCCCCTGATTTCTTATTCTTTATTCTTAGTTTCTGACCTGTGGTGTGTTCCTCCTTTCTGTTGCTATTTTCTATCTCCTGTTCTGCATTATTTCTAATCAGCTCCTCACTCTCAAATATCACAGCCAATTGAGATTTTGAGTGCATTCTTTAAAAAAAAGGAGAAGCTTGTATGATTTACTGTTTGTTGTTACTTCAGACATTTAATAACTGTTGAGAATCTTGGTCAAATTTCGTGGAGGAAAGATTTCAAAAATGGTCTTTTGACTTCAACTTTATAAAAACAGATTAGTAAACAAAGAACCTAGTGAGAGAGAGATTATGATACAAATTTGTGGCTATTATTTGCACTAGAAAATCCACTGTAACTGCTATAAGTGAAAGAAAGGCATAGGAAAGGAGGCTTCTACAGCTCACAGGGGACTCCTTGATTACTGTGATAAACTGCTCTTTCTTCTCCTCTATTCCCAGCAAGGAAGTGTCTCTAGAGCATATTTGCAAACCTATAAGTAGGCATCATAAGGCCCAGAAAATGCATTCCTGCATCGTAGCGACAGCCTATACCATCAGATTTCATATGAAGCAGAACCCTGCTAAACTGACTGTGTGTGATGAGTGAACAGATGAGCATGTCACCAGGCGACCCAAATCAGATTATTCAACGGGCAGAAAATGCCTACAGGTTACTTTTTGTTTCAATTGAGAGAGAAAGGAACATCACTTTTACTTAAATTCCAGACAAAACTTGAGGGAAGTGGAAACTTTAGAACCTGTCTCACACTCTGAGTGATTTAAGAAGAATAAGTTCTGTGGATCTGAAGCCATCAATGATCTGACAATATTTGGTTCTGAACATTCTGAGTAAAACACTGGAACAATGATACATATCTTGCAGGCTGCTAAAGAGAAGTATCTCTAAAACACTGTGTATCCTGCTCAACAGGCAATATTTCAGTATAATGCAAGCTACTATGCTGGTGGTAGGTTAGTACAAACAGTCAGTAAAGCAATCACATGATCTGACAGAGAATATGAATTACAGCTAGGATTACTTTATTTTGCACACGTGAAATGGACAAGAATTACAAAATTACAAAACTGCATAACACTTTCATAAGGTTGCAAGGAACAAAATTGAAGAACTGCATTCAGCTAAAGAACTATGTGTACCAGTCTCTCAGCTGACTTTTTAAAGCTCTTATTTTGCAAAACATTATGAAACTCATTTTTTTTTTTTTTTAAACAAAAACATTTCTGAGTTCACTTGCTGGTTCCCCTTCCATAACTAGTTTTATTTATTTATATGTTATTTAAAAGGACAAAGTGGAAGTTAACAGAGTTGAACAGATATTTATTTTGGAGAGCAGAATCACAATAGCCCTACCTAGCAGTTCCTGAGATAATACTTTATAAAGCTTTTATTTATTTTTTTTTTCCCTCCACTATTTTATTTTATTTATTTTATTTTCTCCACCCAACTTGAGGAAAAATGGTTTCAGACAGTGTCTCCACTGGGCTCTGTTTAGTGGGTGGGTAGTGCATTACCAAACAGCCATAGCTTCCAGCAAAGTGAATTCCCAAGATCTGTAAGAATGAGATGCTGTACTGTGCTTTAATTCTATTCAGTACCTGACAGAGCTGTGTGAGAATACTTCTATAGGTTCTTCTGTAGTTTCTCCTCAGATTGGAAAGGGAGCAAATAAAAATAAAAATAAAAATAATCAGAAAGTCTTAAAAGCAGAAGAGGAGACTAATGAAAGTCAATGGACGAATTAAAAGTGGAAAATGATTAGCAGAGGGATGGAAGGAAATAAAATGAAAAGTATGGAAAGAGAAAGATGAAAGTAGTAAGAGAAGGAAAAAAAAGAAAAAAAAAAAAAGTATTTCCTAAATGTGCTTTCAAGATTGTCCCTAATGGATTTCATGACATCCGAATTCTAGCAGATAGCATGTGCTGAAAATGCTGCAGATGGCTCAGCTCAGCAGCAAGGATGGCTTGGAAAGAAAACAGTTCCTGTGGCTGCCTCAACAGACTGTTTACAGAAAAGTTACCTTCAGTGCCCAGTCATTGTCATGAAACAATGCTTGTTCCCTTATTTGAGGCTTCTGTCTGGGTGCTTCAAATGGCTGATTTGTGTGTGATTGAAACTGGGGGGGGGAGGGGCCTGATAGTTCAATTCCTGCTGCTGAGGAACAGCCTCAAAGGTTTCCTTTCTCTTAACAGCAAGCAGTGTTGAGTGGGAAAAGCAGAGTAGGATTATATCAATGAAATGTTCAATGTGTAATGAAGGCTTCCTTCAAAAAATCACACCATGAAAAGCACGTTCATTAATGTAACCTTCCATGGCTTATAATCACTTCACATCATAGTTCATATGGAAGAGGTTTAGATGGAAGTCCTCAACCAGTGAATTCCATTTCCATTAACAGAATAGATAGTAGGTTTTTGCAAGTTGTTAGCTAACAGAGCTACTGACCTTCTATCTGTACTACTACCTAACAGATGCTTCAGATGGCCACTGCTGTTAGGGTGCCACCTCAACAGGTTTCCAATTAGACAGGAGTCCTCACACCCTAAAAGGATGCACTTCAGCTGTGTGTGAGGAAACACTAATGGCTGGTTTTGTACACAAATCTAGTCTTGAGACCAGTCTCTTAAGCTGTCTGAACATAAAGAAAGATGCTGGTTGTATACTAATGTATACAACTACTATATACTAATATATACAACAATATATATAATATATACTAATATATACAACAAATATATACTACTATATACTAATATATACAACAATATATACTAATGTATACAACCAGCCACAAATATACCTGCCACAAATTCTGAAGATTTTTAATTAATTTCATAGTTTGGTAGATCATAGTATTCCTCCTCCTCTATTAAAGAGTTTGAAGACTGTGAATGCTTCTGTTCATGTGTATTTGCCTATTAATGTTCATTATCTATGTTAAATTAGCATAAGACAATTAGACTAACCTTTCATTAACCTGTTCTCTTCAAAGACTATTCCATAATCTGTTCCATCTTACTTTTAACAAACAGTTAAAGACATGCAGCACACTCTTACTGTCCAAAGAAATTGACTGCCTGAAGATCTCAAGATCTCATGCATCTTTAATAACATGTTTTAACATGTTTTAATTCATTATTTTATTCATTATTTAAAAATAAATATTTATTTATTTTTTACTTAACTGCTTACTTCTCCATTAAGAAATACTGGTCTCTTTCCTTCTTAATTTCAAAAAACATGTCAGATTTTCTTGATTATCATAACATTTAAATATCCTAATTTCCCTGTCTCCTGTGCTAAAGCAGTCAGCCAGTGACTAGCCGGCTTTACTACTTTACCCAAGTAGGTATTAATCATCTGGATGGCTTGATGAGAAAAGATGCAAAGACCAATCTATTCACATTACAGCTGAATCCCATTCACATTAAATCACTGTATACATATGCAAGTTACGCAGTGAAGAATCAAGGACTACTATTTGACAGAGCTACTTGAATGTAGTCATAGTCACTTGTCATTATAAATCAGGCAGCAACAACCCTTTCATCATCTCATTTGGTCTTCTGTGAACTCTCTCCTGTTTATCAGATGGTTTCTGATAATTGAAAAGCCAGAACTGAAGACAGCCTTCTAAGTAACCAATTGGTATATTACGTGTGGAAACCATCCTATTAAAAGTAGGAGCCATAATTGAACCCCTCCATACTGAATTAAGTGAAATGACAAAATTAGGGAAACATCTTTAACTCATTTCTCCAAAGCAAATAATTTTGACAACAAGGTCTGCCCACAAAAATAAATAAATAAATAAATAAATAAATAAATAAATAAATAAATAAATAAATATATTTAATACTTTCAAGTAGATAGCAAACACACTGGGTATGAACAAAGAATAACAGAAACCAAGCCAGAGCCACTAGAATCACCTATTTAAATTGTAACAGTCCAGCAAAATACTTCCAAAACAGGATAATGCATATGGAAATGCAGAATTCATGTTATCACTAGACATGTACAGTCCAGGTAACTGCGTTGAGAAGAGTAAGTGACTTCAGGCTTACTGCAGATGCTTTCCTGTATGTAATCTCTGTGAAGTACACCTGAATGAAAATAACGTTGAACTCAGAGGAACAAAAAATAACTGTCAAGAAGAAGCCAGAAAGCACTCTTATTTCCAGTATGATCACTAATAGAATAGCATGTCAATTTTTGGAATTCACATTCAGAAAATGATATGGAAGTAGTAAGGCACTCATTTTAAGGAAACAAAATGCTCTGATCAGGTAAAAAAAAGCTTCTACAACTGAAGTTTCAGATGCTCAGATGATTGAAAAGAAGATCAAGGTGTGAACTGATTATTGTCTATAGGCATTATCAGAAGGTAAGAGAATAAGGAGCTTTTCAAAGTTGTTAAAAAAGAAATGATAAGATAAAATGGCTAGAAGTTGAAATTACACAAAATTGAGCCTGAAATGAATTCAATATCCTATTTGTAGAGAGAACTGAAGCATCAGAACATTTCGTTAATATATATATATATATATCTCAAAATTCTACATTTATAATGTCTTCAATGTTTAATTTAGTTTATAAGAAGAACTGAAAGCTGTCCATACCCAGGGATGTGGTTGCCTAGCATCGTTGTACTTTATGTACAACCCTTTGTTTTTCACAGACAATACAGCCTACAACACTGATCTGCATATAAACCGCATATACAATTCTTCATTAGAACAATGACTATAATTCAGTTTACATCACCTAAGCCATAGTGAATTTAGATGGTGGCTTATAGTGAACAGTTAAGTTTTTTTTTTTATTATTATTATTTTCTCAATATATATATAACTGTCAAGAATACTATGCCTTTTCTGCTGTACCGCTGCTAGTATTCTGCTCTCTCCTTCCCTCTTTTCCTAGCCTTGCACTGACGCTTTTCTCATAGGATGGTGAGCTGAGATAGCTGATGGAGGATGTCACCAACAATTGAGAGACCTGACCATTAGCAAAACCTCTCTATTTGTGATCATGATAAATGGACTTTTCCAACTTTATTATAAAGCTTGAATGAATGGATTAAATCCAAAGCTGGCAGAGATGCAGTTCAGTTGCAGTCTAATCTTAACTGAGCTGACATTTCATGATGCCAATGCCAGTTCTTCCAACAGTTAAGGTATAACAGAATGCTCCAACTTATAGGGGAAAAAAAAAAAAAAAAAAAAAAGAGAAATTTTGTGATCAGCAAGAACTTGTGTGTTTTCAACAGAAACAGGCAGATAGTTGCCTTCCACTGAGAAGTCATTCCCTGCCAAAGCTGATATACTGTAATGTAAAACCTGCTAAAAAGTATAAGTGACCTTGCATGTTGCCTGCAGAGAAAAGTGCTGCCTCATATTTTTCCCAGTGAAGGATTTATCACAAGTGTAATATTATTTTGAATACATTGTATATCAGATATAATCTGAATAGCATCAGTTTAAAGTTTCCTGATTTACACCAAAGATCATTTTGATCCAGTACACTTGAAAAACAGATAATTAATTTTAAAAGGAAGCTACTGTGCTATACTCCACAAGTTATGAAGCATGCAACCAGAGCTTCAGAATAACATATGCTTATATGAAAGGATAAAGCTCACTGAAGCACAATACATGTATATTATCTATAGACATATGGGATAGAAGTTGGACAAGGAAACATTTCACTGAGGTAGTGAAATTCTAACACAGTCCTCCCTGTAACTTAAGTAAGTGTATGTTCTGGGATAGTGAGCCTTGAAATGGTGTAAGACCCAAATGTTACTTTTCAACGTTGGATCTATTGATGCCAGCAAAACTGCAAAACTTCTAGCTCTGCTCCTCAGCCTTTTCCAGTGCAGTCTGGATCATGCACTGATTTATTTCCAAGGGGTTAACAAATAGCTGAAGTGAAATCTCCAGGATGCACTTCATGGTGTGAGAGTTGCTTCTGTTTACTGGGGACTCTTGCAATTAGGACTTTCTTAAAATGAATAGACACTGAACTTGCTTTATTGAGACTGAATAACAGGTAAACTAAACTAAAAAATAGGCAGTCTGAACCTCAATAAAAAAAAAAAAAAAAAAAGAAAACTTGGCATTTAAATTTCTATGACACAAGTTCCTACATCGTAAAAAACATTACTGTTTTTCCACAGTATGGAACTTATTTTGTACTCAAGATCCTGAAACTAATCAGATGAGTCACCTGTATTTGTAGATATAAAGTGTTTGACAAAAAGGAAATCAGCAGAGAAAGCAAGCCTTCTCTAACCAGCTCAGGCCAAGAAATACATCTCTTCACATTGTTCCTCAAACAAACAAATAAACAAACAGAAAACCTCTTCTTTAATTCCTTCTCTTTCCCTCCGGATAGATGGCTTGTTCTGAATTTTGTTTTTGCTTATTTTAAGACTGAAGCCTGGAGAAATTTATATAATATTTTCCAAAATTATATATTAAAACTAAAAATATTTTAGTTTAACAAAATAGTTTTTACTCTTTATTTTTTTAGTTTTACTCTTTTTTTTTTTTTTTTAGTTTTACTCTGGGTGATTGACAATTCTTTTATTTATTTATTTATTTAAGTGGCAGCAAATTAACTGGCAATCAGTCTGAGAAAAAATCTGAAAAAAAAATGTTTTCTGTAACGTAAAAACAGCTTATTAGAAAAAAAATATATGTAATTTATTTATTTATTTATTAAATTCTCTTCTCATCTTAAATGCTGTTTTCTCAGGACAGGAATAATGAAACTCCTTTTGCATATACCTATTCTTCTTATCTCTGGATAAAAGTATAATTCCAGTTACTAGTTACCAGAAAAAAACAATAGATTATCTTCATACCCTTTAATAAATGAACTTTAGCTAGTATTAAGAAAAGAAAAACAAAACAAAACAAAAAAGAATAACATTTCATTCAGCCCAGAAGATGCATGTACAGGTAGATTATGGAGAAATCAGCATTTAAAGGCTGCCTAAGTAATACATATATATATATATATATATATCATATATATATATATTAAGGAAACAGGAATTTTCTATTTTATTTGCTAGCCCAGGTACATCAATTTGTTTGTTCTCTTTGGAAGTCACTGTACATCCCCTCAGTTAATTATTGTTAATGTTTTGCAGAGTGTGCTGCAATTAATTCTTGTTACTAGTGTAATTAGTTTGCTAAATATAAGCAAGTAATGCTTGGCCTCAGAATTTAGAAGCTCTTTTGTGTATGCTTTGTAACACTCCAAAACAGACCTAAAAACAGAGGCTTGAGCTACATCATGCTAGGGACCATGAGAGTACTGGGCTCACCATGCAGATGTGGGTCTACAAAAGCATTTGTTATCAAAACCTGTTTCAAATCCATAAAGATTATTAGGGTTTAAAACTCGTAAGTCAACTTGAAGCAGTTTTGAATGGTTCTGAGCTGATCTGAGATCTGTAATCAAACAAGAGAAGACTGAGTATCAAAACCTTTTTAAACTGGAAAAGCACATACATTTAGCATTAGAAATATGTAATTTCAGTATAGATTCAAGTAAAAATCAGTAGAAAATCTACCTTTTCTCACGTATTCTTCAACATTTTTTTTTATTCCTTTCTATTTATTTATTTATCTTTATTCCTTGTTTTAGCCTTATTTTGGTCTGAACATGCAACAGAGCTATGGCAAAGTGTATAGCTGTGCTTGATGGCAGACACAACCCACACAAAGTAACAAATTAGCATATTGCTCTGAAAACCTAAATAGTACTATTTTTAGAACACTTTGAAGAGATGACTCATTGTAGGGAATCTATAATTACAATACAGAAATCTCTTCCCAGGTGAATAGCTCAGTACATTTTAACTAAATGCCAGTATTATCTACTATCTATTATCAGAACTTTTTGTTTGTTTGTTTGTTTTTGTTTTTCCCGTTTATAAAGTAGTGACTGCTTTTTTTTTTTTTTGCTTTTTTTTTTTTTTTTTTTTTTCCCCTAGAACTAATTTACAAACGTGAAGTGACAGTTCTTCAGCCACTTGCAGTTTACATGTTATTATCTTTATGTGGTGAGTATCAGGCTTGGATGTGCTGAGTTTACTTTTTTTAACCAATTCTTGTGAATTTTTTACTAGAGTGAATAGCCCAAATAACAAGAAATTGGCTGTCCTCATGGATTATCTACCATCTTGGAAAACAGAACTGAAGGGACAACACTGACAAACCATAGCAAATACTCTATAACTACCAACACCAATAACACATCCATTGTTGTTGTCCCCTTCCTTATTCCTTCCTGCCCACATGAAATGGCCACCCACAGTCCCTTAAAATGAGTGTGCAATTGTCAGTGCAAAGACCTCCATACACATAGTATGAAGTTGCACAGGAGAGCAGAAGACGGTGGGAAACAGAAAATCAAAATGCCTAGGGGATCCATAGAAGTGAACTGTGTTCAGGGTAAAATTATATTTTTTAACATTTCTGCAATTTGGCTCTTAAAGAAAACTCTTTCCAAAACTCATTTATTTAAAACTGAACAAAATGAAGAACTGAAAGGTTAAAAGAGATATAAAAGATGTCTGTTTCCAACTCAGCAACTTAACCCCAGATATAACTCCTTTTAACATGGTTTAAGAAGGGAAGGAGGAGGGAGAGGAAGAAGGAAATCAAGATATTACCTATATATCATCCTTTATATCACTTACCTATTAAAGTCTAGGATGAAAATGGAACTTTTTTCCCCCCCCCTCTCTCATTCCTATGCTACCCTGACTCTGTTTTTGTAGTTAGATGCATAATTTCCTAGACAGAGTGAATCTAGATCACTAGGAGAAAGAAGAGCTCATATTGTAGAATGGAAGGAGTACTTCAGGTCTTTTTCTATGTTTAATTCAGTGTAAATTAATCCTAATCCTGCATAATTCCAGTGTAAATTAATCCTGCCTAAGCACCAGTCAGAATGTTACTCTATGGTTTATGGAGTAACACCAGTTCTCCCTCATCTCTATCAGCATGCCATCAGTTGGGCTAGCTCAGTATTCCACTGAAATATTTCATGACCATTCCATGGGGAAACTCATAGCAAATAAATGATTAGAAAGGAGTCTGCCTCTTTTCTTCTAGTCTGAACTATCTCAGTTGCTGTTTTGTTCCCCAGTTTATCTCAGAAGGTTTTCAATAATCCCACTGAATATCATACTAGACATTTCATCCCATTTTTATTTCTCTAGACCACACAGACACACAATTCTTCTTAAATAATTATCTGGTCTGTCTTCAGAGACATGTCATTACCTTCTGTAATCCACAGCTTTGAAGGCTTTAATGTCATGAAATCATCAGCTAAGGTTTTCTGAACAATGACACAGTGGGATTTGAATAAACTTTTGTTTGTTTATTTTAAAATTTGTGTTCTAAAACTCTTAACAGTAAATGGAAACTCTGAAGTTTCCTCAATAAGTATATAATATTTAGCTGTTATGATTCAATCACAATGTAAATATGGTACAGCTTGCAATATTTTTTGTTTTGGTGAATGAGTTTTCAAAATTACATGAGTCTTACAAGAATGTTTGGAAAAAATTGCTGCCATCTTTTGGGTGCACTCAGGAAAAAAAAAAGTTACATTTTGCTGAAAGTTCCAGCTGACACAACCTGTACATCTGCTTTACCATAGATAAGATAATTTGAAACTGTAGAAAGTTATTCTGAGATAACCAATATTTTCTTCTTTCCCGTTTTGTATAGTGATCCCAGCATAACATCTGTGCAAGAATTGTTTGTCTAGTTAAGGATTACTGGTGGGAATTAGCTCTCATTGAAAGATATGGCACTGAAGTTGAAGCCAAATATAACAAGAAAACACAGATTATGGATATACACAAAAAATTATATCAATTCCCAGTATTTAATTTTACTATATATGATTTTTATATAAATCTATACCTGGTCTTATTGTTTGGATAGGAAATAAAACTTGTTTAATCTACACAACTGTTACAGTTTAGTGTTTCAGATTGTTTATCCTGAAATTTGGAATCTAGCCTTTATATATTATATTATGTTTGGTTGGTTATTTTCCTCTTCTTTCTTTTTGAATTTCCTAGAGATGTAATAAATGTTTGTTGTGTGGCTAGTTCAATATACTGGCTTCTAAGACAAACACTGCATGTTCAGCAAAGTCTTTTTAAGGACAGGGAATGCTAGTGTCAGTGAGAATAAATAAGATGTGATAATATCTAGGAAAAAGAAAATGTTGTCTGGAGAAAATAATTACTCCTCTTAAGAGATACCATTGTCAGACAATAGCATATCTTGCCAGTACTGGACAGTGATATTAAAATATGCTGCAAATCTACCTTATCGCCTGGCATGAGACTCAGACATGCATTCTGTACCTGACGGGACGGGAGAGGAGAGTAACACCAGCTGAGCCATAGTGATACTCAGCAAAAAAGTCAAAGGAAGATGTGGGGAAGAAAACACTGTCACTGTAGGCATCCTCCACACTTTGCACATAGAGCTGACTTGTAGTTAGTAACATTTCTGCCTAGGCTCAAGGAGGCCAACAAGTTACATCAACACTATCCATCACTAAGTGTTGCAGTGACACGAGCACCTGCTGTAACACTAACAGCAGCAAGCTAACAACTCTCTCCTCTATACAATAGAGCCAAGGTTGCTTTTTCAAAAATATCTAATAAGAAAAGGCTTATATTATTTAACTGTAAGAAATTAAGCTGACTCACTGCCCCAATCATGAATTATAGACCTTTATCCAAATCATGTGCAAAAAAAAAGAGGAAATTAAATCTTATTAAATCATTCTTGTTCTGTGAACTTTACACTCCCAGTTCACCCCTTCTCCCAAAAAATGCTGCTGCTGAAACTTACCGCTTTTGCCAACTCCCCCTGCTCCTAGCATCACCACCTTGTACTCTCTGGAGCCTGCTGAAGAATTGCTGGAGGAGCTGATCATTTCATTTTCTAGCTCCATCTTGCACGAGGCAGAAGAAGGGAGTCAAAAGGGAAGAAAAAGCAACTGGCAGGTGCTTTCTATGATCTTAAAGAACTATAAAATCTCCGTTAAAAAAGAAAAAAAAAAAAAGCAGAAAGGAAAGGTATAATACAAGAGATACGATTTATCAGCCTCGCACTCGCTGCTGTGCCTGTGTTAGCAGGAGAAGGTCTCATAGCAACCACGTTAACAGCTTCCAATAAAAATCTCTCTCTGCCCCCTCCCAGCTCTGTATCATTCTCTGTGTTTCTCTTCCTGGACAGAAGCAGTTTTGTGAGGCTCAAGAGCTCTGATACCTCTGGGTGTTGCTGTGTCATTGGAATCAAATTTAGCAGAGACTCCAGAACAAAGAAATGGATCACATTTCCTAATTATGATGCTTATTATTGCACATACCACTCGCTTGAATTTTAAACAATAAAAGACTACCAGACAACCTCCTTGCCACCTTGGAGTTAAATATTCATCCTATGTTCAGCAAGTTTGCTATATTTACATTTAATACAATCAGAAGCAAAATGACCAACAATTTCTAAAAGTCTTTGTTCTTCATGAAGCGACCTGCAAAGTTTTCTAAAGTTTAGCTTGTCCCAAGATCATTTCATTTTATTTCAGTTTGCATCCTTTATTTGTAGAAATAAGCCACATATTTTGGAAAATATCTGTGAGGTGTTTTTTGTTACTGTTGTTTGTTTTTCCCCACACAGAACTTCAGAAGGGTCTTGGGACTACAGAGGAGGACCTATTCATCTATAAAATATCCATACAAGTAAAATAGAAGAACAAACTGTTATAAATATTTCATACTAATATAAAGTGGCATATCTAACCAACCTGGTCAGCCCTAGCAAATAAAAAAAAGTAAAAGTTCGTGAATAGCAGTGTGACACATTCTCTAATTAGAATTATCCAGTGAAAACCTAAAACTAAGGACAACAACTCTTCGTTGATTTCTGAAGATATCCTTAAAGAATGTAGAACATTCAAAGGATATGATAAGTAATAAGATCCTTTCTCAGTTTTAACTGTTACACAGTATTTTCAAGGACCAAAGAGAAACTACTGTAAAATAGTACTTACAGTACTTACATAAACTTGATCTCCTTTGCGATAGGTTTTCACGAAATGTGCAACAGTGAAGGAGATAAATGGAAGCAGGAGAGATACCTAGAAAAATAATCAGTCTTGAAAGTCAGACCCCTCCATCTATCCACTACTCCAAGTATTTCACAGGAAAAACACACAGCATTACGCAGGAATACAGAATTAGAAGTTACAACAAAAGAAAAAAAAAATCATAGCCTGATTAAGGATATGATTTAAATATAATGAAGAAGGAGGGAAAAAGTATAAAGAGCACATGAAAGACAGATTAACAGACTATGAAAATATATGATTGAAGAGAAGAAATACGCAGTAATGTTAATAAAATTATAATTGGAATAGAGAATGTGAACAGAACATTTTCTCTCCTAATACAAAGATTAGGAAACATCGGATGAAACAGGAAGTATCTGTATTCAAGATCAATGTACTTATAGGAGTCATGGCTGACTAAAGGAACTCCATTTAAAGCTTTTGGTAGTAAAAATGAACTTACAATGGAAAAAAAAAATAATAATTAAAAAAAATTATCCTTTGAGGACTACTAAATACTACCTCTTGCTCAAGAAGTACTCAAGACTCACACCAACAGACCCAGGAAAACACTGGAAAAAAAGTATCATGGCCTGTTCACAGCTACACAGAAAAAGAGAGAAGAGAGAGAGCCCCTGTTCTCTGTGTACTCCTTTGGAATCAGGATCTTCAACTTTTGTCCTACAGGACTGCTGTAATAACCATGCTCTGAGAAGTTCTGTATTGTTAGGCCTGGATATAAACCTCCGAATTCAGAAGGGTTTGTTCTTCAGAGCATAAAATATGATTTAAACAGGAAATTCTGAATGTAATAATGTGATGTCTAAATATTGAACTTCAGCAGTATGAGATTGGAAGGTCAGTAAACCACTTGTTAGAACAGCTGGGTTTTCCTGGTAATCTCCCATCAACACAGGAACTTCCTTCTCAGGAGTTTGCATCCCTGTAGCTGGCAGTAGCTTTGGCTGACATTAAAAACATCTGAGAAGTGGGTGGCTGTGGGGGTGACTCGAAAGACAAGCTAAGCAAAATATTCCAAAAAATATTAATGAAAATGGTATATATATAATAGATAAGATTTTTTTTTTTTTCCTCCTGTTAATGTTTGCCAGAGAAAAGTAAGTAGCAAGACTTATTTATTTTTTTCCTTTGTTTACACTGGAAAGTAGGAAGGATTATAGGAAATATAGAGAATTATGTTAGAGCAAGGAGCAAAATAAGACTGAAGTAAATGGAAAGCCATTTGCTCATCTTTTAACATAATCTAGAAAAATTAAGATAGAATTTTTAGGTCTAGAAAAGCACCCCTTTTCCCTTCCCTTCCCTTCCCTGATGAACCTTATTAAGTCTCTGTTTTAAGGACCAAGATTCATGTTTATTAAACTAACAAGAGCTTAATAAGCATCATTACATTATATTAACAGTTGGACAAACATATTCACCTAACTATTTCACTTCCACAGGCCCTTGTCCAAATCCTAAAAAGAGAATACTGTATTCCTATTTATAATGTAATATTTGTTCTAATTGTTTGGTGTCATAACTTCCCATTGACAGCCTCAGAGATAATTTGAAATGAAACATCTCAAAACACCTAAAACTACAGACAAAAAAAAAATAGAGATCACTGGTGGAAATGCTTTATGGAAAACAGGAAGACACAGTACAAAATACAAAAATTAAATCTAAGATGCTAGAGTATTATTTTCATATATTTTTTAAATGAATGGCTCATTCCACAACAAATTCTAATCCTCTGTTTCATTTCTTTGTTTCTCTGCTTTAAGGATACAGCTATCATGATGCAAATTCATAGAAAACTGTCCTCAGGCAAACAAGAGCAGCTGCAAAGATGAGAAAAAAAGCTTGGGATACTAGCCTGTAATGAACCATTTATTTAATAAATTCAGACACCATTGCTGTTTACATATTACTGATGACTATACAGTCAACCTGCTGCTCTTTTTTTGTTTGTTTGTTTGTTTCTTTTGTTTTTCCTATTTCTTTTAATTTGATATTCAATTTTTTTTTTCTTTTTTTAAGAAACAGCTCTTCTCTCTCTTCTAAGAGAATTCAGTATTCAAAATATAGCAATTGCATCTTTTGAATATCTGTTTTGTTTGTTAACATTGAAACAGCTATATGCTTAGATCTTTAAGCATGCTTTAGTCTTAAGCAAAAGACAACACAGGTATAAGATGAGCTTTTTCTGGAGAAAATGCCATTATAAAATATATTCTATTCATCCTACATCTGCACTCGCTCTGGGGGTATTGAATAAAATAATGAGATGTTAATACAACATGTAAATGTTCTGAAATTGTTTCCTGGAGCACTTTATGTTGAAGAGATTTTGTCAATTAACCTGGATAAATATTCTTGTCATTAGGCAGGGAGTTCATGAGTTTAAAAACTTGAATAGAAAGCAAAATACAAATCTTGACTGATTTGTGCTCCAGTAGGTGATGGGTTTAAAGACATGTGAACCGTTTAATTATAAGCAACTATGCATGAGCCCAGTGGGGGCCATTCCATGACCACTTTTTTGTCCCTTGTTCTTACATACTAGGCACAGCAGAGAGGGGATACATAAAAAGCATCCTTCAGAAAAGGGCTTATAAGCCCACCTTGCTGAAATGCTGTCGTGACAAGAAAGAGTGCTAAAGCAGAAATCACTGCACAGCTCTGGAGCACTGATCAAGCCTACTCCTGAGAAAAGCTACATTTGTCACACTAGCTTAACTTGATCAATTGTGAATAAAGCTAGAATGATAGAGTAATTGCTGGGAGACTTGATTTTTTTTTTTTTTTAAACTTATATTTTACATTAAGAGATTTTACATATTCATTCCTAAATATTCTGAGCACCTCTGAATCATACTGATAAGAGACCTCCAACACACTGCAGAAGCAACTTTGTATTTTTGTAATTCATATTCCTACTAAAAATGCCCAGCGGTTCAATCACCCATCTGCCACAGACACCCTGACTTGCTTAGGCAATCCCCATCCTTTTTTCTGTTCTGCAAATTACTCATCTGTATGATGACTCATTGTGTCAAATCCCTCACCTTACTTGATGGGATACTTGACAACCTCCCACCTTGAAGCCAGCTCTTTAGCTCAAGCTGTTAAGACATACATGTATGCCTTTTGTTCTGAAGTTCTTATTTCTGTCCCTAGTGTCAGACAACATATTGTCCCATGTCTCTGTTGCAATGCATTTTAATTTAAACCTTATTAGTAGGTCAAGTGGTAACAGCAAATAACAGGAGAAAAGTTGTGAGACCAACAGAAAATGTGAAACAACTTCAAAGCCCACAGAGTAATGGAGAATTGTGTTTCTGGTCTTGTCTTAACAGAAGGGAGGTTTGGCATGAGGTCAGAGCAATATCTTCCTCTTCTTTCAGGTCAAACAGTGCAACCAACACTGTGTAGCTGTTGTACAGTTTTAAGAATAGGAACAGTTTACCACATTCTTGAGAACATTCAAGAATATAACTTTCAGAAGATCTTGCAAGTCATGGCTCTAACTTCTAGAGCAGAAACACTGAAGATCATGTCCTAGAGCATGTCAAATAGAAAAAGTTATTTTCTCCGGTTTTCCAATAAAGTTTCACAACAGATGTATGATCTTACTATGAAGAAGTACTAATAATTGAAGGTCATTTGTAGATGTATGTTAAGTTTTAATTACATTAATAGATAGCAGTTTTATACTTTCAAACAGAACACTAATAACCAGAATGTGTGAATCTTAAAGACCTCAAAACCTTAACTATATGTAAACATCTTCCTCATGAGCACAAATATATGATTATTCCAAATCTATTCATCTTCCAGTGCTTTTGTGAGGAAGGAAAACAGTAAGCATGAATACAATGTGAAATACTACAAAAACAGGGTTAGGTGAGCTCTGCAAAGGTCATCTTTTTCATCCCTGTGAAGATACACAAATCCATTTAACTCAAACAATACTTGTTTAACCTTACTTTGTAGTCTTCCAGAGAAATAAATTATTTTATTATTATTATTTTTAAGTACTAAAATAAATTGCCTTACTATCTTATTAGAAACTTATTTGAAACCCAAATGTCCTTTATTACAGAATAAGTCTATACTTCTTATTCTACCTGCTACAGATAGTATAAAAAGACATAATGAATGTCCCGAACACGTATTTAAATAGCAAGCTAGTGAATGTATATGAACATGATAAATACAGAGAATGTTGTTCTCCCAAGCCTGCCTGCATCTTCTCTTCATTCACACTTCTTCCTTTTCACCAGAAAGGCACTCTTTCAGTCCTCCTTCACAGGTCATTTACTAACCTTCTATTCTACTTGTGTTTCCAAATACTTGTATGAAAATGTGTTTCCCAACTCTAAAGACATTGCTTCAACCCTTTATACAACATGGATTTACACCTATTACTGGTGCTTTTCAAACTTAGAATAGTTAGAATAAACATAGGCAACCAACATAAACAGATGTTAAATTTTTGATACTTTCTAACCTGGTCCTGAATGCTCTCAGTGACATACCACAATCTACTGAGATTGTGCCAGTTCCCTACCTTATTTTTTTGCTGCTATTCTTTTTCAAATCATCCTTGTTACACTGGTTTCTGGAAAAAGAAGATTCTTTCATTGTGATTGTCACCTTAAAAGGGTTTCTAGGTAATGGTAATGACTGCATTCCTCATTCCATGCACCTGAGGGGAAGAAAAAAAAAAAAAAGTTCTTTAATGTAGATCACATGCTTTATACTCCACGCAGACCTTTAGTTGGCCATCACTGTTTCTTCACACCAGAGACACGCTGTTAAACCTTAAAACCTCTGTAGATAGAATGGATACAGAGATAGAGAGAACTTCTGTGTACATGCAAGCAAGAACAGTCACAGAGATATTGGACTTTTCTCTTCCTCCTGCAGATGTATCACCTCTGCAGATTACAGGTAGCTCACAATTGCCTTTCTCCATACTGCTCTTTATTGTCTGATGTATTTTTAGATTTAATCACACATCTTCACAACCTTCCTTTTGTTCCTTCTCTAGACTCATTCACTGTTTAGATCAGTTCTCATGTGTGCTCTCTATCCATCTGAATGCAACATTGCCAACAAATTTATTCATGTTTGCATATACAAGTTGTACCAGGACACTGTCAAAAAAAGCATACCCTCTTAAGACTCTATGACAATTTTCACTTGGACACCGGACCAATAACTTATTCAAAAGACACAAAATATTTTGAGATACAAATTATGTACACACAGTTGATACTAGCAGAACAACATCTTTAAAAGCTGTTTTTATTTGTTTAGTTTGGATAAGGGTGTTTTTCATTGAGCATACACTTTTAAAAATAATTAGAATTCTGAAGTCATGCCATTCTTATGTTATAGTATCTAATAAGACAGTACTGATATTCTACTGCAGCTACTGACAATGCTGTTCTTCTGCCAGGTGTATGGGCAGATCTTTTCATATTATGTTTCCATATTTTCCCTTTTTAGAACTAAAGAATTGAGTTTGAGTTTAAGAGTCTTCCTGGACATCAGATATGAAGGCAATTTGGCTCATTATAAAAAAGAAAAAAAATATATTTTATTAATCCTTTTATTTAGGAACAGGTGTAACCAAGTGTGTGATTTCACCACAGAACCTTGCCAAAATGCAACAGTAAAACAAACTAAAAATAAATGAGAGCAACAAACAGATTCTTGAATTTGATCTGCTATAGTCATCCAGGTTATTTTATTTTATTTTATTTTATTTTATTTTATTTTATTTTATTTTATTTTATTTTATATATTTTTTTATTTATCTTTGCTGTCCATAAGAGGCTAGTTTTAGTTTCATCACAGAAACACCGAATAGAAAGAATCTGAATTTTACTGACCTACCTTTCTGTAGGTATCACTTACTGGTTTACACATTGTGATAGTTGTAATCTGTCCTGGTTTCAGTTAGAACAGAATTAATTTTCTTCCTAGTAGCTGGTGGAATGCTGTGTTTTGGCTTAGGATGAGAAGAGTGCTGATAACACCCCGATGCTTTAATTGTTGCAGAGCAGTGCTTATACTAAGCCAAGGACATCTCAGCCTTTTGCTCTGTCCTGCCAACGGGCAGGCTGGGGGTGCAGTAAGAGCTGGGAGGGGACAGACCCAGGACAGGTGACCCAAACTAGCCAAAGGGGTATTCCATACCATCTGACGTCATGCTAAACAATATATAGGGGTGGCTAGCTGGGGGGGAAGGGGGGCCGGACTGCTCGGGGTTAGGCTGGGCATCAGTCAGCGAGTGGTGAGCAATTGCATTGTGCATCACTTGTTTGTACATACTATTATTACTTTCCTATTATCATCATTGTATTATTATTGTTATTATTTTTATTATTATTTTGTTATTATTATTTTCCTGTCTTATTAAACTGTCTTTATCTCAACTCACGGGCTTCACTTTCCATTTCTCTCCCCCGTCCCGGAGAGGGAGGGGGGAGGGTGAGCGAACGGCTGCGTGGTGTTTAGCTGCCGGCCGGGTTAAACCACAACAGCCTTTTTGGCGCCCAACGTGGGGCCCGAAAGGTTGAGATAACGGCAGATCTGATCAGAGTGTGTTAAACTAAAATTGGTGTAAGGATTAGACCTGCTTAATAGTCACTTGTCATAATGCTGATTGCTTTAATCTCAACTTTGCTGCGCCTGTTTTCCAAATTGAGTATTATAGTACATTATTTTCCGTATTTACTCTCTGTCGTGTTGTTTATCCTCTCCGGGCCCTGGTTTCAGATCATTATGGTGCTGTGTGTTGTAGCAATGGCTTATGAGACGATGAAATATGTGGTCATGACTCTAACTTGTTATTTGTATTCAGTAACATCGTCGACTCTGTACTTTGGAAACTGTATCTTGGAAACTATTAGCAATTATACCTATTGTTTTTTTCCATTAAGGAGTCAATCTGTGGAGGGGAAAGGGGAGGATATTTTTCCTTACTTGCTTACTCTCCCTTTCTCCTTCACCACCCCTGTATCCTCCTGGGTCACTCTGCCTTCCTCCTTCACCACCCTCTTATCCCCTGAGCTTGTCACAATAGCTCTCCAAGATATTGAATATTTCTGGAATACTCAGAGTACCATAGTCTTGTTGTTCTGCCTCATGAATGCACTTCAGGTTCTGCTTAAAGTTAAACAACTACTTGGGAAGCTCTTCTGGAGATCTGCCCGGGGGCAGGATAGTTGTGGGTGGCAGGGAGTATGGGCGGATATGGGCAGGCATCTAGAGCAGTTGGCACCCCCAGTGTGTTGGAAATTCACCCCTGAACAATGGCAAAATCCTCAAAAACTGGCAGAATGCTTGAAAAAAAGGTGTCATGATTCTGGCAGTTCTAAAGTAACACAAATCATTGTAACGTGCTGGGGCCTGGCTCATGCCTATCGAGCTGCCATTGATACTGCTATCAACTTAGTGACAGACCCTGCGGCCACTCCAAGCCCTGTGACAGATCCAACGGCCACTGTGACCCCTACGGTGGACTCGGCAGCCGCTCCAGATCCGGTTCCTGCAGCCGCTCCAGATCCGGTTCCTGCAGCCGCCCCAGCTCCAGCTCCTGCAGCCGCCCCAGCTCCAGCTCCTGCAGCCGCTCCAGTTCCAGCTCCTGCAGCCGCTCCAGTCCCAGCTCCTGCAGCCGCTCCAGATCCGGTTCCTGCAGCCGCCCCAGCTCCAGCTCCTGCAGCCGCTCCAGTCCCAGCTCCTGCAGCCGCTCCAGTCCCAGCTCCTGCAGCCGCTCCAGTTCCAGCTCCTGCAGCCGCTCCAGTCCCAGTTCCTGCAGCCGCTCCAGCTCCAGCTCCTGCAGCCGCTCCAGTCCCAGTTCCTGCAGTCGCTCCAGTTTCAGCTCCGGCCGCTACTCCAGTCCCAGTTCCTGCAACTGCTCCAGCTCCAGCTCCAGCTCCTGTAGCCGCTCCAGCTCCAGCTCCTACTGCTGCTCCAGTCCCAGCTCCTGCAACTGCTCCAGCTCCAGCTCCAGCTCCTGCAGCCGCTCCAGCTCCAGCTCCTACTGCTGCTCCAGTCCCAGCTCCTGCAACTGCTCCAGCTCCAGCTCCAGCTCCTGTAGCCGCTACAGCTCCGGTTCCTGCAACTGCTCCAGCTCCTGCAGCCGCTCCAGCTCCTGTGGCCGTGTCAGAGAAACGAGCTGTAGCAGTGCAAGTTGACCCTGCAGAGGGTATTCCAATCCCTGTGGCAGACCCTGTAACAAAGTCAGAGAAACGAGCAGTAGCAGTGCAAGCTGCCCCTGTAGAGAAGGTGAAAATATGGTACAGAAATTCAAGTCGTTTAGAACGCAGAGAGTCTTCTGCCAATCCAGGTAAGGCTTCTGCCAAAACTAAGTATAGAGATGACGAAGATGATGACGACGCTGGGCCATCAAGGATTCAGGAGGAGGAAGATGAGGATGCCGAAAGAGCAACAGTAACTACGCGAAGCCTAAACGAGCGCGAGCTACGAGATGTGCGAAAAGATTTTGGTCGCTGTATAGGTGAGCAGCTTGTCACCTGGCTGCTCCGGTGCTGGGACTCTGGAGCCAATTGTGTGGAATTAGACGGCAGGGAAGCCAGACGGTTGGGATCCCTTGCTCGAGACGCCGGCATTGACAAAGCAATTGCAGATGGAGCACGACCCACCAGCCTCTGGAGGCGTCTCCTCTCAGCTGTGAGGGAAAGGTATCCCTTCAAGGAAGATATTTTATGTGTACCAGGCAAGTGGACCACTATGGAGAAGGGAATCCAGTACCTGAGGGAATTAGCCGTACGGGAAGTGATTTATGAGGATCCAGACCAGACACAAACATCCAAAGATCCAGATGGAGTCAAGTGTACACGACCCATGTGGCGGAAGTTTGTACGGAGTGCACCATCATCATATGCCAGCTCATTGGCAGTAATGGCCTGGAAAGAGGATGAGGAACCCACAGTGGATGAAGCGGCTAAACAACTCCGGCAGTACGAAGAAAGTCTCTCCTCTTCCTTACAGGCCTGCGTCTCAGCTGTGGAGAAACTGTCTGAAGAGGTCCACCAACTTAAAGAGAATCTATCTTCCCCCCAACCTGAACCAACCAGTGTCCAACGACCAAAAGAGAACACTTGGGAGAAACTTTCTGAAAAGGTTCACCAACTTGAAGAGAGATTATTCTCCTCTGTACCTGTACAAAGCAGTGTCTCAGCTGTCAGGGGTAGGCGTTCACCCACACAAGGAAGACGATATGGTGGGTACTCACCCCGTGCCACCCTGTGGTTTTACTTACGAGACCATGGAGAGGACATGAGAAAATGGGATGGAAAATCTACTGCAACCCTAGAGGCACGGGTACGTGAGTTGCAAAAGAAAACAATCAGGAAAAAGGGATTCTCTGAAAAGTTTGCTGCTCCAACTTCCAGCAGACAGTCCTTCAAACACAGAAACGAAGAAGATTCTGACCAGGATTAGGGGGGCCCTGCCTCCAGCCAGGGGGAGGAAAGGGACAATCGAGTTTATTGGACTGTGTGGATTCGATGGCCTGGCACGTCACACGCACAGAAGTATAAGGCTTTAGTAGACACTGGTGCACAATGTACTATAATGCCATCGAGCTATAAAGGACCAGAGCCCATCTATATTTGTGGAGTGACAGGGGGATCTCAGCAGTTGACTGTATTGGAGGCTGAAGTGAGTCTGACTGGGAATGAGTGGGAGAAGCACCGCATTGTGACTGGTCCGGATGCTCCATGTATCCTTGGCATAGACTATCTTAGAAGAGGATATTGCAAGGACCCAAAAGGGTTCCGGTGGGCTTTTGGTATAGCTGCCTTAGAGACAGAGGGCATTAAACAATTATCTACCTTGCCTGGTCTCTCAGAGGACCCCTCTGTTGTGGGGTTGCTGAGGGTCGAAGAACAGCAAGTGCCAATCGCTACCACAACTGTGCACCGGCGGCAATATCGCACTAACCGAGACTCCCTGATTCCCATCCATAAGCTAATTCGTCAATTGGAGAGCCAAGGAGTGATCAGCAAGACCCATTCACCTTTCAATAGCCCCATATGGCCAGTGCGAAAGTCTAATGGCGAGTGGAGACTAACAGTGGACTATCGTGGCCTGAACGAAGTCACGCCACCACTGAGTGCTGCAGTGCCGGACATGCTGGAACTTCAGTATGAACTTGAGTCAAAGGCAGCCAAGTGGTACGCCACAATTGATATCGCTAATGCATTTTTCTCCATCCCTCTAGCAGCAGAGTGCAGGCCACAATTTGCCTTCACTTGGAGGGGAGTTCAATATACTTGGAATCGGCTGCCCCAGGGGTGGAAACACAGCCCTACCATTTGCCATGGACTGATCCAATCTGCGCTAGAGCAGGGGGAAGCTCCTGAACACCTGCAGTACATCGATGACATTATTGTGTGGGGTGACACAGCAGAGGAAGTTTTCGAGAAAGGGAAGAAAATAGTCCAAATCCTTCTGAAAGCCGGTTTTGCCATAAAACAGAATAAAGTCAAAGGACCTGCACGAGAGATCCAGTTTTTAGGAATAAAATGGCAAGATGGACGTCGTCAAATCCCAATGGATGTGATCAACAAAATAACAGCTATGTCTCCACCAACTAACAAAAAAGAAACACAGACTTTCCTAGGTGTTGTGGGGTTTTGGAGAATGCACATCCCAAATTACAGTCTGATTGTAAACCCGCTCTACCAAGTAACCCGTAAGAAGAATGAGTTTGAATGGGGCCCTGAACAACGACAAGCCTTTGAACAAATCAAGCAGGAAATAGTCCATGCAGTAGCCCTTGGGCCAGTTCGAACAGGACCAGATGTAAAGAATGTGCTCTACACTGCAGCCGGGGAGAACGGCCCCACCTGGAGCCTCTGGCAGAAAGAACCTGGGGAAACTCGAGGTCGGCCCCTGGGGTTTTGGAGTCGGGGATACAGAGGATCTGAGGCCCGCTATACTCCAACTGAAAAGGAGATATTGGCAGCATATGAAGGAGTTCGATCTGCTTCGGAGGTGGTCGGTACTGAAGCGCAACTCCTCCTAGCACCCCGATTGCCAGTACTAGGCTGGATGTTCAAGGGAAGGGTCCCCTCTACGCATCATGCAACTGATGCTACATGGAGCAAGTGGGTTGCATTGATTACTCAGCGGGCTCGAATAGGAAACCCCAGTCGCCCAGGAATATTGGAAGTGATCATGGACTGGCCAGAAGGCAAATACTTTGGGATATCATCAGAGGAGGAGGTGGGTCGTGCTGAAGAAGCCCCGTTGTACAACCAGTTACCAGAGAATGAAAAGAAATATGCCCTGTTCACTGATGGGTCCTGTCGTATTGTGGGGAAGCATCGAAGATGGAAGGCTGCTGTATGGAGTCCTACGCGACGAGTTGCAGAAGCTGCTGAGGGAGAAGGTGAATCAAGTCAGTTTGCAGAAGTGAAAGCCATTCAGCTGGCTTTAGACATTGCTGAACGAGAAAAATGGCCAGTTCTCTATCTCTACACCGATTCATGGATGGTAGCAAATGCCCTGTGGGGATGGTTACAGCAATGGAAGCAAAACAACTGGCAGCGTAGGGGCAAACCCATCTGGGCTGCTGCATTGTGGCAAGATATTGCTGCTCGGGTAGAGAACCTGGCTGTGAAAGTACGCCACGTAGATGCTCATGTGCCCAAGAATCGGGCTACTGAAGAACATCAAAACAACCAGCAGGTAGATCAGGCTGCTAAGATTGAAGTAGCTCAGGTGGACCTGGATTGGCAGCATAAAGGTGAATTATTTATAGCCCGATGGGCCCATGACACCTCAGGCCATCAAGGTAGAGATGCAACATACAGATGGGCTCGTGATCGAGGGGTGGACTTGACCATGGACGCTATAGCACAGGTTATTCATGACTGTGAAACATGTGCTGCAATCAAGCAAGCCAAACGGTCAAAGCCTCTTTGGTATGGAGGACGGTGGCTGAAATATAAATATGGAGAGGCCTGGCAGATTGATTACATCACACTCCCTCAAACTCGTAATGGCAAGCGCCACGTACTTACAATGGTGGAAGCAACCACCGGATGGCTGGAAACATACCCGGTGCCTCATGCCACCGCCCGGAATACCATCCTGGGCCTTGAAAAGCAAGTCCTATGGCGACATGGCACCCCAGAAAGAATAGAGTCAGACAATGGGACTCACTTCCGAAACAACCTTATAGACACTTGGGCCAAAGAACATGGTATTGAATGGGTGTATCACATCCCCTATCATGCACCAGCCTCCGGGAAAGTTGAACGATACAATGGCCTGTTAAAGACTACATTGAAAGCAATGGGCGCTGGGACGTTCAAAAACTGGGATACGCATTTGGCAAAGGCCACCTGGTTAGTCAATACTAGGGGATCTACCAACCGAGCTGGACCTGCCCAATCAAACCTGTTACGTACTGTAGATGGGGATAAAGTTCCTGTAGTGCATGTAAAAAATATGCTAGGTAAAACAGTCTGGGCTACTCCTGCCTCAGGAAAAGGCAAACCTATTCGTGGAATTGTTTTCGCTCAGGGACCTGGATACACTTGGTGGGTGATGCAAAAGAACGGAGAGGTCCGGTGTGTACCTCAAGGAGATTTAATACTGGGTGAGAATAGCCCATGAACTGAATTGTACCATGTTAATTAGTATATTATACTGTATGTTATCACTACCATGATTACTATAGGTGACTAATTAGAATGTATGGAAAAGAGTGTAACCTGAGCATGACATAAATGGTATGGAATAAGGGGTGGATAGATGTCCTGGTTTCAGTTAGAACAGAATTAATTTTCTTCCTAGTAGCTGGTGGAATGCTGTGTTTTGGCTTAGGATGAGAAGAGTGCTGATAACACCCCGATGCTTTAATTGTTGCAGAGCAGTGCTTATACTAAGCCAAGGACATCTCAGCCTTTTGCTCTGTCCTGCCAACGGGCAGGCTGGGGGTGCAGTAAGAGCTGGGAGGGGACAGACCCAGGACAGGTGACCCAAACTAGCCAAAGGGGTATTCCATACCATCTGACGTCATGCTAAACAATATATAGGGGTGGCTAGCTGGGGGGGAAGGGGGGCCGGACTGCTCGGGGTTAGGCTGGGCATCGGTCAGCGAGTGGTGAGCAATTGCATTGTGCATCACTTGTTTGTACATACTATTATTACTTTCCTATTATCATCATTGTATTATTATTGTTATTATTTTTATTATTATTTTGTTATTATTATTTTCCTGTCTTATTAAACTGTCTTTATCTCAACTCACGGGCTTCACTTTCCATTTCTCTCCCCCGTCCCGGAGAGGGAGGGGGGAGGGTGAGCGAACGGCTGCGTGGTGTTTAGCTGCCGGCCGGGTTAAACCACAACATAATCTAAATACCAAATTGTTTATCAGCATTCTGTTGGTCAAGCACTTTTGGAGTTCTTATATCAGTTGCAATTACTATTCATCTTTTGGGTACATAATAAAGCTGAAAAAATGTATTGACAATAAAAGAGGTGTAGTTCCTTTAAAATCATCAGTGAAAAGTTCTTTCAAGTTAATTCAGACTTCTGTATAGCTAAATCTCTCCCTGAGGATATTCTTTCCTATGTTGAAGAGCAGAACTCAGCATAGTAAGTATAGCATAACTGAAGCTTGGATTCAGCTGCCTAATGGTGGTGAATTGTGGGCTACCAAATGTTACAGAAAAATTAATATATATATATACTGTTGCTTTCAGTAGCAGTAGTGCTCTTTGACTACAAGTTTCTACTGATATTCTTTTCACATCTGTGCTTGTATTCTGATGATCATACCTATTTTGATAGCTTCCAGTTTGCTTATGCAAAAACAACATTGAAAACAGGAGGAATCCTGTATGAAGGATATCACTATGTATTCTAAATCTGAGATCAGCTCTGATATTAAGCTCTACCAAGTGACTTATGAAATAGATAAACACTAATTTATTTGGAAAATTCTTACAGACCTGTACTGTAAAAGATGACAAATATCCCACTTCTGACTTCCACTGCAATGTAAGACATGCTTCTACCAAAGACAGTAGACAGTCTTGTCACTAGTTAGTCCGTTAATCAGTTTAAAGACGGTATTGTTATAAAACATGGTAAAATCAATAGGCTTCCATGCTTGGAAAAGACCTAATCTAACCTGTATATGTCATGAAAATCAAAGCAGTTATTTTATAATGATACTAATTAAACATGCGCAAAATAAATAAATAAATAAATAAATGTAAGCTTCATTATATCTCTACCTGCTTAACTTTAAAAAGTTCAACTTTACCAAAAAAATAAAAATAAAAATAAATAAAAATGCATTCAGAACACTGACACAGAACTCTAGTTCTTCCCACTTGCTTAACATTCTTTATTGATCTCAAATTAGTAAAGAGTTGTCCAAAACAAGATTGTGTACTAGTTTTTCCAAGCTTTAATGTCAGTTTTCATGTCAGATGTGACTTTTGTTGCTTTATAAAAAAAAGAAAATTATTTACAATCTGGAAGGAGAGGGATAAAAACTTGAGACAGGTCTGCAAATTCAGAATACTGAACTAATTGTAGTCATTCACCAAGTGATGACTTTCCTAGAGCTAAGAGCAACGTATTGATAACACCAAAAGTACTCTTCAGATACCAACTACAGATACCAACTAGAGATACCAACATTCTTTCTGCTCAGCAAAGACAATATTTAAATTAAGTGATATTACTGAAAAACTAGCAAAATTATATTGACTGAAGGGAGGAAAAGAAATCCCAAATTAGCACTACTTCTGCAGCTCATTATCAATGTCATTTCCTAGAGCTTTGGTAATCTAAGAAAAGCCTAAATCTTTGGAAACTACATTAATAATAATAATAATAAAAATAATAATCTTTCATATTTCCATGAAGTGTTTTTAACAAAGACCACATAATCAAATCTTTTTTTTCTCTTAGGAGGACAGATTTCTCTTCACAAAGAAAATATATTTTTCTAAATTCCATACTGAGGATGAATGTTTTCAAACGGCCACAGTTAATAAAGCCTGTAGACCAAATGTAGAAAACTTAAAGAAAGCAGAATTACTTAATATCTCAAAGGTCTGGCTACTTTTGTGAGCTCACAAACAGACCAAACCCTGTAAAGTTCAAGTTACCTAGAGTCGTTGCTAAAAGCATATGAAGAAGTCTTCAGGTAGGCACACTGCTGACACAAGCTACTTCTACATTAAAACTCAGGCCCACTGCTCCTCTGTGCTTACCAAAGTTAGTTTATGTTCCTTTTCCAGAAGTACCCAGTATGACTCTAAACAGTTTAGTATTTCAGAGAAGTTGTTTGTATTTTCAGCTATAGTTATCTGGAAATACAATCCCTTTTAGAAAATAAAATAATAATCATCATCATCATCATCATCATCAATCATCATGAACCTGGCAGTTCTGCTTTTCCTGACTCACCTTTATTCTTTGATGGAGAAGTGTCTCATGGCTAGGCCCACTTCTAAATTCCTTTAAATAACTGAGCTCAGAGAATGAGATGAAGAATCATATATCATCATATAAAATAAATATCCTTTAAATTTATCTGCATGACAAATAGTATTCAAAAGCTAACCATAACATCTTTCCAAATTTCAGAGCATTATGTCCACAAATCTCTACAAGGATATTTTCCTTATGTTTTTAAAATTTGGAATCAAATGTATACATACAAATAAGTGCAAACACAAATAACAAGCACACATGATATAACCAAATATTTTTAACAAGATCTACCCTGAAATAACATTTATAAGTATTTACTAATTGATATAAAATTTTAATATTTTTTTTTTACTGGATACGTTGGCCCAGGACTCAAAGAGGTAGAAATGATATTTATTGAAAAACCATTTACTTGTTTCTTGTAAGAAGGTAACAATAAAACTAAATATCCTGCCTGATTTTTCATGAACAAAACTTGGATGGGAACTGCATTTGATTAGTTCTCATGTCCCAAATACTTTTTCATTCCACAATATCAAATCCAGAGTTCAAGCACAAAAGCCCTGAGGACCACACTACCTGTGCTAGACTCAAGTTTGGAAAGAAAGATAGACTTTTGCATGTACCCATTACACAGACTGTGGCTTTCCTCTCTTTCTTTCTTTCTTTCTTTATGTGCCTAGAAGATGCATGCACAGTTATTAATGAAAGGGGCTGGACTGAAATATAATATATATATATATATAATATATATATATATATATATATTATTTTAAATTATATATACATAATATACAATATATATATTATATATATTATATATGTTATATATACTATTATATTGTATATATTATATATATAATATATATAATACATGTATTATATTATATACAATACAATATATATATTATATTTATATATTATATATAATATAATATAATATATATATATATATATATTCTCTTTAGCTTTTCTGCAGCTGTTTGTTGTAGAGGTTCCTTGACAGTCTAACAAAAGGTAAAGGCTGAGACAACAGTGGATCTTTAATGGGTTGGAATACACAAATACCATGTGAGACAGTGGCCAACAAAGATCAGAGGAATTTACATCCTTTCTATTAACTAGAGACAAAGGATTCTTGAATACTGGAACCCAGTCAAGTCCTTGATACACTTCAGATGAAAGACCTTGACTGGATTTCAGGAATTCTTTATTAGCAGAGTACCATCTCAGAACAGTTCTTACAGTATTTTCATTTTCCAAATATACAGTTTACTAATCTGTGTTGTTGTTTTATTTCCTATGCATATCCTCCAATCTTTGGGCCAACAGCTGACAAAATTTAATTTAAAAAATCAAACCCTAATTCTTAGGTTATTTTTCCAGGTCTCTTTTACTTCCACATGATTTTAAGTAGTATTTAAGTTTATCTCACATCAATCCAAACATCCCTTTTTTTTTTTTTTTTTTCTCCCCATGAAAATCTCTATCAGCTCAATTTCATAGTTTCATCCACATTTAAAGACTTACACATTAAAATGGTAGTAGAATGACCCGCATTTTCTCTGCACCCTTCCCTTCTATGTTCTAATGTTCCTTGCATTTTTCAGTAAATTCCTCAAAAGCATACTGATATTTTCTTTTTTTTTCTTGAGCAGCAACTATTTTTATAAATACACTGCTTAATTTTAGTAAAGCATATACATCTCAATAACAGTACAATAATTCATGCTGTCATCTAAAAACCTAACCTTAATTTTCTCTAAAGTATTCATTCTCCAGGAAGATTATGAGCTACTCCATTGTCTTCATTGGGAGAATCTGTAAAATAGTGCTGCAAGTTTAAAATGAAAGCGCCTCGCCTCGCCTCGCCTCGCCTTCCCTCCCCTCCCCTCTCCTCTCCATTTGGCCATTAGTAATGTAAATTTACTTGATCATGTAGAAAATATCACTGGCAACAGGTGTATTACGTAAACCTACTGATAAGTCAAAATAAGTTTGATTAGGATTTTTATATTGTATCATCTCCACTCAGTACTACAGAAAATTCACTAACATTTTCTCACAAAATTTGTCGTATTTTTGCAACAGAATCACTGCAATGTCTTATATTGTAGCAATCTTCCCCTTCTCTATCCCACTTTTTCATGTTTCACTATGGTTTCTACCCCACTCTTACCCAAAAAAAAAATAAGAATTCTGCGATTCTGTTCTCTAGAATCCGTAGCTAGCTCCAGTGATCCTTCCATAAATATGACTGCTCATTTTATTTTATTTTATTTTATTTTATTTTATTTTATTTTATTTTATTTTATTTTATTTTATTTTATTATTTTATTTTATTTTATTTTATTTTATTTTATTTTATTTTATTTTATTTTATTTTATTCTTTCTATTTATGTTCAATGTTAGTGTTTCAATGAGCAAATAACAGGATTATCTAATTTAAAAGTTCCTTCAAATTTCATCCATACAATCAAAGGCTACACAACTGTATTTTAAACAAAGGAAGATTTAAGAGCCAAATTTGCATAAGTAAAGAGTCCAGAAAGGTCTTTGGAGAAAGATCTTTCCCTGGATCAAAATCCTTCAAAATCCTGAAGATGCAAATTCCAATGCAAATCCGAAATACTGAATTTGCCAGCCTGCATTTATTTTTCTTCTCATGTATATGCAATAGTGATTCATCTGGCAGGTATGGGCCATGAACCATGTTAAAGAATCTTCCAATTGCAGCAGAAATGCACTATAATGAGTCCCATAAAAAATCACTAAGTCTGACATTGGAAGGACATTGGGAATATTAAAATTGAGATTCAGGTGTCTGGAGAGCATGGGTGCACATTACCATACATTTCCCTAAGTCTGTAAACTATTCTTGTCTTGCAGCAATTTGCACAGTATAGCAATTAATTGTGGATTATCTTTATAGGATAACGGTGAGTGTAATCAGTCAAATTTAATTGACAGCCCACTGGAACTTAAGGAGATTTGATTTTCTAGAGTTCTGAATCTTTGGAAACCTCAAATTAAAGGCAGACAATTAAGACTGATACTGTCAAAGACTCTCAAATTAATTACAATTTGTTTACCAATGTACTTTACAACTGAGTGATTGCCTAGCATCCTGTTGTACTTAAGACAATAATGTCAAATAGACATTTTCTTCCTGCATTGTATTTTTAAAAATGGGCTTTCATTTTCTTTCTTAAACCACTAGCAATATGAGTTTGACTTACATGTATGACTTGCTGATTTCATTCCTGTGCAAAGCTTCAGCTTTTTTGTCGTTGTTTAATAAACTTATGTGGATATCATATACAAACATTATAAAATTTATTTCACAAACATTTCTAGTGTGTTAATCACAGGCTGTTTTCCAGTTCTTGACTGAAGTCATACCTTTATTTAATCTACTACTTCATTATTTATTTGCACAGCATCCAATGAAACCTGCATTAGAAAGTTATCTAATTTGCCTGTTGTTGGTTACATTTCCCAGTCTTTGGGCAGAATTAGTTAACTAGATTTCAGTGATGAAAGTCCACATTTTCTATCTTTTTCTGGGTTTTGGTTTGTGAGAAGAATCATAAACTGGGGAAACTAGAAGTGGAGTGTGACTTGTGCAGCTGTTCCAACCATTTGGGTTTCTCCCATCTACCTCCTCTTCTTCAAGCAGATGGACAGTAACGGTGATTTTGATGAATTAATTCCTAAAGAACAATCACTGGCATCACATTGTTGTCCTCAAAATCATATATAATCAATGATTTTTATTTATTTTATTTTTTTTTTAGTGTAATCTTCAGGAGAATTATTATGAGGTGCATGTGTCCTTTGAAGCTAGTTTTCTGAGAAGCCACCACATATCTGACAGCTATAATTTCACAGATTTGTATTTTCATTCAAACTGAAGTTTGTGGCTACAATGAACAGAATGAGGCCATGTTATGGGCATCATGTTGTTATGGACATTTCTTTTATTTTTCTGTTTGTCACTTTTATAGGAATGGAGATAAAGGTGAAAGAGCTCAAAGGCTCAAGGCAGAAAATTCTTTTCAAACTACCAAAAGTAATTTGTTAGCCTAGAAATTTCTTCCACTCGAGACTCCACTCTTTTTCTCATTTTGCTTCTAAAACTTTGTGCCCTTTAGGGCATAAACTTTATTCCCTTTAGGATTCACATCATCCTGTAAATCTCATGCCACTCTCTGTAGGTCACTACAGACCCTGGACTTCCAAAATCCCAGATTTGGCAGTCACCTGAAATATAATGCATTTCAGATCAACATTCAAAGCTTCGTTAAACCAAGGCAAAAGCATTTCCTGATCTCATATTAAAAAACAAAACTAAACAAAACAACAAAAAAAATGCTTACCAAAAGAACTTTACAGGAGGAGCTGTTACTTGTTGAGTTTAAACAGTTACAGAAATGAAGTGCCAGGCCTCCAGCTTCATTAACACAATATATTAACTGTGAGAATTAAAGTTAATTGTTGAAGTATGTGTTTGCAGGATTACAAAAAAATTCACTGCTTTTGCAAAATGTCTAACAAAATTCTGTATTATTAGGTACCCATTTCATAAGTCATCCTGAGTGTTGGAATGTGGTGTAACAGCCACACGGACACCAGAGTTCTTTTGAAATCAGAAACTGATACTTCTTTATTGATGACATTACTTCAGCTTTCTCTTATCGAGGGCCTAACTTCATCTCTCATGTTGAGGACATAACTTCCTTATTCTTGTTGCATCCCCATATTGAGGACCAGCTCTCCTCTTACACTATTTGCACCACAGCAGTACTTTTCCACTAACCATTCATTGATCAACAACTTTGACTGGTAACAACACCCAGAAACTTCCATGCCTTAATGGCTGGAGAACAAGCAGCCTGAGACAGCAAGGAGTCTCCTGAATCACCCTTTAGTACTTTTAAACACTTTACATTCCTCCTGGCCTCATTGTTAAGAGTCTTATGTTGTCAGCTATGGGGCTTGTCGACCCCCATGGCCACACTCCAACAATGGAATACCAGAGAACACAGAAAATACATTTTATGGTATATGCAATAGAATAGTTCAATTGGAAGGGACTTACAAAGATCAAGTTCCACCACCTGACCGCTTCAGTCTAATCAAAAGTGAAAGCATGTTGCTTAGGATATTGTCCAAATGTCTTGAACACTGACCGGCATCCTTTTATATTGTCCAGCCAAGAAATGTAGACAGTATTTATAGTGAGGTTGCACCGACTGAATATAGCAGAAGAGTCACTTCTTTTGACTGTCTGGTTATGGGTTTAATGCACCCAAGTGTGATTAGCCATCTTGGCTGCCACAGTAAACTGCTGCCTCATGTTGAGTCTGCTGTCAATCAGGACCCCCAGATCCCTCACAGATGTGCTGCTCTCCAGCTCTTGTCTCCCAGCCTATATCTGTGTCCAGCATTACTGTGTCCCAGGTGTAGAACCCAGCATTTATCCTCAAATTCCATACCACTGATGATTGTCCAATGCTCCAATCAATCTAGATCCCTCTGCAAATCTTGGGAGAGTCAACAGGACCTCCCAGTTTAGTATCGTCAGACTCATTAAGAATGCATTCAACACCTGCACCCAAATCACTGAATGCTGAACAGAATGTGCCATAGAATTGAGCCCCGAGGAACATCACTAGTGACTGACCACGAGTCAGATGTAGCCCCTTTCATGACAACCCTTTTGAGCTCTACTATTCAGCCAGTCCATCATCCAGTGCAGCATGTACCCACTCAACTTGCATTTGGATGATTTATCAAGAAGGATGCTGTGAGAGATGGTAACAGGGGCCCTGCCACAACTACCCTGAAATCTCTTTTGATAGACTGCAGGCTTCTTGTTGCAATATCATTGCATTTATGATGTGCTTTGAGACTAAAGCTGTTGCAGAGTTTTTAGATCTACATAGCTCACCCAAAGCTTCCCAAACTCCAGCGAACCTATCCAGTGGAAAATCTTTAACCAATGGAAAGAAATTGGCAGCAAGTCCTGTGGCAATTCTGGGAGTATTTTAGTCTCTAGCACGGGGAGAACCACACAGATTTCTCTTAACTCTGATTTCTGGCTTCTTGACACTGTGTCAGGAGTCCTTAAGAAGTAATATAATTTAGCAAAACCCTCAGACCTCAGGAAGCCAGTCAGAAAAGCTCTGAGAAACCTGGACAGTTTTAAGCTAGCATGAAACCACTTTTACCCTCATATTTTTTTAACCTTGTTCTGGGATAAAACCAGCCAAACCAATACAAGCCACTGATTACTATAAGTGGAAAATATTAAGACTTTCAAATATTAAGACTTTCCAACAATGCCGTCCTTAATAAAATACATAGACAATGTACAGAAAGTTTACTTCAAGTACTCCAAAATTACTAATAAGGACAAGAGTCAGACACATCCATAAATCATAAGCCTATATAGTGCTTTCAAAGTCTGAAACTGTTTTTAAAAAATTCTAGCAAACAGGTGTCTCTGGAATTACCTGAAGTGCTCAGGGACCTACAAACATGAGAACATGACAAGTATAGATTTCAAACAGGAGTTTCATTTTACATCTGACACTGCACCAGTGCTGAACAGTATCCACAGAGCAGTCAGAGCATATGGCCTAACATAATGTATGACAAACCCTGATTTTAAACAACATCCCTTGAGGGCTGAAAAGAGTGCCCTGTAGCAACACTCCTATAATGTTTCACTGCCACTGTGGTTGGGCATACAAGCTTATGTTTATGCCTATTAATCAAGAGAACAGTAGCAGTAACTAGAAATTGCAAAGGATTTGGGGAGCTATCTGCAGAAGAATTACTATAGTAAAGTAATATTAGTTACCACTGTTTCTTAACTTGCTGCAGTATGAATGGCAACAATCCCTCCAAATTTCAGAACTACCACAGTTTCAACTTCAGCTGAAAGAACCAGTTTTGCTCATTAAGGAAAAGACAGATGGAAACAGAAGAAAGGAAAAGAAAGGGGGAGCGAAAGAGAAGAGTAGAAAGAAAAAGATCAAAAAAAAAAAAAAAAAAGGGAGAGGGAGGGAGAACGGAAAAAAAAAAAAAAAAAGAGAGAAAGGACAACATGACAAAATCAGGAGAGAGACATCAAGAGAAAGTAAATGGGAAGGAGGTGTGGTATTTAGATCCTTCCCTGCTAAAACTACAGATTGTCTAAAATGCCATTGAATATATGCCAGAAGCTCAGTAAGCAACACTACCTATTGAAAAGTAACTGCTGGCTACTGAAAAGTAACTGCTTCTCTGACCTGTTCAGAATTTTTCTGAGGGGCTTCTCATACCCAGAAATACTGATCTTGATAACAAGGCAATCTGGAAATTCCACATTTGTTTCACTCCAAGTATTTCTCTAGTTTCTCCATCCAGTCAGCATGCTTAAATGCAAATTGGTCCTTTGACATATCAGAAACAACTATTTATTTTAAAAAGTCATCATAGCTATAGCTCATTTTTTACAGAAAAAAAAAAAAAAAAATCCATTACAGTTCTGAACCTCTGAAATCACATGTCCCATATCAGAGTAGAAGCTCTTTACTTCTAGTCCATAAGCAACTCAGAGAAAAGAAAGGCATGGGGCAATGCCACTTAATATACCATCACTCTGCGTCATCAAAAAATGCAATAAAAAAACAGAACTGTGATTCCAGCTCCACAGTTCTCTTTAGGAGTTCAGAAACTTAATCATACAACTCACATCTTGCAGAACATACTGAACCACTGAATATTGGCTGCTATGAGTTAAGACAGATTCCTTTTGCTCTACCTCAGTTTTGCCACAAATAAAATTAATGGGGTTGTATTATAAAAACATAGCTTCAACCTAATAGTTATCACCTGACTCTTGAACCTCTGTACTTATAAGAAAGTGTTAAGATAAGATAGTTGTATTCCTTCCTTACATTAAGGAAAACAAAACAAAACAAAAAACATGAATAGAACTATTCCTCTTCTAACTGTGGTGCTGGTACAGAAAACTTTTCAGAAATTCAGGTCTCAGCTCAGTCTAAAGACATAAAAAATTACGACATCCTAAATTATTAGTTGCCATTGAATGTCTGGCTCAGCACTCACCCCTGGGCCTTCCAGTTCTCTCTTTGAGTCATTTTTAGTAGCATCAAGTAAGAACAACAAAAAGACAATATGCAGTTCAGCAGACGTTTAGGCAGTAAATTCTTACTACAGCTCTGAGCAAACAATCGAAACAGTAAGACTATGTGCACTTCTCTGTCAGATTTCCTACTCAGATCCAAATCCACTCTGCTAGTTAATTAGTATATCAGAGTCTTGCCTGGGCATTCATACAACACAATCTAAACTAGAATATGCAGAAATACTTACAGGAGGTATAACTTCCATCTTTTCCCAGTTCCATTTGCACATTCTTAATATTCCCATTTATGACTCTTTCATGCGTGTTTATTACATCATGTCTTACAGTAAGATGCAAGCAGCCTAGAAAATTCTATTAAGCTTGCAGGTGTATATATATATTTCTCCCCATCTTTCACAGTGTAAAACCAATTTTAGCTGCATCATTTTTAAGGAATTGCAAATGGCAAAGAATGTACATATGAAAATCACTACACTACAAAATATTCAGTTTAGTACTTAGCAAAGTATTCCAGCATCCTCAGATTATCCTCCCAAAAATACAAATAACAAAAGGAAGGCAAAATGTTTTGCAGGATCTATAAGAGGGAGCTCACTGTTATCGCTCCTAATTCAGACTCGGCTAGTTTCTTTGCAGTACATTTACAAGTTCAAAATATAAAGAATACAACCACTTAAAAGGTAAGAATAAAATAGTGTTCTTTTTACAGGTGGAAAGCTGAGAGTTTACTATGAGAATTGTAGTAGAGTTGCTCAGATTCAACAGGTGAAAATTAGGAAAAATGTTGAAGTTGAACAACACATACAAAACAAGTCAGACAACTGATACTAAAATTTAGTGGGAAAGAACCCTTGCTTTCTCCTGTGAAACCATATTTCTAATATCCTAGCAAATTATTGAATTAAACAAATTAATATCCTAGTAAAATATTGAATTGCACTTGTAAACCATCATGGCAACATCTTACAATCCCAGTCAAACGAACTCATTTTCTTTACAGCATATTCCATTACAAACAGTAAATGCACAGATTTAGACACCTAATTACATTTGTAGCTGAGTCAGTTTAACGGTCTTTCCTTTCAGCAGGCTGGTAGAAAAGAGTTTGGATGAAGTAGCCCCCTCCACAATATAGAAGTCCAGTTGTGCAATATACATGATGGATGAAGAGAGACAGAGCAGTTTACTAGTGATTAACACAAAACACATCACACATCAAGGAAAGAGGGTTATGCTCTGTTCCAGCAGATCTGGTTTTAAGGTAGTGTCTAGTTTTCTAAATTGTGGTGGCCACAGGGATGGTAGCTTTCTCAAACACAACTTTAGAAACAGCAACAAGGCAGAATTCCTCTTACCTACTTTTAGATTATAAAGGAGATCAGGAGACTAACTCACATGAAGATATTTATAGTTACCAAAAGAAAATATGTCCCTATGTCTGATTTTAAGATTCTCAGTCATTTATGGCTATGACTCTGAAAGCAGCCTTTGCAGTTAGAGCCCAAAACACCTGCAGTGGTTAATTTTTCAGCTTGAGAATTCATTCAATGTTGGCCCCAGGCACTTGCTGGGAACATCCCTAAATTTTGTTTTATTTTTTTTACTATTTTAGTTGAGCCAATAGCTGTTTAGTCAGAAGGAATAAATTTACAAGGGTTACAAATGCTGGGGGAGGAAACCATAAAATATATTCATATACTATTTTACATTCAATTTGTTAAACACACCTGATGTTGTTTAGCAGGGCAATAATTGATCAATGAAAAATATATCACCCAAATATGCAGTCGATATCTATGGGTTTAGTAGTAGGACAGATTTTTTATTTTTTTTAACTGCCTTATAAAGCTACAGGAATGGTATTGGATGCAACCACTATATATAGTAGAAGCACAGAAGCATGGCAAGATTTTTGTCATGTGAACTGCTCTGAACAGTACTCACAGATGTCTTTCTCACTATCTTACTATTAACTCTTCCAAAGAATTCTCCTGTGAACTGTGGAAAAAAATGGCATACTATAATAAGAATCAAAACCCATTAAACATCTGCAGGAGCATAGCATTTACATGCAAGATTTTGATGCAGAAAAACAAAATCAAAAGCAATTATTTTTTTTCCTGCTATGACAGCACAAATAATAAATAAATAAATAAATAGAAACACTGACAGGATATAAATTCTCAGAAGAGAATTTCTCTAATTTGTATAGGAATTCTGAATTCTCATAAATATGCTTATGAATATATAGGAAACTAAATAATTGGTTCTGTTTCTTTTCATCTAATGGAAAAAAAAGTTTCTTTTAACCTACTGTGTAATCTATACAATTTAGTTGCCTTATGTACCATAACTGATACACTTAATTACCTGTTAATTAGCTTTTTTTAATTATTATTTTATTTATTTTTTTATTGGCCAAGGAAACACCTTTCATTAACAAAACCTTTCCTTGTATGTCAAACAAAAAGCACCTGCCACTTTTGCTTTTAAACCCTCTAATCATTCTTTCCCTACTAAAACATCCCTGTGGCTGTTTGTCTGGAAAAAATATGCTCTTCATAAGGGGCTCATTCACTGTACAGTAAAATCAAAGGTAATTTTATTTATTTTTTCCATCAGCTTCAGACATCTCTAGATAATAAGTGTATTTTCAAAGCATAGGTTGGGGATGTATGGAAATCCTATTGACTGTTAGGATTCATAAGACTAAGACCCATGCACACTGATTTGAACACTTAGGGCTAAGTCATTGATTTTTTGCAGGCTTGGTTTATAAACTGCTGTAGGGTGTCACCAACCCGTGTTGAGACTTATGCCTTAAAATTAACATATTTTTCTGTCCTTTGTTAGATCAAATAGATTTTTCAGGCTATCCAGCTGCTTTGAATTAAAGTGATGATTCCCTCATGGACTCCAGCTTGCTATAGATTTTCTTAAAAATGTCGAAAAACCTCCTTTACTCTGAAGAGATGAGCTTAGGCAAGATAGTCTTTGCATAAACAAAGCACCTGTATTTGTTGAATGTCAATCCCAAGTCATCTGTAAACTGAATTTAGGAAAGCCCAAGTATTTATAGTTTGTTCTAGACAGCAGACAGAAAACACTCTATTTCCTCTCAGCTGTATAAGAATTATTATAGCTTGAAATTAACTTTTTTTTTTTTTTTTTTTTTTTTTTTTTTTTCCCTCTGGATAACTGCTTACAGTACAACAACAAAAAAAAAAAAGTCCAACTGGTAGATTTTGAATTAAGAAAGACTGCTGTATTTAAGACTTTAAGTTTTGGGGAAGCATCCTTATTACACAGGTAGCTTCTCCACAGAGATGTTAACAACATTGTAAACTGTAGGAGAGTAATACATATATGAATAACAAAGCAACTTACTCCAGCAGCAGTGAATGCTTAGGGAATGTAGTCCATCCATCCCAAACATTACACTACAAGTTGTAATACTGAGGGAATATTGTGTTAAATCACAGACAAATTAAATATATAGCTACCAGAAAGCGGAAATTTAGAAAAGACTATACAGGATTTCAGTGGTTCATTAGGTTACCACATCTACCTCCCAAGAAATTACTAAAAAAAATTATTTGGTTCTACATGAGTAAATGACTTTAGTTCCACAGCTAAATCTGCAAATCAGATAAAAGTTGACACTGAAAAAAAAAAAAAAAAAAAAAGAAGCATGTAAAAATGGTTGCATTTTCTTTAAAATTGTAAGTATCTTCAGATTGGATGAAACAGTCTTTTTAAAATAAATAAAATATTTACCTTAAAATACACGTTTGGCAAAGTAGAAGTAAGGACTGCTTAAGATGGAAATAAAAGCCTTACAAAATGCTGAAGTATATCTCATTGATAACACTGACAAACGTGACTGATGATAATCTAAGCATAACAGCATGGACAAGTGGCAGGTCACACAGTGTTTTCAATTTATTAAAAATGCATATAAAAAACATTGAAAAAAAAAAAGCAAGTTATCTAAAATACCAAAAAGTAGTGAATTTAGCATTCTATTTTCATTGTATTTATTAATTTTTCATGAAATCTCTATGAATAAAGTATAGTTTTAGCATGTATATGTTCACTCCAAACATATATAAATATTTATTGTATACATATATATTTTATTATATATATATTGTCATGGTTTAACCTGGCCAGCAGCTAAACACCACGCAGCCATTCACTCACCCTCCCCCCTCCCTCTCTGGGATGCACGAGAGAAATGGAAAGTGAAGCCTGTGAGTTGAGATAAAGACAGTTTAATAAGACAGGAAAATAATAATAACAATAAAAATAAAAATAAAAATAAAAATAAAAATAATAATAATAATAATAATAATAATAATAATAATAATAATAGAATCATAGAATCATAGAATATCCTGAGTTGGAAGGGACCCTTAAGGATCATCAAGTCCAACTCTTGACACCGCACAGGTCTACCCAAAAGTTCAGACCACGTGACTAAGTGCACAGTCCAATCTCTTCTTAAATTCAGACAGGCTCGGTGCAGTGACCACTTCCCTGGGGAGCCTGTTCCAGTGTGCAACCACTCTCTCTGTGAAGAACCCCCTCCTGATGTCAAGCCTAAACTTCCCCTGCCTCAGCTTAACCCCGTTCCCGCGGGTCCTGTCGCTGGTGTTAATGGAGAAAAGGTCTCCTGCCTCTCGACACCCCCTTACGAGGAAGTTGTAGGCTGCGATGAGGTCTCCCCTCAGCCTCCTCTTCTCCAGGCTGAACAGGCCCAGTGCCCTCAGCCGTTCCTCGTACGTCTTCCCCTCCAGGCCTTTCACCATCTTCGTAGCCCTCCTCTGGACACTCTCCAACAGTTTCATGTCCTTTTTATACTGTGGTGCCCAGAACTGCACACAGTACTCGAGGTGAGGCCGCACCAGCGCAGAGTAGAGCGGGACAATCACCTCCCTCGACCTACTAGCGATGCCGTGCTTGATGCACCCCAGGTTGGCCCTCCTGGCTGCCAGGGCACACTGCCGGCTCATATTCAACTTGCTGTCTACCACGACCCCCAGATCCCTCTCTTCTAGGCTGCTCTCCAGCATCTCATCGCCCAGTCTGTACGTGCAGCCAGGGTTTCCCCGTCCCAGGTGCAGGACCCGGCACTTGCTCTTATTGAACTTCATGCGGTTGGTGATCGCCCAGCTCTCCAACCTATCCAGATCCCTCTGCAAGGCCTTTCCACCCTCAACAGAGTCCACAACTCCTCCAAGTTTGGTGTCATCAGCAAACTTGCTCAAAATACCTTCTATTCCTACATCCAGATCGTTTATAAAAATATTGAAAAGTACCGGCCCTAAAATGGAGCCTTGAGGGACCCCACTGGTGACCGCCCGCCAGCCTGACGCAGCCCCATTCACCATAACCCTTTGGGCCCTGCCCGTTAGCCAATTGCTCACCCATCGTATGATGTTTTTATTTAGCTGTATGGTGGACATTTTGTCCAGTAGGATCCTATGGGAAACCGTGTCAAAAGCCTTGCTGAAGTCCAAAAAAATCACATCAGCTGGTTTCCCTTGGTCCACCATACGGGTGATCTTATCATAAAAGGAAATCAGGTTAGTTAGGCAGGACCTACGCTTCACAAACCCATGCTGGCTGGGACCAATGACTGCTTTGTCCCCCAGGTGCGCCTCAATACGTTCGAGAACCATCTTCTCCATGATTTTACCAGGCACTGACGTGAGACTGACAGGCCTGTAATTGCTAGGGTCTTCTTTCTGACCCTTCTTCTTGAAAATCGGCACAACATTTGCCAGCTTCCAGTCTACTGGGACCTCTCCAGACTCCCAGGATCGTTGAAAAATAATTGAGAGAGGTTCCGCGATGACGTCCGCCAGCTCCTTCAGCACCCGGGGATGAATCCCATCCGGACCCATGGACTTGTAGGGATCCAGGTGGAGTAGCAAATCCCGCACACGTTCAGGGTCGGTTGGGAGTTTGTCATCCCCACCGTCCCGGTCCTCCAGCTCAGGGCACCCTGGGTCCCGAAGCCCATCATCGGCATTGAAGACAGAGGCAAAGAAGGCGTTAAGCGTCTCTGCTTTGCCTATGTCATCGTCTGTGAGGAGACCTTCCCTATCAAGGAGCGGCCCTATGTATTCTTTAGTTCTCCTTTTTCCATTCACATATCTAAAAAAACCCTTTTTATTTTCTCTCACAGACACAGCCAGCTTCAACTCTAGGTGTGCTTTAGCCACACGAATTTTCTTCCTACAAACACAAACAGCATCCCTGTATTCTTTCCATGTTACCTGGCCCTCCTTCCAGTAGCGAAACACTCTCTGTTTCTGCCTAATCTCCATAAGAATGTTCCCGGTCAGCCACGCCGGCCTCCTGCCCCGCCTGCCTGACTTGCGATATTTAGGAACTGCCTGTTCTTGTGCTTCTAGTAGGCATCGCTTAAAGAATGACCAGCACTGGTGGACATCGAGGCCTTCAAGAGCAGCTTCCCAGGGGACCTTGCTGACTAGTTCCCCGAGCAGCCTGAAGTCCGCCTTCCCCATATCTAGGGATGAGGTTTTGGTGGCACTTTTCCTTCTGTCACCGTAAATTTTGAACTCAACCACTTCATGGTCGCTATGACCGAGGCGGACACCAATCACCACATCTCCCACCAGACCCTCTCTGTTTTCTAGCAACAGGTCTAGGAGGGCACCTTTCCTAGTTGGCTCCGTTAGCACCTGCACCAAGAAGTTATCGTCTAGGTGCTTCATGAACCTCCTGGACTTGCTCGTGTCAGCCGTGTGGCACTCCCAGTTAACATCTGGCAAGTTGAAGTCCCCCATAAGGACAAGGGGAGTTAATCTCCAGGCCTCTCTTAATTCTGTGAAGTTCTGTAAAGTTCTGGCTTTTACATGTGAATGACATGGCTGCAGTACTCACTGCCATCTTTGACTTGGTCTTTGTTAACAAGTTCTGCTACTGGGCCTACCTGGTCTCTGTATAGAGTAGCAAATTTTGGAGGAAAGAAATACTACCTGCAGCAGGGGGAATGAATGACTTAGTTAAACTCAATATTCACAAGTACTTGAGACCACAGAGAAAGAAAGTATTGCCCCCGGTCAGTGAGGGGTTGAAGAAACTGTCCTATGTCATTGTGAAGGTTTTTTTTTTTTGTTTTTTTTTTTTGTGTCATTAGAAGGGTATTAGAAGAGTTAAGGTATCTGAGGGAGAACCCTAGTGACAACAAAAAGCTAAGTTTCAGCCATATCTCTAACAGGCAAAGAATAATTATGGAAACTAGAGTTTGGTCACTCGTCTCTGTCCCTGGAAACAAATTTCCAGGCTCATGGACAGGAAAATGACTGGGAACAGATTTATCAGGGTTAAATTTTAGTAGACCAACCTAACTGAATTTTTATTTTGATGTGATTAGTTCTGTGGACAACAGGAAGGCGGTTTTAATACCTTGTAACCTATCAAGGCCTCTAATGCAGTCTCTCACAGTATCTTTCTGGTCAAGGTGAGGAGATACGGACTGTTTGGGGGAACTCTGAGGTGGGTGAAAAACTGGCTGGACTGTCAGCCTGAAAGCTCTGTTGTCAATGATTAAAAGTCTTACTGGCTGTCATGTGTGAATTACATTCCTGAAGGCTGCTGGTCAGAGGAATTTCAACAGACAGAAGGATTGGGCTGAGAGCAAACTTTGGAATTTCTACAGTCAAATGTGAAGTCCTGTGCCAGGGACAGAAGAGCCCCATACATGTTGGCAGGCTGGATTATAAAGTTGCCTTGTGTCTTCTTATATCTTTCTTCAGGTTTTAATAAGAGGTTCTTGATAAGAAAGGGGAATGGGGAAGAAGAAGCAGCTAATATTTCTGTAATAAAAAAGGGTGGGAAAGAAAAAAGAAAAAAAAAAAAAGGCAAAATAGAGAATCAGTATTTGTGTCTTTTTCTTGGTGAAAAAAAGCTGGTTTGTTTTACAGCCATTGGTGTTTGTAAGACTGCAGATATCAGATAGGAAGGGACTTCTGAAATCCATGACTCTCAGCTATTGCTATTCTAAGCAATAACACTAGGCATTTCCAAATTATTTTTTGTCTTCCACAAGCCTTTAGGTGACAAAGTTATTCTTGAAAAAGTTTGCAGATCTAGAGAGTTTGGCAGATTTGAGGTTATTTGCTGCTCCAGTGGATGATGTCAGAAGTGCTTTAGTACTGCACTCAGAATGTTGTGATTCTTGGTTAACCTGTTACACATGCGAGCAAAGCATAGTCCATTCATTAGCTTTGGCAATAAAGCCTAGAAAAGGATTGTTTCTAGGGGGTAAATTAATGGCAAGAACCTTCGGCTGTTAGAGCTCTATTGCTAATTCAGTGTGAAGTATATTTTGCTTCAGATTATAAATAAAACAAAATAGTTCTAACCCATTATAAGAAAGCATTACAAGTCTCCATAAGTAAAACACTAGTCCGTTAAATCTGCTGTTGTATTAACAGTTACAGTAAGGATCTTGCCTCTATCACTAAGGCAGCAAAGTTATATAAATATTTTAACAGGTATTTCTGTTGCGGTGCTTTGAGAAATTGCTCATTAAAATGCTTAAAATGAACATGCTGGGAGCCCATCAAAATGAATGTAATACATAGTGGTATGAATCACAAAAAAAAAAAAAAAAAAAAAAAAAAAGGAAAAAAAAGTTTTGTAGAGCTTTGCTGAGAAGTGATAATACAGCTTTAAACAGTTTTTCTCTTTGGCTTGCTATAAAGCTACTCCACAAAGAAATGCTTATCTGATTTTTATGCATAAGAGTATAATGTGAAAGGCATTATAAGGCGCTAAGGACCTCATGGGACCTATATGGAACTCATAACATCACATATCTGAACATACCCTAACAGAGTAAATGGACATGTGAGATTATTTTCAAGCAGAATATTTTTGTTAAATTTTCCTTTTCTAAGTAAATTTTTAATTTTAATTTTCAGTTGTTAAATAAAAATAACATATTCTCTCCTTCTCGTGGTATTTTCCCATGTTTCAACATTTTCCATGAAAAAAACAAACAAACAAACAAACCAAACCAAAACAAAACTTTTTGGCTTCCTGTAGACAGAAGCAATCTCGAGAATACTGATGCTTAGAATTCTTTAAACTGCTTTTCTACCATGTGGTTTAAAAATCTACAAATTATTGTATGATTAATGGAAGGGTAACCATTATCATCAAAGTGGGTAATCACCAGTTTTCTATCATTCCACCTCTTCACCTGCTTCTCCTTAGTTGTCTTAAACAAATCTGGTGTTTTCTGGCCCTTTTGTCCAAATTAACTGTACTGTAATAATAGAATTTTACATAAATGATTTTCAGGTCCTCATTTTAATAACTCAACATCATTACATGACTTAAATGAGCATAGTCCATAGTTAAACGGGAGTTAAATGAGCATATCATGTCAATATATAAACATAATTCTGAAGCTTAATGCCTCAGGTAGTTATATAACAAGCACAACATGGTTCCAGACTTGAATAAGTCAAACATTTGAAAAAGACTTTTTTTTTTCTTCTTTGACTGTGATAAATAGTGCTAAATTTATTGTTGAAGAGAAGAAACAGTGAGATTAAAATGCTAGCCAGGAAGTCTGTGACAGAAACACGTAGTCTGAGCATCAGACGAGTAATTTAAATGTTCTTCATAGAGTACCATAAATGAATTTCAGTTGTGCTGATATCGAAACTTCTGATATCTGGTTTTAAATAATCACAATGACTGTTAAAGTACCAAACACTTTATTTCCTTTAAAATGTAATTTAATTGTCTAATGCTTAAATTATACAGTAATATGGTTATCACATTGGTTGGCATCCTTAAGGGATGACAGAGAATGGAAGTAAAATTATGGATTTCACACCATTCATTATCAGGCATGGCTTAAATCTGCACGGGGAAGATGGTCTTTCTCAGAAATGTTTAAAGCATACAAAGGCAAAAAATAAGAGCAATGACACAAGACAGTTTTCTTGTTGTTGTTTGTTTGTTTATATGTTTTAACAAAAGGAAGGGAACAGAAAAATACTTCAGTGTATTGACTAACTAACTGGGGAACAAGTATAGAAATTTGATCTTTCCAGTAACTTTATTTTGTCCCTCCATTTTCCCTTTTTTGATGGACATAAAATTGTTTTGTTCTGGAGCTGCTTTCTTTAAACTATATATTAATGTTATTTGGGAGAGAGATCTTATTCCCTTTAAAAAGAAAATTACTTGGTTAATTAAAAAACAAAAACAAAACACAAAACAAAACAAACAAAAAAACCTACAAGTTTTGAAGGTCTTCATTTGGACTGTGTTCCTATATATGGACTCTCAGTTGCAATAAATTTCATTGTCTGCAAATATGTACAAGGTATTAAAATAGTGCTTGTATTGATTAGGTGCAAATGATGCAGATAGGTCAACATTGTGTGAGCTAGATACATAAAACTTCCTTAATACATAGGAAATGTTCTCAGAATTAATATTGCAAACATCATTGCTTCTATCAAAATTCATTAAGACCCCATCTTTCTTAATATAATAAATATAAAGATAAAAAAATCCAACCATGTCCTATTTGGTGATTTATTTTTTTTTTTTAATTTAATTTTATTTTTTAGTGCAAAATGCAATAGAATAAAAATAGGAATAGTTATTAGTTCAGCAAGAGTTTACAACCATAGAAAGGAATAGATTAATCTGTTTGAGAGAAAAAAAAGCTGACAAGTAAAGAGAGTAGTATTTGTAGTGTAAAGAAAGGTAGACATTCCATGATTTGCTATGAACCACTGAAAAGCAGATTACTCTATCTATCAAGAAGACTGATGGCTCTCTGCTGCTTGTTAATATCAGATCCTTTTTCATCTAGAGTCATCTCTGTGATGTGCATATCATAGCTCTACAACTTTCCAAGGTTACTCTATTTATGGTAGATAATAGTTCGCCAATTCTGCCTCTTTTACTTAGAGTAATGATCATTCTACCCCAAAATTACTAATTAATAGGTATCAGTAACTACTATATTTCTAACTGATAGAAACAGTTTGGGAATAGGAGTTTCTTCCAAAGGTAATCTTAACCTGCTAATTTACTAGGATGGACTCATCCAGCTATCAAATAAGAATGTGGGAAAAATTCATAATAGATTACTTCTAATGACTACAAAAATTAAATACAAAAATGAAAACAAACAAAAAATCAAACTTTGTTGCTTTTGGTAATTTTATTCAACCTGTAACAATATGATCTGTGTTCTTGTCATTGCCCACCTATATATATGTTGTAGCTAAACCTCTTTTTGACAGCTACCTGATTATCACAGAATCCCAGAATCACAGAATTGTAGGGGTTGGAAGGGACCTCAAGAGATCATCAGGTCCAACCCCCTTGCCAAAGCAGGTTCCCCAGAGCAGGCTGCCCAGGTAGGCATCCAGATGGGCCTTGAATATCTCCAGAGAAAGAGACTCCACAACCTCCCTAGGCAACCTGTTCCAATGCTCCATCACCATCACCATGAAGAAGTTCTTTCGCATGTCAGTGCGGAACTTCCTGTGCTCTAACTTGCAGCCATTGCCCCTTGTCCTATCCCCACAAACCACTGAGAAGAGGTTGGCTACATCCTTCTGTCCCCCACCCCTCAGATATTTATATACACTGAGGATATCCCCTCTCAGTCTTCTCTTCTCCAGGCTGAACAGCCCCAGGTCTCTCAGCCTTTCTTCATAGGGAAGATGCTCCAGGCCCCGTATCATCTTTGTGGCCTTCCACTGGACTCTGTTCAGGAGTTCCCTGTCTTTCTTGTACAGGGGAGCCCAGAACTGGGCACAGTACTGCAGGTGAGCTCTGACCAGGGCACAGTACTGCAGGTGAGCTCTGACCAGGGCACAGTAGAGGGGGAGGATCAACTCCCTTGACCTGCTGGCCACGCTCCTTTTAATGCACGCCACGATCTCATTAGCCCTCTTGGCCACAAGGGCACAGTGCTGGCTCATGGTCAACCTGTCATCCACCAAGACCCCCAGGTCCTTCTCCTCAGAGCTCGTCTCCAGCAGGTTGTCCCCCAGCCTGTACTGATACTTCGGGTTGTTCCTTCCCAGGTGCAGGACTCTACACTTGCTTTTATTAAATCTCATTTGTTTTCTTCCTGCCCATCTCTCCAGCCTGTCCAGGTCTCGCTGAATGGCAGCACAGTCTTCTGGCGTGTCAGCCACTCCTCACAACTTTGTGTCATCAGCATACTTGCTGAGGGCAGACACTATTCCCTCATCAAGGTCATCGATGAAGATGTTGAACAAGACAGGACCCAGCACCAATCCCTGGGGAACACCGCTAGTCACAGGCTTCCAGCCAGACTCTGCTCCTCCGATCACCACCCTCTGAGCTCGGCCAGTCAGCCAGTTCTCAACCCACCTTGCCGTCCACTCATCTATCCCACACTTTCTCAGCTTTGCTAGTAGGATGTCATGAGAGACAGTATGGAAAGCCTTACTAAAGTCAAGGTAGATGACATCCACCACACTTTCCCATCTATCCAGATGGTGATGCCATCATAGAAGGCAACAAGGTTAGTCGAGCATGACTTCCCCTTGGTGAATCCATGCTGACTACTCCTCATAACCTTCTTCTCTTCCAATTGCTTGGAGACAGCATCCAGAACAAGCTGCTCCAATACCTTTCCAGGGATAGAGGTGAGACTGACTGGCCTGTAGTTTCCTGGATCCTCCTTCCTGCCCTTCTTGAAGACCAGAGTGACACTGGCTGTTCTCCAGTCTTCAGGCACCTCACCCATTCTCCAGGACCTTTCAAAGGTGATGGAGAGCGGTTCAGCAATCACATCTGCCAGCTCCCTTGGCACATGTGGATGCATCCCATTGGGACCCATGGATTTGTGTGCATTGAGCCTGCTCAGACGCTCCAGAACCACTCCCTCGTCCACCAGGGGGGAGCCCTCCGTTTCCCAGACCCTTTGTCCTATTGCTGGGGGCGAGGATTCCCATTATGAGCCATTGAAGTTAGTAAAAGTTTCCTCATTAACTTCATCTGTTTTCCCAAGTAGAAAGATCAGGCCATCTGAATGAAATGTCTTAATAGTCATGTTGGTCAAAGTTTACGGTTGTCTTTGTTTCTGGGATCGATTTTTACATAATCTGTGGAAGATCAAGGACTTTGGAAGAGTGCCATTTTCTCTAGTCATCAAACTCCATCTTTCTGTTCTATAGCAAGTTGAAGCTCATTTTCCCCAAAAGTCTTTTATCTATTGATTTGTTTTCCGTGATGTTATGCATATCCATCACATGTAACAGTAGTAGAAAATACTGTAATTAATTTAGCATCCAAATTATTTGTTACTCTATAGGAGTTCCACTTTTCAAAATACTATCTTTTGGCATAAGTCTTATGAACACATTGCAAATGCTAGCTGTTTTTTTAGTCAGAATCTTTTTTTTTTTGAAGAAGGGGAGAGGAGTTTGATTTTATTTAATCAATATGTTTTATTTTATAATTGTTAAGTATAGCACAAATGTGCTAGGTGTTTGGATCAATGTTATACAAACAAATACAGTAAAGTTATTTATCCATGATTCACTAAAGGAAGTAGGGCCCTTTACCCAAAAATTTATTTTTCAAGTTTTGATATCCAGTTCATCTTGGATAGATTTTGATGCCTGTTTTTGCAGGTCTCAGCAGAATTTGAAAAATATATATATATATTTATACATATATATAGATAGATAGATGTCCTGGTTTCAGTTAGAACAGAGTTAATTTTCTTCCTAGTAGCTGGTAGAATGCTATGTTTTGGATTAGGATGAGAAGAGTGCTGATAACATGCTGATGTTTTAATTGTTGCAGAGCAGTGCTTATACTAAGCCAAGGACATCTCAGCTTCTTGCTCTGTCCTGCCAGCTGGCAGGCTGGGGGTGCAGTAAGAGCTGGGAGGGGACAGACCCAGGACAGGTGACCCAAACTAGCCAAAGGGGTATTCCATCCCATCTGGGGTCATGCTAAACAATATATAAGGGTGGCTAGCCGGGGGAGGGGGCGGGACTGCTCGGGGTTAGGCTGGGCATCGGTCAGCAGGTGGTGAGCAATTGCATTGTGCATCACTTGTTTGTACATATTATTAGTAGTAGTACTATCATCATCATCATCATCATCATCATCATCATCTTATTATTATTATTATTATTATTATTATTATTATTATTATTATTATTATTATTACAGAGCCAACTAGGAAAGATGCCCTCCTAGACCTGTTGCTAGAAAACAGAGAGGGTCTGGTGGGAGATGTGGTGATTGGTGTCCGCCTCGGTCATAGCGACCATGAAGTGGTTGAGTTCAAAATTTACGGTGACAGAAGGAAAAGTGCCACCAAAACCTCATCCCTAGATATGGGGAAGGCGGACTTCAGGCTGCTCGGGGAACTAGTCAGCAAGGTCCCCTGGGAAGCTGCTCTTGAAGGCCTCGATGTCCACCAGTGCTGGTCATTCTTTAAGCGATGCCTACTAGAAGCACAAGAACAGGCAGTTCCTAAATATCGCAAGTCAGGCAGGCGGGGCAGGAGGCTGGCGTGGCTGACCGGGAACATTCTTATGGAGATTAGGCAGAAACAGAGAGTGTTTCGCTACTGGAAGGAGGGCCAGGTAACATGGAAAGAATACAGGGATGCTGTTTGTGTTTGTAGGAAGAAAATTCGTGTGGCTAAAGCACACCTAGAGTTGAAGCTGGCTGTGTCTGTGAGAGAAAATAAAAAGGGTTTTTTTAGATATGTGAATGGAAAAAGGAGAACTAAAGAATACATAGGGCCGCTCCTTGATAGGGAAGGTCTCCTCACAGACGATGACATAGGCAAAGCAGAGACGCTTAACGCCTTCTTTGCCTCTGTCTTCAATGCCGATGATGGGCTTCGGGACCCAGGGTGCCCTGAGCTGGAGGACCGGGACGGTGGGGATGACAAACTCCCAACCGACCCTGAACGTGTGCGGGATTTGCTACTCCACCTGGATCCCTACAAGTCCATGGGTCCGGATGGGATTCATCCCCGGGTGCTGAAGGAGCTGGCGGACGTCATCGCGGAACCTCTCTCAATTATTTTTCAACGATCCTGGGAGTCTGGAGAGGTCCCAGTAGACTGGAAGCTGGCAAATGTTGTGCCGATTTTCAAGAAGAAGGGTCAGAAAGAAGACCCTAGCAATTACAGGCCTGTCAGTCTCACGTCAGTGCCTGGTAAAATCATGGAGAAGATGGTTCTCGAACGTATTGAGGCGCACCTGGGGGACAAAGCAGTCATTGGTCCCAGCCAGCATGGGTTTGTGAAGCGTAGGTCCTGCCTAACTAACCTGATTTCCTTTTATGATAAGATCACCCATATGGTGGACCAAGGGAAACCAGCTGATGTGATTTTTTTGGACTTCAGCAAGGCTTTTGACACGGTTTCCCATAGGATCCTACTGGACAAAATGTCCACCATACAGCTAAATAAAAACATCATACGATGGGTGAGCAATTGGCTAACGGGCAGGGCCCAAAGGGTTATGGTGAATGGGGCTGCGTCAGGCTGGCGGGCGGTCACCAGTGGGGTCCCTCAAGGCTCCATTTTAGGGCCGGTACTTTTCAATATTTTTATAAACGATCTGGATGTAGGAATAGAAGGTATTTTGAGCAAGTTTGCTGATGACACCAAACTTGGAGGAGTTGTGGACTCTGTTGAGGGTGGAAAGGCCTTGCAGAGGGATCTGGATAGGTTGGAGAGCTGGGCGATCACCAACCGCATGAAGTTCAATAAGAGCAAGTGCCGGGTCCTGCACCTGGGACGGGGAAACCCTGGCTGCACGTACAGACTGGGCGATGAGATGCTGGAGAGCAGCCTAGAAGAGAGGGATCTGGGGGTCGTGGTAGACAGCAAGTTGAATATGAGCCGGCAGTGTGCCCTGGCAGCCAGGAGGGCCAACCTGGGGTGCATCAAGCACGGCATCGCTAGTAGGTCGAGGGAGGTGATTGTCCCGCTCTACTCTGCGCTGGTGCGGCCTCACCTCGAGTACTGTGTGCAGTTCTGGGCACCACAGTATAAAAAGGACATGAAACTGTTGGAGAGTGTCCAGAGGAGGGCTACGAAGATGGTGAAAGGCCTGGAGGGGAAGACGTACGAGGAACGGCTGAGGGCACTGGGCCTGTTCAGCCTGGAGAAGAGGAGGCTGAGGGGAGACCTCATCGCAGCCTACAACTTCCTCGTAAGGGGGTGTCGAGAGGCAGGAGACCTTTTCTCCATTAACACCAGCGACAGGACCCGCGGGAACGGGGTTAAGCTGAGGCAGGGGAAGTTTAGGCTTGACATCAGGAGGGGGTTCTTCACAGAGAGAGTGGTTGCACACTGGAACAGGCTCCCCAGGGAAGTGGTCACTGCACCGAGCCTGTCTGAATTTAAGAAGAGATTGGACTGTGCACTTAGTCACGTGGTCTGAACTTTTGGGTAGACCTGTGCGGTGTCAAGAGTTGGACTTGATGATCCTTAAGGGTCCCTTCCAACTCAGGATATTCTATGATTCTATGATTCTATGAAAAGCCCTTTAATTTCTGTCCTCCATTACATTCTCCCATGCCAACTCCTGCCTATTGCTTTGACTTTCCTTATATTCATCCTGACACATCTGGGATGAATTCATTCCCCTTTGTTTCCTGTGGTTGCTTTTCCCTGCTTCCAGTTTCATGTATTCTTCCATGCCCACATTTGACGTCAGTCTGGAATTCCCTATTTGGTCAAGCTGGCTTCTTGTCATGCCTGTTTGGCTGCAAATATAGTTGGTTTGTTCTTGGGGGAACAAGATGGACACTGTTTAGACAACTACATTTAGACAAGCTGAATTCCAGTTGTCATATGCTAGAACCTCAGGCTGAAGAAAACTTTCTATTGGTCATCTTTAAGCTCTTTCAGATGTGTGACATTCCTGTACTTTCCCTCACCCCTCAGCCTACTCAGACTTCTACCTCACATAAACCCATTGAAAAAATAATTCAGGTAGTTTTAACTTTTAACCTGCAGCTTAAAATTACTACAAATCCTCTTGTGCATACTCATTTTTATATAAATTGTTACCTTCAGTTTCATAAAACACTAAGATAACAGGTTCCATACGTACTAGTAACAACTTAGATAGCCCCACTGTTGTTATTTTCCATAATCAATCTTCAGCAAGCTGCTTCAAAATCCACAAGTTACTTCAAGCTTTTTTGTTTGTTTGTTTGTGTGTTTGTTCTGCTCCCCAAATCACTGATCTTGCTCTGTGCTGTGATTCTACTCAGGTACTGCGGTTCCCATAATGACTATTTTTTATCTGTTTCATTATGATGCCCTTTGCTATCATTTGAACTGCACCAGTGACTTATCAGCACAAACTCAATTATAAACTCTTTTAGTATGGTTTGTAGTTTGGTTATAATTATGCTAAACTGTCTGTACAGAAACATTTTTGAAATTCTAACCTTCTTGGTCAGATAAACAAAACATCCACTTCTTGGTTTTCAACACTTTGAATGCTTTACTTAATAAGGCTAACTCTTATCTTTCCTACCCTGAATCTGTAACTTAATGGCAGAAGACAGATATGAATTCCATCAGAAGCATTGTTTCACTAAAAGACAGAAAATTATGCCATATATTCTTGACAGGAAGGGCTTATTAGCCTTTGATAATATACACATAATTGTTTGGAATCTTCCCATCTCAACACACACACACACACAAAAAATGTTAAGACAGCTTGTTCTCTAAAGTGTTGCAAGGCAAGAGACATGTTAAATAAAACATTTTGGGGGGAGGTATTTTGGAAATGTTACTTTTGACACATTGCATTATGATATTAAATATCTTTTAGCATTACTCACATCATCACTTCTCACTTGGAGAAACATGTTTGACAAACAGAATGTAACATGTCCAAAGTAATATATCATCTTTAAAACAAGACTATAGGTGCTTTCTGATCTCAGAAGTACTGGCTCTTCCTTTTCATTTTAAGGAAAATCCATTTTTTTGAAATACTTTTCCCTCTGAAATTCCCTTCTTAACTGAAAAATAATTCCCCAAATACCTTCCAAACTACCCAGAATTGAGCAGAAATTTTGAAAGAAAATATTCACTACATCAATGGCAATAGGGAAGACAGAAAATGTTTTTTGTTTTCCTGTTTTGTATGAGAGCTGTACATTTTAGTTTTTGAATGAAAGAATTTTAAGCACAACTGAATGTTGATAACTGTTCCTCTATGAAAAGACCATTTTTATTTTTATTTTTATTTTTATTTTTATTTTTATTTTTATTTTTATTTTTATTTTTATTTTTATTTTTATTTTTATTTTTATTTTTATTTATTTTTATTTTTATTTTTATTTTTATTTTTATTTTTATTTTATTTTATTATTTTTATTTTTATTTTTATTTTTATTTATTTTTATTTTTATTTTTATTTTTATTTTTATGTTTATGTTTATGTTTATGTTTTATTTTTTTTAAGACAGCTGAACTCTACAGTTCAATGCGTATAGGCATTAAGATCTATCCAAAAATATATATACTGTCAAAGCAAATTCAGAATGGAAAGCATCTAGTTAACAATTGTCTTATGAATCCCCCTTTGTTGGACCGATAGGAATACAACACACAATGTGACAACATACCTCAGCCAAGAAGAGACTTGCAGTCTGTGGAATGATTAACAATTTCTTATTAAGAGTAACATATATAAATGTCATCAAGAACAGCCACCAGTGCCTGGCACGACACCATGTATATGCAAGAGTAAGCTGATCCTTTGATATTAATGCCCAATGGACACAATTTCCATCTGTAAATCGATAGCTTCATTATCTTTCCTATAAATTGAATCTTATCTGGTATAAATCCCTAGTTCCAGAATGCAACTAAGACCGCTCAATCCTAGCGCAGTATCTGAGAACATGAGTTATTTTCAGGGTTTCCGTAAATGGGTAATAATACTGAGTATTGTATATACTTAAGTGAGTATTATGTAGAGACACCATTTGCTATCACAGTCTTCTGGAGCACCATGAGCACCATGCAGCAAGCTAGTACTTCCTTAAGTGTCTAAACTTCCAGAAAAAAAGATGATGCTGAAGGCAGGAAGCCAGGGAAGAAAAATAAATAAATAAATAAATGGGGAAAAAAAAGGCATAGAGCTTGGTTAAATGAAAATCTAAGAATTCCAAAAAGTGATGAGGCTTTATTCTGGATTTACTGTTATTTTACAATAATATATATGAGAATCATAACCAGGAGCTTGATTTTAAAGTGGAATATTCAAAATCTCATCCATGCTTGTTTGTGCCCTGAGACTGGTAGGTGGCTGTATGGGTGCAAGTGGACCTAAGAGGCACAGACATTCCAGAAAACATGTCTCTGTACTTGAAAGGGTGATTACTTCTTATTGAGTAGGGCCTATTTCACTTAGATTGAAACTACTGTGTTTCTTGGTTGCTAGGAAGAGAGGAAAGAAGCTATTATAAACCAGCAAGCAAGTACCCAGCTTGGTAACTCAAGACTCAATTCCACTTCATGAAATTACTGACATCCTCCTCTACGACAAAGAAAAAAAGCAGTACCATTTCCACTCCATGTAATAATATTGATTTTTCCCTTTTTTATGGGGAGTTGGCTCTTCAAAAATGTATCAACATAGAATATCACTCATCTCAAACAGCTACAGAGCTTAATCATTTGGAATTGATCCAAATCATATGAAACAAATCCTGTTTATTCATGTAAACCAACAAGCAGACAAGCAGTTCTAGAACAACTTGAGGAAGAAAAAATAAAAATAAAAAAAAAAAAAAGGAGAGAGAGACAGTCACACAAAATAAATCCATGAAAAATTATTTGTCTTATAACCTGTACAGTTCCTAGTCTATACTCCAAAATGTGCCACTGGGAGCATTATCTTTTTCTTCATTTTTAAGAGAGTTTCTCACAATCTTCATGCACCAACTCGCACCCAGACACTTCTGACTGCCCTGATACTTAACTGTTTTTCTCCTCCCTCCTGTAGAACAAGTTTCTTATATTTAGAGATGTAACTTCAAAAAAGCTCCATAGGATTCTTTTTTTTTTTTTTTTTTTTTTCCCCCAGGAGCACTCACAGCATTTAAACAAAGACCTAATAAAAAAATTCAGTTCCTAGACAAAGTGTTTGCCAATTATAGACGGCCATTCCTCATGACCTTGCCTTATGCACACAGATTGCTTCAGAAAGTTTTGCAATGTTTTCTTATCCATAGAACTGTCTTTCTCAATTGCAACAGAAATGAACTAGTCATTTCTGAGATTTTTGAAAAATGAGCCTGGATCAGTTTTCTTTCCTAAGGTTATAGTGTTCTGTTGGTCCCTGATATGCTAGTTGGCCTCCTAGGCACTGAGATAACTCTTACGATTCAATACCTTCCATACGGAGGATGATTTTTACAGGCCAGTTCAACAATGCAGCCTAGCTTCCATCAAATAACGTCTATGCCCTGCCAGACTGAGCAGCTCCCAACTGTACCCTCACTTCCTCATCTCTGTCAAACATTTAGCAGCCAAAGGTCACTTACAGCTCCGAGGGCTAGCAGCTGTGCTGGCATTCAGCAGGGGATAGGACCACACAAAGCTGAAAAGAGTCTGACTTCTTGACTCTACACATGACAGGAAAGCTATATAAAGCAATTCCTGGGAATTATTTAACAGTTGCAAGTGGAAAGGACAAAGCTTGGTTAGTGCAGCCAAAAGAGGAAAAAGAGGAAACACGTCTTGGGGAAGCAGGATACTGTATAATGAGAGAGAAAGGGGGGTTTGGAAGTCTGACGGATAGTGTGGAGACCAATGTATAAATAGGAAGAGGGCATGGAAGTATTGATGTCAAGAATGCTTTAAAAGTGATGATGGTAATTAGATATTTTGACCAATTTGTAGCATTCCTCCATGTAACTTATAAAACAAGTGTAACCATTACTTGGTCTTACAACAGTTAAGATATTGACCCATGTCAGGTAAATAAGTTGCTGCAAAGCAACTTATTTAAATAAGTAGTACATTGATGCATCACGCCACCAATACATGTAGGCATCTAAAGAAGCTGCATAAGGCAGGAGCTGGTACCTTGCAAAGGTACAGTGAACTGTGATTTTAATATAAACTGGTGACTTCTTCAGCAGTATACTGTGGAGTGCTTCCCTGTTCCAAGGACTGGGTGTGCACCACAGTATCAATTTGAACTAAGACTATCCCAAACCTTTTTTCCCCACCTCTGTCATTTTTCTTGTTCATAAGTCAGCATGGCAAGTCCTTAACAAATAACTGCCTGGATGATTAAGGAACCGGAATCTTCCCTCATCTGCCATGCACTTTGCACCGGGAGGCTAAAATAAATGCTAATCAGGTCTTTCATAGCAACTGCTCCACATGGAAATAAAATACTTCTACTTGGAAAGAAGATACTGATACATTTTTATTTAATATTTGAGCATTCCTATTTCTTGCTGAGTGAGAAGAGAAAGAAAGCTAAAATAACCAGTGACTCACCCCTTTATGATACACTCACCCCTGACAGATACAGCATATAGCAGCCAGTTAACCCTCTGAATAATGCTTTTGAGATAACGGCTGACTGCAGCAAGAAAAGAGCATGGACTTCCAAATCTTTACTTTTTTTTTTTTTTTTTTTTTTTTTTTTCCACTAAGGCCTGTTTCCAAACAATCTTAAAACTTCAGCAATAGACATGAGCAATAATTTCTAAGAATTTGTTTTCTTTTTCTTCTGACAAAAGTGAAAAAAAGCATAGAAATGGTCTATCAGTGTCTCTGTATCTCATTTTATTTCCCAGAATTTCACTACCAGTTGAGCAGTCAAGATCTCTTAACTGATCTGTATGTTGTCTTGTGGCTTCCTAGTCTCACTCTGGAAGGGATGGCTATTTCTAGCCAAGAAATCCCACAAGATGGGTTTGAAGCCTACAGTAGTTTCTAACATAGTTGTTGTTGCTGAACAGATCACACACTTTTTATTTTATTTTATTTTTTTCAACATCAAAATCTTTCAATTATATGAAGTGATTTATGTTATCAAAGCATCAAGGTGTTATAATTGTGCATCTTAAGGACACTCCTTTGAAACTCCATTGCCAACATTTTGATGGGGATTTGTTGTATACCAGATACAAAATATACAGGTTACACAGAGGTAAAGTACAAACTCTGATTTGCTATGTATTTGAGCAAGCCATAAAAAATAGTGACAAATACATGAAAAGATAAAATGTATTATTCAACAACTGTTGTCACTTACATTTTTATCCAACACTGAGGTTTAGAAAATAAGAGTTCTATGTTTAGATCTAGTCAGGTAAAGCAGGGGATTTTATTTATTTTTAATAACTATTTAAATGAATAATTTATTCTCTGAAGCTACTGAAAAGAATATAAGATCTTTTGCAAGAATGACCAGCTTCCCTATTTTCCCCAATTTCCTTAAATATATTTCAAAAGTAACGGATCAGTTTACTACATTTTGAGGAGAGTTCTGGGTCAGAAATATACATCATTACAGTTGTATGCAATCCACCTCTCCAAGAAAGTAGATTTAAGACACACCAGTCATCATCATTTCCTTAGTAAATAGCTAAAACCACCTACACTCAGCATCCATTATCGTATGTTCCACTCTGATTCCCAGAACTTTCCCCACATAGTGCCTAAAGAACTTGCATGTGACTTCAAGTCCATAATTTAACCTAAAAATACATAAATTTAATCATACATGATAGTATTTCTACATGCCAAGTAGAAACAGAAACCAGAACTTTGTGATTTTAGTTGTCCTCGTTAAAAACACTCTCTCCTTTTGCTCCAGCAAAACCTTAGCTCCTACCTTTGTCCCTGGACCTTTGTGTCTTCCTAAGCATAATAAAATTCACAAGTAACAATAATCACAAGCATATATCCAAATCTTAGTACTCAAACTTATTAGCTGTATCCTAACTAAGGGTCCAGTGGATCTTTATCACTTATTAGTATTCTGACATCTCTGAACAATATAAGCAGATGTGTAGCAGTTTTAGCATGACTGCCAGTTACCTAAAAAAAATATACTACTAGTAATAAAAAAAAATCTGTGCAGGGAAATGAGTTGAAATATGGATATAATTTCCAAATGGGGAAGACTCTTATTGTTTCAACCCTTCTTTGAGAATATGTTATGATAATTCCCACTGACTTCAGAGATGCCTATCTGCTTAAAGAAGAGCTGACGACTTGAAGGTTTCCCAGCTGCTAAGCTTAGCCACAAAGTCACTGATGACTTCAACAGATGGTCCTGCTTTTAGACCATTGAGAACTTTATGAGCCATTTATCCTCCTTCAGGCAACTCATCATCTGAAATAAGAAACAGAATATACTAATGTATTTTGTTACAAAATGCTCTGGGACATGTCCTCCCTGAGTGGCATCCAAACACCCTCAACTTGAATACAATTGCTATAGTCAAAAAACTCAGCAGAGTTTAATTTTTGTTGTTTGATTGTGATCAGTGAAACAGTTTGAACAGTACAATAGAATGAGAACATTTGTCTTCTCACATGAAAAAGTCAGGTTTAGATAGGTTTTATGGAAGGAACATTATGGAGGTTGTCAGGGAACCAGCTCTCCCTTTCCACTCTCCTTTTTTAATTCCAGAGCCACAACAGGGCTATTCAGCAAATAAAATCTTTCATCAAAAGCACTCACTGGGAGTCAGCCTGCCTACAGTCCTTCTTTTCAGAATCAAGTGATTAGACGGAATCATAAGAAAATCTTTCATGCAGTTTTTTAAAAGCACAATTGTTTTGCTGACACAAGACAAAATTAATGAGACAAAGAACCAACTCTTAAATAGTGTATACTTTATTGCAGTAAATGTTTCTTAGTGAAGGATGTGCTTTTTGAAAAAGCAATTGAAGCCACCATATCTTTAGTCCAATAATATCTGAACATGCATTCATAAGTGTCATAATGTATATTCTATATTAATTTGTGGGCCCACATCTAGCCTTAATTCTACCAAAGAGATCAGTGAGGTTCAGCAGACATGGCATTTTAACCAACAACCTGTTTTTCCAAACTTTATCTTAGTGTTTATGAGTAGTAAGTCTCTCCAGAATGTGTAAAGGAGGACTCTGTGATCTAGGACCATAATGATTAGGTAGCTGTGTCTAAGGGTTACTGAAAGAGAGTTGAAAGAATGTGGGAAAATCTTATTTTTCCATTCACTCATTTGCCATTAACTTTACTACTTTTTCAAAATGTAAGAGAGTTAAAGAATGCAATCAATTTATTCCCACACACTCACACTTTCTGTATTTCACATTCACACTTGGTCAAACAGGCAATAAAGGATACTCTATGTCCTGTAAAAAATAATTATCTTTTAGATCAGGTCTTAATTCATCATTTCTTGTTGTAAATTCACCTCAAATGATGTTGCTAGATGATGAGCTATACCACAGAATCTAATCTGTTTTGTAATTTGCTTTGTGTTTGTTGTTGTTGTTGTTTTGTTTTTGTTTGTTTGTTTTTAAAGGCATTTAATGTGCATTAATATGAGTTTACTTTAGAAAGACTATCTGTAATGCTATTGCAAAAGCATGCATTGTAAAAGTCTAGTTCTATACCATCATCTGTTTTGCTGTGTTGTGCCTCTTATAAACCCATTGCAATAACTATGGGTTGATACAGAGGCATCAACAACTCTCAGCAGCAAATCTGCAACTTTCAGTAAAAGCACAGGAGCTTGTTAATTTTTGGTGCTAAAACTGTGGAATTTTTAATGGTGTATTGAAGTTGCAGGTCAGCATTACAAGTTTGTGCTTTCATAAATAATTCATTTCCTATTATTGAGCATTTATGAAAAAAAAAAAAAATGAAAATAAATCAACAGGGATGGCAGTGTGCTCCAGTCTCGGATGAAAAAATCGCGACTATTATTCTTCGTCTCTAGAGAATGTTTGTAATACTGCAACCCTAATCAAACTTGCTATGGGGTTTCTGACAAGCTATTTATTGCTTAATTCTTTCTCCTTTCTGCACCAATAAAAATTTTATTCTAAACATTTGCTGTTGAATAATAGAAACCTGCTGTGAGATCATTCCCACTGATTGAAGGCTGATTATTTTCATATAGCAGCTGTCACTAGGTATTCCACTTCCTTAAACTCTATCATTAGAGAGGAATCACAGATCCATTTCTTACTGTAGATCAGGGCATTTTGGTAACTGTGAGCCTGCTGAGCTAATTTTCTACAGAAGGGGAGTGGGAGTTCAGCTTAAATTAAAAAATAAAACAAACAAACAAAAAACACCTTGTTTTAACCATATTTAAGTGAACAGAAAGCTTTCAAGTTTTGTAGGGATATCAGTCGGGATATTGAAGTGAAGACTTCATTGGGGGATCAGAACCTTTGGAAAGAGTGGGAAAGATCTATCAATTTCTTTTGGTGAAAGCCTGGTCTCATTCAATTTAGTATGATTGGACAATCTTTAGTAGGTCTTCCATTCTATACTTATACTTTCTTTGCTTGGATTATCCTTCCTGTATTTCATTAGCCTTGTAAACATTCCGGTCTTAATATGACCACTAATGACCTACTAATGAAATTTAAAGAGGTATTTTAGCTATTGTATATACAAAGATATATACAGATATATCTTAGTATCTTAACAGGCTATAAGACTGAGAAGCAGACTTCAGGTTATAGTTCCTACAGTAAAGAATTTATGTCTCGGTGTAAGTATACACCTTATAAATCCCCATGTATGTGAAAAAAGTGGTTCTGTGAAATTGATCTGATGCCGTTTTCTAGAAAAGTGTCAATACACCTCTTTGAAATGGATTGAAGTGGACAACATAGCATAGTCCATTTTAATGCTATAAAGTCTATAAGATGTTTGTGAGACAAAAGTTATGTAAGTCACAGTTTTGTGATAAGTTAAGCTTATTAATTTTAGTTATATATGTCAACCTTCTGACACTAACATCCAGATAGAAAGTTATCTTCATGGCCCAGAGGAGGAAGCAAACAAATGCATCATTTTGTAGAGAGATTAGTTCAATTTATTTTGTTAGGGCAGGTGAAGCTTACCAAATATGGCAAGAGCTAGCCCACAGAACTTGAGCCTATGTGGCCAGTAGCAACTGACATAGTGACCTACAAGAAGATCCCTTATTTTCTGTGTTACTCAATATCTCCAAGTCAGCACACACTATATCTCCTTCTATACTTGCCTTTCCATTTTCACCTCATCCCACAGCAGCTAGATAAAAACAGGAATGTATATAGTAATAATATCCTAAACAGTTGCTGATAGCACAGCACTTCCCCTGATTTGAATATTTAATTTCAGATTCATAAATTTAGATTTGGAAACAAACCATCAAGAAATACACAATAAGTGTTATATTTTTGAGAATATTGTTATTGTTATCATGTTATATGAGAAAGTATTCTATCCATGTGGTGTGGTTTCTCTCTTTTTTTTTTTTTTTTTCCCCATTTCCACTCTATCAAGTTCTGTGTATTAGTATTTCCTTGTGAACAATGGTTACTAAAACACACAGGTGCACTAAGTTCTCCAAGAAAGATGTCAGATGGAAGAAAAATTTTAATTCTGTAGATAAAATCCATTGTTTGCAGAACAAGAGAGTTTAATCCTTTTACACACAGCTACAGTCTCTAGCTATGTGGCTGTGTCTGATGTGTGATATGTACGTCCAGATGCAGCAACAGATACCTCTCACTGGAGAATGAGGCATGATGCAGATCAATTATGAGATCTATCAACAGTTCTCCTTCTGGCAATGACAGCATTTACAGTGTGCTGGGGCTCTGCTTAATGTTGAAGTTTCAAAAGCGAGAAAAGGCTTGTCTGCTATTTTCAGATTCTGAAAAACAAAAACATATCAGGGTCAGAGCCTAGGTTATAAAATTGTATCCCAAAGCCTGTGAGTTTCAGAAAGTTATGAAGTGGAGAGAAAAGGTGCAACAAACCTTCACAGACTGTAACTGTAGATCTTGATAGCTCTCCCAGCTGCAAAGTTTAAATGAAAAAATATGATTTGTATTTCTTCCTTTTAAAAAGAGCTACCACGGTTAAGATCAAATTCAATAATACACTAAAGAGAAAAAATAGTTCAAAAATAAAGTATGTGACAGTGCTAGGTTAATGATTGGACTTGGTCTTAGAGTTGTTTTTTGGTGTGTGTTTTTTTTTTTTTTTTTTCCAAATTAAGTGATTCTATGAATGCAAGAATAGATTTGAATTATAGCAAAAGTTACATAATTAATGATGACATACTTGTAATTAGTATTTCTATATAACAATGTTAACAGCAAATTAATTTTATGTCACGATTCTGTTGAATTACTTCTTACTCAAGAAGAGCTAGAAGGCTGAGTGTAGGATTTCCTCTCTGTCACTTTGAAGTTTATGCTGAAAACCTCACTGGACAACCAAGAGCAATGCTATAGTTGGATTTTCTTCCCACATACGTTTCTCAGGAAAAAATAATTAGTTGTGATTGGGATTTATCTTACCTGATCCTCAATGCACTAAGTATGATAAACCTTTACTTCCTTTAGTCAAAAGAACAGATGACAAGTGTATCTATCTTGAAGTGCATTTCTAAGAAAACTTGCTATATTTCTCCATTGTTTAAAAAGGAAGACTGGATAAGTAGTTTCAACTGGAGAAAAGTTAGTCGAGTCAAATCTAAATGATAGTTGCATTGAGAGGATGCAATCACAGTAAAGATGAAGATACAAAGACATCAAGTGAAGCCAAAGAAAATGAAATTGAGAGTTGTACTTCAAATATCAGTACAAACAGTGTAACTTGGCTTGGGCTCATACTGCTGTTCCAGAGTCTTCCAATGTTATCCAGCTCATTCTGAAGCCACAACTACACCCAGGAAACCTTCTAACTCCACAAGCTCAACCAACTGCACTGAGTAGACTTCATGGGAGTTTTGTCACTTAAAATCCATGAAATGGACTCTGATGATGACCACATTTTCAGTACTGAAAATCAGCACTGAAAGAATCTATTCCAGTAGGTCTAACCAGCTTAAAATTCTGTTGAAAGGGTTTAAAATGAAAGACTATAATGAAAACAGCCAGTTTTTTTTTTTGAATTCCAGGCTTCAGCACCTTTCCAGGAGAGGTACGTCAAATTTGAGACTCTAGGAAACTGTCTTGCTTTATTTACCTTTCTTTCATAATTTATTACTACTCATTTCCCCAAAACACTTATAGGTCATATGATGAAAACCACTCAACTGCTCTGTTTTTTTGTTTGTTTGTTTTTTTGTTTGTTTTGTGTTAGTGTTTTTTGTTTGTTTGTTTGTTTGTTTTTTCTCCTTAAAGTCTACAGTCTCTGATCAGTGGCTTTCAGTCAGCTATATGACGCTTTAATATATTTTTCCTCTACTGTCTCTTTATCAGAATCAGAACTAAAACAGAACAGAACTGGAGCAGATATATTTTAAATACTTTTTCAAAGTTATATATCAGAATGAACTGAAAAGCTGCACCAAATGAAGCAATTTGTTTTCCAACTAACAGTTCTGTAGGGAACATTAGATATCAAACGAATTAGGGGATTTCCAAATCATTAGACTTTTTTTTTTTTTTTTTATGGTATATGTAGCATTTCCTTGGCTCTGTTTAGGTTGCTTTTCCTAAGCTTTAAGAAAAACACTTCAGAAAACAAAAAGACCACAAAATATTCAGAGAAAGAATTTCAACAAGTTCTTGTCTATAAAGAAGAGACTTCAATTCAGTGAGCTGTTTTTTGTTGTTTGTTACTTCTTATCATGCTAAAAACAAATCAAAGGACAAGAAAACTTAAAACAGGGAGGATGATTCCTGTGCACAGGAGAACAGATAGACATGTTTTCTCTGAGGCAAGTAACATATTGCAAAGAGATAGACAAGGTTGCAGTGGGAGTCCAATTAAGAGAACTATACAGTGAAGGCACAACCGTCTTTCACCATCTCAACCAAAAAATGTCAGGCTGCACTGAGAGGAATGGATAATTAAAGGAAATAGAGGGCCACTACAAAATGACCTGATACACTTTTTTTTTTTTTTAGTGGATGACTAGTTGAGTATGACTGAACTGAATGAATTTGGACTTTCAATCAATTCTATAGTGAAGAAAGGAAACTAGAAACTGGAAGCATCCATTCACTGTGTCCTCCAAAGACCTTTATACAATGCAATGCAACACACAATTAGACACATCACAAGATTTAATGAAACTGCACTAAAGCAAGAACATAACACTACTTTAGTCAATATTTCAGTGCACTAAACTTCTACCTGACTTTCCTGAGGTCTCTGTTCTCAGCTAGACTGCTTACTGACTCAACAACAATAAAAGAATGCATATCCGTTTTCCAAACAGTTATATAGGACTGTAGTTTTCTGGAGAGTTATTTACAAGCATTTAAACCCTTCAAATAAATAAATAAATAAATAAATAGAATTCCTCTGCTAAAACTTTGTGGTTTCTCATTAAGTAAAGAGAATTACATTAGGCCACAGACATTATCCATAATCTGTTAGTTTAATGCCAGGCATAATTAAGTCACTTTAATTTGGTTCCTTTTGGATTTAAGACAAGCATAGCTACTCTTCACATTTTCAATGACTTGTTTCACCTGTATGCTGAGGAACGTTATAGTTTCATGAGGTAAAAATGGTAATTTTAATATAGTTTATGGAAAGAACATCTCTTTACACCCTTCACCCTTCACAATTTTGATAATCACCTCAGTCCTTTAGAATACACTTCTTTTTGTGTGTTTTGTTTTGCTTTGGGTAGCAAGCCAGACTATTTGTGGGTTTGGTTGTTGTTTTGTTTTTTCTTATTGGGACATTTAATCATTAGAAAATTAGAAGCAATAGTTATAAACACATTCTCTTCACAAGTTATAACGGGCTTTTGAACAAAAGACTTTTAAAACTATTTTTGTTCTGTATGTACACTTTATTTTCATAAATAATTTTCAGAATTGTCATAGGTTAATAAACCGTATCGTTACACGAACACCTACCCGAGCATATATATACAAGTCTCTGATCTCACAGTAAAATCTGACAATCTGATTACACAGCCTGACAGACTTTTCTCTAAAGGTCCTCTAAAGCAGGAAGATTTGTGCCTTACTCACTATAAGGTTTAAGCACCATATCAATAAAAACCTTATTAGGTAATCCTGCGTGGGTTTTGTTTATTTTCCAGTATTAGACATTTTTTCCACAATCCCACAGAAAGAGAAAACTCAAGGTTGTTATTACACTGTTGTCACTTCCTCTGAGGAAGATAGTTAAGCATGAATGTCATGCCCATTCTATATAAAGGGTCTCTAGATAAATGCAGCCCCAATCATATTCTCAATAAAAGAAAAACTTCTAGATCAGGTCCTTAACATTATTCTGCAACAGGCCTCATCAAAATATATTGCCATCTGGATATAGCCATTGCAACAAAATACATGTACTTAATGCATTCAGTACTGTTAATCAAGTCTATTCATTTTAAGATACAAAGTCCCTATAATTATTTTATAACATTACTATCTTGTACTTATACATTCTGAAACAAAAATGCTATAATGGCAATCTTTTCACTGAATTAAACCATTACATGTTTTGTTGTCTTTATGAAGGATTCAAGTAGCCTTGGTGGCAATTGTTTCATTTTTTATTTTTCTTTCTTCTGTCTTTTCAGCCACCTTTTCTGTCAGAAAACTATGCTAAGTTACCAAGCTATTCATTTCTGGCATAGAAAAAAAAAACTAAACTGTTCTTAAAAACAATGATACCTTACAATATCATCTTTTATTGCTTTCCCAAGCATCTTGTTAATTCCTTAAAATCTCCTTTTGAATAAGTCATTCTGGATTTTTTTTTAAATTATTTTTTTCAAATAGCAAATTTATAAATTCATAAAAAAATAAATCTTCTAATTAAAATAGCAAGTATTATTTCTGACACTGAATGGCATTCAGTACATCTGATACCTGCCCAGCATATGAGCAAGACTCATCTTTCACTTGCAATGAAAAGATTTCATCTTATTTTTGATGCTTTATGCAGACTACCCTAACTATTCTGTCTGATGTTGGTGGCTGGGTTATTGCAGAATTTTTTATTTTTTTTTTCCTCTGAGCAGGGGGTAAAGAATGAATGAGCTTGTAAAGAGAACTTCATTTCCAAATTGGCATTGGTTAGTCTCCTGTGATTACTGGGAACACTTCAAATGTACAGAAACTCCTATAAATTCAGGCAGAATGCCAGCAGAGGAAGTTGAGAAGTTTCTAAGTTCGTTTTAATATTGTACTTGTGTTTAAGTGATAATAAAATGCAAAGAAAATATTAGGATCATGAATGCTTTCTTTTCTAAAGCTCTAAAACAGAAGGTTTCCTACAACCTTTGTCTCTAATTCCCAATTTTCAGGCTTACAATTGCCTAAAGTATTATTCTTTCTAAGGATCCATTCTAATGATTAAGGGAAATCAGTGTCTACAGTGAACTTCAGCAATGCTGTCTTTCAATAATTGAGAGCAAAATTTTTAGATTTGCCAAAGACCAATACAAGCCATACCGTTTTGCTCTGCAGTGGTCTTTCTTCTATTCAGCTCATGTTATGAAATCTGTAAGTATGGCAAATCAAGAATGTATGCATTTTGCTCCTTGTGTAAAGTTTTTTATACTGTATCAAAAACATTGATGCAGCAAATTGATACTCTGGGGGTACTATCAGAAGTAAGAGCATAGTCTTCCATAAGTAATACTTGGTTTTGGTAATGTGTGGATCATACGCACTGTAGAGTGAAAGTGCAATGCCTGTGAAACAAAAGATTAGTCCTTCATTTTGACTCTAAATCGATGCAGAACACACATGACAATCTGAGAGCACCATCTCAAAAGTTCGTGGTTATGTTGTCAGGTATTCATCTAGTTTTAGCTCTGGCAGCTTCTACTCACATATTTATAGCCATATATAATGGAGTAGATATGTATTACTGCCATATTATGGGGAGGAAAGCTGCTCAACAATTTCATGTCAACGCGAGGCTCTGAGTCTTATTTTATCCCAATGTTGCAAGCCTGAACAGAGGGACAACTGATCTTGTTAGATCACTGGGTAGCAAGTACTCAAGAGCCTATACTCAGGAATCCCTGTGAATTATGCAGAGCAACTTTATGTCTCAGACACCTTCGCCCATAAAGCAAACTAAGAATAGTTATGTTTTTTAGCCCTCACAGCAAAACAAGTTTATGTTTCAAGACACAAACAACAGTGTTCTAGCCCTGATCTCTTCAAGGGATCTCTGTCGCCCCTAGGAAACATCGACCAAAAGAGAAGCCTATGGAAGAATGAACTGTACACTAGTAATATCCTGACTTTATCCCCAGGTTCTCTAATCCTATTCTTATTACCTACAAGATAATAGAACAGAAGGCATTTAGTTTGGATGCCATCCTCCTCATTTCTAGATCACAGTGTGTTAATATGGAAAACCACCCTCAGAAAAGCCCTGGAAGCTAAGAAGTTCCCCCAGGCCCATTTACATCTATAGCCTGGGATTAATCTGTGTTACTTTAAGCACATTAAATCTGCACAATCTAAGTCCTAAAACAAACCTGCTTTTTCTTGTAAAACAGAAATTATATTATGAACAGCATTCCAAAACTTACCATTTGAGAATTCGGACTGTGTTGTAGTTTCAAATCTTTACATCAGCATCACTGTTGGGACAAATAATTAGAAATTTAGTTCTATTCACAATTACAAAACTGTTTACATATTGTCAAAATGATATAAAGCATATTTCCTACTTACTCTGGTACACAAAAACAATATTGAAAATTAAGTAAAACCTTGAACCAACACAAACAGTGAAGCTGGAATCAAATACCAACATCTTCAAATTCTCACCTTGACAAATCAAATAGTTTCAACATTACTTTAAAAAAAATAGTTATTTTGAATTCTGAAAGTGTGATCAGAATTTCTCCAAAAAATTCTCCAAAGCTGTTTTTCCTGAGATAACTTTATATTTTGGTTAGCTTCAAATACAGATTCTTGTAGAATTCTGCTTTTCAAGAAAAAGCTTTTTAGCAGGGTCTTGCTAGCACTATCTCACAAAGTGAATCAGAGATCTCTTTCCCTTGCTGGCCCCACTCATTAGGCAGAGCAAATCTCTGAACACAGCTCTCCAAAGCACTGCAGAAGTTATGACCTAAGCATCATTGCACTGCCTTGGGTGTGTGCTGTGCATGCTCCTTGTTACTTGATATTACTGCTCTCCCATTTATCTGAGAAGATAATCATCATAAGATGCTATTTTAAGTCTTCTAGCTTATATTGGAGTTATGTAATTTTCTGATAACCTAGTTACCAGACAATACATTTTCATAAAGATCTGGTAAAAGCAAATACATCCACTTCACCAGTAGAACCTGTATTTTCATTCAGCTGGGACTGTCTGCTCTCAAAATCCACAGCTTTCCCTCCTCAACACCCAACTCTTTGCACCAGTTACTAAACTAGGTGAATGCATCTGATAGAGCATTACTTCCTGTGCTTGCAGAGAAGGTGAATCCAGACAACAGCACCTCAACACAGCCAGGCAAGACATTGGATCAGACACCAATGAGCAATGGGTAGATGCTAATAGCTTCACGTGCAGTCTGACATCTGCACAGCTACTTGAGGGAATTGTCTTTCATCAAGATTTCTGGGGTTTAGAGCAATTACTGCACCCTGATCCAGACAGGAATTAGTAATCTAGGCCGACCAACAGGGCTCCAGAAGAAGCTGTGCTTTTGATCAAAAGAGTAGAAAGAAATGGTGAGGACGAAGCACAATGGAGCAATATAGAATGGGGATTATAGGAAGCCATGTTTCTTTTCAGCTCAGATAGCAAACACCAATTCAGATAATATATAGCTCATTTAAATTTATTGCATTGAATGAAAGTGACATGAACACTACGCACCTTGCCATAGTTTTTTCATTCATTACTATAGGCCAGTTTCAGAAATTCATATTAAAAATAAATAAATAAATATGGTATTGTATACCTAATGACTTACTGTAAATATTTTAGTTGAATTGCCTTTATTCCTGTTTCATATCAATTTTATGGACTATATTTCAGAGAGGATTCATATTGAGTATTGTCTGTTTTATAAAGGATTATATATATATATACTGTAGATTTAGGCAAAGGGCAAATTCAGTTAAGTGCCCATGGATGAATGATATTTTTGCAGCACCATTTATATATAACAAAGATATCAGCTAGGGGATTCTAGGACAGGCATTATTTTTTGCATCAAGTTTTAATCGTAAAAATTGATGACGGCTGACAGCATAATCTTTTCACAAATATTTCTTAGCTCTGAGTACCGTAACTCTTGTGTTTCTACATCACAATCTTACCAATGAGAAGGCAAAACGGCCAGGCAAGCATGAGTTTAAGCACTTTCATAACAGTTCTTAGCAACACTCATGTACATACGGGTTTGTGTTTTTTCAGTTCAGCTTTATGATTGCTCAGAAATACATAGCACTGACACCTTCCAACAGAGAGCAGACTGACCATTAAATCCTTTATGGAAACAGTCATTTACAGTCAGAATAAAACAGATCATAAGCATGCATACTACACACATGTGAATACAGGGATTCAGTCCCCACCAGCTTTGTGCTCTTTGCCATGAGATTCTGCACACACACACAGATGTAAACAGAAAAGGATACTTGTGATCAATATTTCTCTTGAGCTAGGAGATACACCTCCTGATAATTTACACTTAGACTTTTATACCAACCTCTTTATGCCACCACTAACTTCAGAAGATAACATACTCAGCTTTGTACCATAGAAACTCAAGATCATATTGATGCTTTTGTTATTCTGGTTGCTAAAGAACAGAGTGACAAACACAATATAATTTTATTTTATTTTATTTTATTTATTTTATTTTATTTTATATTTTATTTTATTTTATTTTATTTTATTTTATTTTATTATTTTATTTTTAATACTTGATTCTAAACTAAGTACTTTAAGAACTTATTACACTTCAGGGTGAACTGAACTGTTTTCATAGCCCAAGTCTTCAGACTATTCCTTTTCTGCAACAATCCATGCTTATTCTACTTCTTATTAGATTTAAAGAGGATAAGAAAAAAGCACTTTTCTGAGCCGGAGATGGCCTCAGTCCAACTCTCTGCTTGAAGGTGAGATATGGGCTTTTGTGTTTCGTTGGGAAAGTTTTGCATAGTTCCAGAGCTGGTTATCAAACAAAGCACAAGTAGGAAGGTGATGCATCTCCAAGTACCCAGTAATCCCAACAACAGGATATTTACCTGAAACAGAGTCAGAGTAACAACTTATGCCAGCACACTTCATCTCAAATGTCATTCAATGAATATAATATAGACCAAAAAATGAACTTCTCTTCTTTAATTTAGATCTAAATAACTCCACCTAAAAGGTCTATGAAAACGGTTTCCTTTTGAAACTATCTTAGGCTTCTAAACAAGAAAAAATCATAGTACAGTTTCGATCCCTATAACACATCTTCTGAGCTCCATATAATGTTGGTAGCTACCTTTTCCTACGCAGAAGACTGCCTCTGTTAGAATGCCATGTCAAGCTTGCCTCTGTGGGCTGTGAACACACCCCCTCGGGACAGATAGGCAGGCCCAGTGATCAGATATGCTTAGTAACAAGATTTTTCTATCCTGAATAAATGTGAATATTAAGAAATACCCATTAAAATTCTGCACCCGCAATGAATCTGGTAGATAATACATGTATATTACCTCTCCATAAGGAATATTTCAATATCATTATCCAAGAGACAGTCATTTGGCCACTTCAAGCTACCTTACCCTGAAATTTGGCATAAGCTTGCTTTTAACTTAATTTTATTTTTATAGATTTATTCAGAGATGGATGAACTTTTATTGTGAAATTTCAGAGCTGCTCCAGTTCCACGGACCACGATTTTCCACTGAGCATTGAAGGATCATTTGTACATTGATCTCTGGCTTTGTAATGTTGGCTTTAGGGAGGCAGGGATAAAGCACAAGTTTGCTGCTGAGTATGTTAAAGTACTCTATTTGTTCATTGTATATTTTACACATTAGCTGTATGGTAGTAGTTCCTCCAAATTATGAATAACATATTAAACAGAATTCAACAAAGGCAATCTTTGAAAGATTCAACAGAGAAAGTTATAGCTATTTAAATGTGGTGTTAATATATACCATAGCTTTATGTAAATGCCTCTTCATTTACCTTCCAGCTTCATAAGGCACCTCAATTACTCTTTGCCCAGAGAGGCTGTGAAACATCCTCTGTTTTTGTTACTCAAACAAACAGCCAGAGGTTGGTTGGACATCAGGTTCAGCTAATTGAACAGAAATGCTACTAGGCATGACATAAGAAATTGCTGAACATGACCAACATTGTAAGGAGTGAAAAAAAAAAAAAAGTTACAGATAGTGAGGGAGGGATTGAACTCTCAAGTGGTCAAGGGGGAGTCAGAAATGGCTAAATTTCACATACAGGAGGGAAGCACTGGGGACCTTTGTGGGAGCCAAGCTTTGCAGAGATGGAGTTTCAGAAAAAAGGTATCAGTAAAAGCATGCGAGGATAAGGTTACCTAGGTAACGGAACCAAAAATTTCAAATTTGGGTATGGATATATCAAAATTGACTCTGAGGATGAAGGCAAGGAGAATAATAGAGGTACATGTAGGTTGCCTGGCTAGGCAAAACTCAAGGCAAAGAAAAAGGAGGTACCACGGCAGCAAAAAATGAGGGCTGACAAGCAGGAAAATGAGTAAGTATGCGAGTTACATTACACAGGTTGACTGACAGCTCTGTACTTACTCACAAAGCCTGGAGCACAGCAAAAAAACAAACCAGTCATTCTGATCATACCCAAGGTTAAGCTTCCCTTTCCCAGTCCTCCTGCCCAGGAGCAAAAGCTGCTTTCCCTGGATAGCGGGGGAGCACTTGAGATGAATGAACAGAGCATGCCAGGGTCCTCAAATCAGGCCTTACAGCATCAGCCTTGCCCCAGTCACTTGCTAACAGTGAAATCTCAACTGTCCTTCAGGGAATTTTGTATATAAAAGAGCACACTTAACCCTCACAGCCTTTGTTCAAAGCAAATTTAGGACCCATCACACAAAGTAAAATTTTATTAATGTTGGAATAAATATTCATTAGTCAATGTGACTCAAAACAGTCTAAAATAAGGTGTATTGTTTACACTGAGGAGAAAAACAACCAAAAGAAATGTGCAAATGCAGGCTATATATAACTTTGTGTGTTGATCTTAAGTAATGCCACACTTCTACCTCTGTTGACAACATTTTACTCATGTGCACTTTCCTCACACTGATTTACTTAACTCTAACTTTTACTGCTGCTAAATATCACTTCTGATTTTAACCTGGAATAATTCTTTGTTGTTATATGCCTATTTGTGATTCACATCCATTTTCTTCTCCATATATATCCATCGCAGCATACAGCTTTGAGGGATTTATCTCAAGAAAATACGGTCCCCAGAGCAACATTAGTACCCTGGAGAACAGTGGAAAATAATAACTCATAACAGAAGTTAGTAGCTACTACTGATGTTGTTAAGCTTTATCTTATGCTACTGAAAGGTAAATTGAGGCTAGAATACTGTTTATTTGCCCTACAAATCAACATACTCAGGCAGCTCAGATACAGACATGGAGGTTTCCCTGTCCATCTGTTAGTAACCAACTAGAAACTTTCATTCATACCATCCTAAAGGCAATCTCATTTGGAGGGTATTACTGAAACAGAATCAATATTGCTGCTGATACTCTGAAACACTTAATACTTGTTTCCTTAAAACCAGATATGTTTTCAGAGCCATGTAAAATATTTACAGCAACTGTCAGAGAAAATATATAGTTATCTCCATGGCTGTCTTCAAGCCTAAATTAAATCTTGCTGTCATGATACAGTACCCTTGGTTGGTTAGGAAAAACAAAACAAAACAACAACAACAACACAGACACGAACCTAATAGCCATAGTATTAATATTTTTAAAAAATCATTCTGTTTCTCTAGAAATTTCAAAAGATTCAAGAGACAGTGGTCTTACATTCCTCTTTTGTTCATTTTGACCTTCTGCAACATGGACTTCATGCTTTTTTTTTTTTTTTTTCCTATATTCAGTGTTTCCATTAGAATCAAAGACTTTCATAAGGCAGTATTTCTTATGTGGGGAAAAAAAAAAAAAAAAAAAAAGGATCTTTCTGCAACATTTATTTATATCAGAAACACTATTCTAATTTATTTTTGCAAATTAACTGAAAATCCAGACTCCCATGCCTCAGAGCTGCTATGGAGTGCACCCTTAACCCTGTACACAGCCACAGCCCTCAGGAAAGTGCCTGCAGTTTTTTAGTTTTTTTTGTTTGTTTGTTTTGTTTTGTTTTGTTTTTATCTTACATTCCTGCACATCTCACTTCAGACCAAACTCTGTGCTGCATTGTCCACTAAAAGACCTCTAACTGCTCAGTCCCTTAAAAGCCCTCACAAGAGATTACCTAAAGAGGAACACCACTGAATTATGGATGAATCTTCCTTCTTAAGGACAAGAGGAAACAGGATTTCCAGTCAGGCCCAACTCGTTCTTCAGTGGCATCTCACTCTAGGCCTCCTGCAGAAAGACCCCACAGCTTCATGAGGCAGCTTTCTGCTCTCTACAACAGGTGGTTTATGAACTCAAACCACCTGACCGTACCTGGGATCTCCACCACTGCAACCACCACAGCTGCACAGCATAGCAAGAGCAGGCTCCAGTGCACCCCAGGGACAAAGATTGTGTACCAGTGGTGTTTGTGTGCCAAAGACTTCGCAACACTGAGCTGTGTTACTGACCTTGGCCTGTTGGAGAACCAGACAGAGCTCTGGCTGTGAGGCCTGGGACTGCTACTGCCCATCTAGCACTTGGTGGAGGGCAGCTCCCAGAAGAAAAAGCTGCAAGCGGCATGGTCTGGCAACAGCGGGAAGAAAACACTCCTACCTGTGACTTCAGAGTAAATAAAGTGCTATTGTCGCTAAGAGCCAGTGGTTTATTGGAACCAGCTATGCTTAAACCTTGTGTCTGCATAGAGGAGGAGTGTGGTAATTATTGAAGATAAGTTTCTCCTGGGGAGAGAAAGTTATAGCTATTTAAATGTGGTGATAAAATATATGTTATGCATTATATATATTATATTATGTATAATATATATATATATATGTTAAAAAAAAATAAAATCTGCTGCCCTGCCCTTATTCCCTGGGAGGTTTGGTGCCTGCTGTAAGGCCAGGCTCCAGGATAGTGCTGGAGCTTGCCCAGGTCTTGAACTATTACAGCTGTTCCACGTGTGCCAGTGTTTATCAGGGTGACTACAGAGTGTGGGGGGCAGGGGTAAGGTAAATGGCCTACACGGTGTCTCCTCAGGCCTGTTGCTGCAGGGTGAAGGCTTGAGCAGAAGTGGACTCAGGCAAACGCCTGATTGTGTCACTGGTGGTATAAGCACAGCTTTTGCTTCTATGACCAGCTATTCTCTGGTTAAGTATGAAGTACTTCAAATCCACAATTGCCAAAGTAGAGTAATATAAACATAATAATAGTATAACAAAGAGACTAAGTCCTCCAACTTCTTGTCTTCCATTCGTACTTCTGAACTAAAAGATGCTGCCATGCTGTACATATAATTAGTGCTTCAAAGTCTCTGGACCCGAAGTCATATTGCAGCTGCTGTTTAGTGATAGAAGGTAATAGATACTAAGGAAATGCCTATGAGAATTGAGAAGAACTTCTTGAATAAAGATTGTTGTTCGGGAGTTACCAACAGAGAAAAACTAGTCATAGCAGTTGTAAGAGCACCTTGACCTGTTTAGCAGCTTCAGACCTCATGAAGCAGAGGGCAGAGGCTGAAAGGTAGCAGTTTACACAGAACATATATGAGTCTTTTTTGAGGAAAAGAAGTATTGCTTATGTTGTTATGCATTGCTACTGTGTGTGCAGCATATTGTTATCCATGATACTATGTAAATACAAGGGGCTTATGGAATAGTGTTATACCTTAGGAATCAGACCTACTGCAAAGGGGAGGGCATCTGTAAGGTCTCCCTTGAGGACTTGTCTCTTGCAACAATTTGAGATACAAGTAGCAATCAGGACAGTAGCCTTGAGACATTCCCTGAGGCTCAACAGCATTATAGTCAAAGAAAGCTATAGATGTTCTCCGTGTGTCCTGAAGGAAAGGTCTGAAATATGATTCATGAATCACCATTGTTTGAAGAGAACTGCATAATTCAGGGGGAAAACAAAACAAAACAAAAAAACAGTTGCTGCACAGAAATGAAGAGCAGTCTTTCAGACTTGATACCTTTCCCTTGGGGACAGGAGATTTGGCAGGGATATTTTGCCAACTTATATCCATAGGAAATGTTCTGTGTCATTTGTTTGTCAGTGGATCCTGTCATAGTTTTCACACATCAATTTATGTGACAAGGATCAGGGATCCATTCCAGGCAAGCGGTTGTAGGTTTACACTAGAATTCACTACATGGCAATGTGTATTCCATATGCAGCCACCTTCCCTTCCCTTGATTTAGGTTTGTGTGGGTAAAATACCCTAATAACCTTAGAGGTGACAGCAACCAACTTTGCATTTGTACTTAACATTTGAAGGAATGTGTTCTTTATCTATCTCATCTGATGAGAAAGTGCCTGACATGACTACAAAAAAAGTTAAGGGTGTTCAGTATGATTGTCCAAGGAATCATTTTTCCTTCTGGAAGACAAAATGGAATGTCATCAGGATTCCAAGAGTATTAGGACTTGTATTTTACTTCTTAAACCTAATATTCTAGAATTCATCCTCATTTTGTAGGACTCACATTTTCCAACATGGGCAATATCTCAAGGTCTAACCTGAGTATATAGTAAAATTCAAGACAAATCTAAGCATACACCAGGAATCTAGGAATAAAGAACATGTGATAAGCCTGGGTAATATTTTTTGCAAAGTAACTCTGATCCACCTCTATGAGAAGAGGAAGATTTTTTTTTTTTTTTTGACAGAACCATGATAGAATAGATTGTAAGCACAAACAGTAGCAGAAGTCTCTGGAAAAGACACATTGGTGGGATAATTGTTTTGGGATGGGATGGACAAAAGCAGCAGTTTATTCTTGGCTTACACACATGGCACAACATACAGAACCAGCACAAATAACTTACAAAATCTCATACACCATGCTTCCTCTCAAACAGCTTCTATTAAGTTACAACACCATAACAAACCAGGTATTTAGTTACAACAGATTTCAGACATGGATAGCCTCCCATTTAAGGAGTTATTGTTTTTGTAAACTACTTAGACAAACATCATTTTTTTACATGTTTAATACAATACAGTATTGTTAACAGTGTTCAAGATATTCACAATGAGAATTGAATACTTTATAAAACAGAAGAATTTCTCATCTAGAGACAGGTCTACTTTTGCTCCCGCCTTGTCTGGTTTACAGATGTGTTACAAGCCTTCTTTACTCAACTTTCCAAGCTAAACATTGCTTTAAATTAAAAACAAAACAAAGCAAAACAAAACAACAACAAAAAAACTACCAATATTTACATTGTTTCCAATTTAATAAAAATTTATTTGCTTTCCTTTCCCATTCCTACCCCCTATCCCCATCAACAACTGCAATTTAGCTGGTAGAAATATTAACCCTCAGGCTGCTATATAAACTTTAAACAATTCTGATGACAACTTGTTAGATGCAAAATGAACAATGGTCATAGCCCATCATTAAAGGGTGGCCTTTTTTTCTCCTGATGTCAGAATTTGTGTCCATTGGAGACAGATGACACCTGTCATCTGATTTTTAGAGATAATATGTTCTTTCAGTGCCAATGATGTACAATACCGATTTTTTTTTTTTTTTTTTTTTTTTTTTTAATTGCAGGTGATCCCACTCTATTTGGTGCAATCATGAAATTCTGTCCCTACTAGAAATGGTAACAATTGCGACCACATGGTACTGCCTTAAACTCTCCCAGACCATATTAAAACAAAGAGTGTCTCCCCCTGCCTATGGTCCAATTGTGCTGGGTTGTCTCACAAAAAGAGTTTTGCTCCATGATTCCACTTCAAACCACACTAAAGCCTGTGGGCATCTTTTCCTTGACCTTTGGATCTTTGACCTTGGTCTTCGAATCATACTTGATATACTTGATATAATTGGGTTGGAAAACTCTAGCTCTTGAGCAGTTAATCAGCTTTCTAAAGAAATAAGCAAAAAAGATTCCTTTATACATAGAATACGCTTTTTTTTTTTTACATTGAGCGTTATCATAAAAAGCATGTTTATGTTATTTTGAAAATGAATTTTTACAGAACTTTATAAATGCTGTTATATCAAACACATTCTCAAAAACTGGAGAAATTACTGACACAAAACCTGAAAGAGCCTCAATAGAATTCTTCCAGTACTATTTCTCTACTTGCATATTTCATATTTCAGTGTCCTTTACTGCAAACGTAATTTGGCTATATGGGAACAGGGAAAAATCAACAAATCCCCAACAGTTTTGAATAAGACCTGCATCCGTTGTTTAATGAAAGTAACAAAAACACTTTTTTTAGTAACACTAAAACACTTTTTTTTTTTCTTTCTTTTTTCTGGCATGCCCATTCTATTATCTTTACTCACATTGAGCAATACCTTAATTCACAAATAGTTTCATTGACTTTAGCAGAATTACATGTGACAAAATGACATATGCAAAAATACTGAAAACCATTTTCCACTTTTAAAACCATTCTTCAGTTAACAACTAACATCATCATATTCTTCTTTATATATATTGTAATTAAAAATGACATAGGAGTAGTATTTTCAAACTTCTGTATCAGAAATCAGTGTACAAACTTTAGGAAGTAATCTTACAGTTGTGCTATAGTCCAGACAGCCTAAAAATGCTTGAAGTGTGACCAAGAGTAAATTTCACAGGCCTAAACGCCCTGTTTATATACTTGGGTTTTAACACTTTTTATCCCCCTAGGCTGGCACAACTTAAGTTTAAGCATACATATGTCACACTAGCACAAAATTATAAAACTTTTCTTACCACCACCAATTTTCAGTACAATCAGTAATGGATATTAATGCATATCAGCTAAGTGAAATGCACTTTTCAAGTAGTATGTCTAACATAATACTGTACAGATTATAATGACTTTTTTTTTTTTTCCCTATCTTGCAAAAGTTCAAAAATGCATTGAACTTTGTATTTTGTGAGTAGTCTTATTGACTATAGTGATATAACTCACAGCTCAGGAAGTTAATCAGATGGATAAGGTTTTGTACTCTGTCTCACAATTTTCTTTGTTTTCCATTTAATGAAACGATCAAAAAGAGAAACTTTTTTTTTTTTTTTTTTTTTTTTTTTTAATATTACTGAACGGCTTGAAATATTGAAATATAAATTGTGAAAGGTAATTGACAGTAGTGTCCTCTGTGTTTCCACATCTCATTTTAAGTGCTTTCTCTTGGCATTAAATACTAAAGGTATAATCCTTACTAGAGAAGAAAGAATGCAAGCCATGCTTAATCCCAAATTTTAACTTTACTGTAACATGTACAGTCACCCGTAAAGGAGCCCTTTTGACAAGACAATGTATGTTAACTTAACAATTTGTAGAATGTATCTTTTGGTCACTGTAACAAAACAGGTTATATATATACATATTAAAAAATATAAGTGTAAATAATTATAGAGTATTTCCACACATAAAACAACTGTTTGCACATGATGTGAAATGTAAAGCAAATTGCTGAAAATTTTTTCAGTCTTTGGGATGATCAAAGTATAAGTAACTGAAAATTACAAATAATGATTGAATTTTCATAAAAGAAGGTTTATGATAGAGGGGCAAAAGGAATGCCCCTCCTACTCACCCTCACTCCCCATTGATTTTAGACTCAACCCCTTCCCACAATAAGCCACCATTTTTTTTGGTGTTCTTGGATCTAGCAATATATTTTAATGAGGTTATCTTCTCCTGTATAACAGTACTAATAAGGTTTCCAGTGACTTTTTTTTCTTTTCTTTTTTTTTCTTTTTCTTTTTTTTTTTTTGTTTTTTTTTTTTGTAAAATGTAGTCCTTATTGAAGTTTATACTGCTTCAGAAGTTTTAGGCTATGTAAACTACAGAAGAATATAAATTTAATCAAATTAAGTGGAAGCCTAATGAAACAGAAAATCCTTTATTTACTGTGAAAATTTAGTTACCTTCTATTTTGATAATTCAATCCAGTTTTTACTGCCCCCCCCCCACAAAAAAAAAAAAAAAAAAAAAAAAAAAGTATTGTAGTTACAAGCCTGTAATTATACACAGCAAAGAAAGAAAACTGCTCCTTGCCTATGGAAATGTGTATAGTTTTTCAAGTTCCAACCCCTCTTTGAGCTGCTAACCATCACACAACATATGCCATTTGGCAATTTGTCTCCTAGGATATTCACAAATTTCCTTCCAGTGCTCTCCACCTGTTCCTTCTGCTGAAGATCCCAAGGTTAACCGGCCAATGACTTCATTTCTTGACCCTCTATCTGAATCTAAAACCAGAAATTCAATGCTGATATCATCAAGGCCCTCACAAGGAATGTCAAAGACAAACAATTCATTGAACACTGCATTGGGGGTACACTTCTTCACATGGGTTTTCTTTTTAGAAATTCTTTTCTTAGCATGGTACAGGTTCACTTTGACATAAGGATCTGCAATGAAAAGAAAGAACACAGGCAAGTTATTGGACTGTCATTTAGAAATTCCTTGATCTAGTTGATGGATGGTAAATTTTGTAATATACCAGCAGAACTATGTTCCAGTGAGGGCTGGTTTCAAATTAGTGAAGATGATTTGTCTCTTTTTTTTTTTTTTTTTTTGTGTGTGTGTGTGTGTGTGTATGTGTGTGTGTGTGTGTGTGTGTGTGTGTGTGTTTACTTCTGAATTAGTCTCTTTAAGCTGCTTTTATGGCCACCAAATATGTAATCAAGACATCAAGACAGCCAGTAGTTTAGGGTGTGATTCATCTAATGAAAGAACACAAAATTGTAATGAATTCTGACAAATATCTATCACTATGTATTTACATGTAGCAGAAGTCTGCTTTTCATGCATTTTACAATTTTTACAATCATTTGTGTTAATAAGACTCATGGAAAGCAAAGCCTCAAAACCAAGAGAATAATCCCATGCTGAGAGAACGGATGTAATTCATTTCAGTTGCTTTTTTTTTTTTTTTTAATAGTCAATAAGCTTGATTAAATTTCTCCCACCAATTTTTATTGAACAAATTTAACATTAAATTTTAAATGTGAGGCTTGATAGGATATGTACTTGGCTTTATGTCTGTACTGTACTATTGAAAAAGGGAAGAGAAAATATCCATATTTTATCTCTGTTAAGTAACTTTGAGTGTTTACATTCCTTGGAAGTTTTCAACTATTGCAAGATTCCTTCACTGTTGTCTTCAACAGTGGCTATATTTTTTTTTCAGAGAAATTCTAAGGAACACTTTAGAAATCATCCCTTTCAAGTAATTTATTTTGCATTTATATTTACATGTATTTCAGTGCAAATATGTGCCTGTTTCCAGATTGTAATGGTGCAGAGATGCAATGCTAATTCCTTTCTATCAACTGAAATAGTCTATGATGCATATTTAGAAATTTTGTGCCAAAGCTATCAGAGTGAAATGGTCAGATAATAAATTTTTTGTTACCTTGGGTTGACAATGGTTTGACAGGAGTAAGGTACAATAGAATAGATCTTCACTTTCATAGTCTATCATCATAATAAACATTTTAAAAATTGCCTTTATATAATTAAAACGTTCATTAGCTTTGGAATAAGAATATGCTACACAAATGCTAAAAATATCAAAATCGGTATCCATCAGAGCATTCATGCCATTGTTCATTTATTTTTAAATAACCATTTCTGACTGTTATTTCTGGCTAATAGATAAGACTGGAATATTCCTCTTAATTTTATTAAGACTACTAGGAGAACTCATCACCAATATTTCTTGGTGTGAGAAGCAGAAAGACTGTGTTATTGGCTGTAGTAATTATGATTCAGTGGTTGCAAAAACTACTTTTTTCTTCCATCAAGAGAATCCTTTGTGTTGAAAAAGTTAAGTCTTATACAGACTCAATAGCAGATGTGCTACACTTTTTATAGTCCTCTGCTGTGTACTGTTCTTGTGTATTTGTCTTATTCTCAGGTGGTTAGTATATTGCATTTTAAATTTTATTATATTATGTTATCTAGCATTAATGTGCATCTAAATGCAATTCTAGTATTGACTTCAAAGAAAGTTTCACTGAATGCAAAATGGCACAAATCATGAGAAGGGACTGCAAAAGCTTTAGTGTACCCCAAGCAGTGGGATAGTTCACCTTTTCACCTTGTCAAATAAATGTTAATGCTCAGTGGGCCAAATTCAGCACAGATGTAACGGGTTGCCTTTTTGGATGCTAAGCTGAAATATACCATAATATTTGAGGATCTATGAGGATCCTCAGATGGGGGTCTCACTCAATGTTGATTGTAAGTAAACTGATCTTTTGTCATAAATAAAACCTTTTAGTATCTGCAAACAACATCCCATAATTATGGCAGATGGGTTCTGTTCAAGACAATGACAAAACTCATTGTCTTCCAGTGCTAACAGATGTCATATTTTTTCTAGTGTGTTTGAAGAACAAATTTCTAAAATATATACCTTGCAAAATAAAGCATTGACCTAGATATGAAAGAAATTAATAGACTAGAAATAATAGAGACAGCCTATCTGCATTTCTCAGCTATTTTTAATATTTGAAATGTCACATTTCAACTGTCTTCTGTCTGTTTATTGTACATACTTTGGGCTTATTCATTAGTAAAATCATTACCTGATAATCCTGACACATCAGACTTAGGTAGATGCCTGGCTTTTAAAACAACAACAGTTAGCGTGTTTGTTGTAGACTGATAACAGAGAGAGATCAGTAATTCTCCACGCCCAGATGATTTCTGAGGAAATAAAAGGAAAAAAAAAAAAAAAAAAGACTATTTAAGAGCAATTATATAATTATATTGACAACACGTGAAAGTAGCACTAATATTTCTCAAATGTCAAATTACTGTGCATCTCAGTCTGGTGTAAAAGTGTATAATTAATGGAGCTATGCTGCTTTGCCTAGCAAATATAACTTCCTTGTACTACAGTTACATAACTCTTCTTATCATTGATTATTAGACTGAACAAAAGTAAATAAGTAAATAATAAGTAAATAAATAAATAAATGAAAATATAGGTTGACATGACATCATTATATTCACAGATGATAAATGGAATCCTATGGGGATGTGAGGGGGATTCTCAGTGAAAGAAAAACACCTTAAGGAAAATAAATAAATAAATAAATAAATAAATAAATAAATAAATAAATAAATAAATAAATAAATAAATAAACCTTCTGTGAAAACTATGTTGATAAAAAATGAAAGGTAATTCACAAAAATATCTTCAGTATAACCTTTTTAGCCATTAGCTATTCAAAAACAATTAGTGAAATCTCATCCCTGACACTTTCTAAAATAATATAAATGGAATAAAAGTGAGATTTCCTATATCATTATTAGATTTAAATTTGCAGGAGTAATTTAGTTCACCAAAAGTCAATGGAAACAAACAAAAAGAGTACCTTACGTTGCAGAAAACCTAGTAAGTTATCAACAAAATACCAGTGACATAGTTAAAGTGGTAATATAGAGATAGAATATCAAAATAATATTAGTTAAAGGTGTGTTGTCTGGGAGACATTTATTTAATTTGTCAGCATGCTTGTTCTTTGAAAAAATCAGATTGAAAGTCAATATACAGTCCACTTCCTTAGCAGAGACTAAAAGACTTGTGTGTGATGCATGTGCATTTCTGTGGTTCAGCTATGATTGTAATCTTTACATTCTGAAATGATAAAAAAATGTATTACATATTTTTATGTATTTTAGATATTACATATTTTTAGCCTAGTGAAGTTAACATGCTTTGGCATTGACTTCAGTGGAGCTTTACCATCTCCCTCATATCTTATAGTTCTTAGAAGTGCCTCTGCCATGGTTGTTATGAGAGAAAAGGTAGTTACAGCTCTGAAGTGAAAGAATGTGCTACTGCACCACCAGTAGAGTCTCAAAGAGGTTCCAGTTCCTTCAATAAAGTCTACCCGTATTCTTTAAGAACTTGCTTATCAACCCCTGGAGATGAAGTGAAAGATTTGCATCGATTTCAATATACTTTGAGAAAATATGATTTCAAACAGAAAAGAGGAGTATAATAATAATAATAATAATAATGATGTATAAATCTTTGCATTCTTTCCTGTAATGTTCTTTGATTTCATTTGTATAGCTACTTCTTTATGCTGCCACTATGGAAACATCTCAATAGCTCATATGGTAAACTTGTACCCTTCTCTTTCTCTAGCAACATTGCACAAGAATCATAGCTAAAACTAGTACAACACTTCTAAATTTTAAATAAGAAATATGTTACCCTAACATTTCTTTTGATGATCTCTCTGTCCATTAGCATCCTTCCTTCTGACAATTCAATTCCTGCAAGGGGAATGAGGACTTCTCCAATGACATCATCTCTGGAAAACCTGTCAAAGCTCAAGATCATAAAGTGAAGTGTTAAGTCTTGAATTTGGCTGTAGGGGATCCCATAGAATGTGAAAGTCTCATCAAAAGCTGGATCTAAGGTTTTTCTCAGCACTCTGGTTTTCACCTTGTGCTTTTTCTCAGGCAGAATTGTCATTTTGATGTAAGGATCAGAAGTCATTGACTGTTCATCCATTGCTGGCAGACCACGTGCTTCCTTGATGTTCACTACAAATGCCTTTTTCTCAAAGTTGTACTCTAAAGAGAAAAAGAGAGTTCCTAGCTTGTCTTGTTTTTCTTCAGATGACAAGGATGTGATGGACTTTAAGCTATCAGGGGATACTGAATCTTTCTTCCTTTCTGAAAACTGTTTTGGAGACACATTTTCAAGATTTGGAGAGCTCTGCATTTTAGAGGTTGTTTTGGGGAAATTGCCATTTAGATCTTTCTTCTCCAGGTCTAGATGGAGAGAATTCTTAGGCATTGCCGATTTGTTCTTTGCTTCACTTTTATCATCTGCTCCAAACTTCTTCTTACTGTTGAGATTCTCAGGATAAATATCAACTCCCTTCAGAACATGGACAAATTTATATGGAGGGGTCTTATTGGATTTGGAAGATTTGCGCTGACAGCAGATCCAAGCAAAAAGGGAGACAGAGAAGACAAGGCCAAATGCACTAAAGATCCCAACCACTGTAGGAATTTCATCTGCAAATTAAATAAACAGCAACAAGCACATAAACAGCAATGCCTTGGACTCTGTGTGATATTTAATAAAGTAAGAATTTAGCAAAATAAACTGATACGAGATGGTAGTAGCAGCAGAGTCAATGGACTGAAAGTGCTTTGCATTGTACATATCGCTCGCCACCTGCAGGCGTGAATGTGCAATCCCATACAAAGACAATTGCTATGTTAGTATTTTTCCATATATTGCGTGTCTGGAAGGAAAATGCTGTTCTCATCCTAACAGCAATAATCATAAGTGATATAATAATAGGTATATAATCATAAGTGATAGCTCAACTATCTCATCCCTCTAGGTGTAGTTTCTGTGTTTATATGTCAGTGAGTAAAACTATTTCAGGTTTCATCTTTGAATTTATGTAGCTTTATTGGTTAGGTAATACTGATTCTGAAGTATGTGCTACTTATAGATACAGCATCTTCTTTTCACACCACTTCCTAGAACACTTTGTACACTCAATTAACCCATTCTTATGGTATAATCCCATAACTGCAAGGTATCTCTTTAAAAAAAAAAAAAAAAGTTTACTGGTTAGAAGTTATAACACTCAACAGTTAACAGTTTCAATGGGATTTTCAGTACTTTGCTGGAAAAAGACTACCATGTTATATTTAGGATATAAAAAAGGATATATTTAGGATAATTATATTCCATATGTATTACACAGATGGATGTGACACTGGGCAGTCACACATGAGTCCAAAGCTGAAAAAATTGTTTAAGTGATACCTTTCAATTTAAAACGTTATGAATCAAAGCCATGGGGAGTTTACAAGAAGGGTCACTACTTTTTAGCAGTATATAAGAAAAACATAAAAACTGAATTCTCCTCTAGTTTAATATGAATCCTGTAGTAAAATACTGAATGAAGAGAAAACTGAGCAAGCATTCCAACCTCAGTTGTCATGTGGATACATTAGTTACATATAGAGTATCATTAGCCCTTCACAAGGATTCATCGAAAGGGCAAATGAGCACAGCTAATTGGAAATCCAATTTTGCCCATAAGTAACACTACTAAGTGAGTTTAAAACTCCCACAATATAACAATAAGAGCTTAATCTTTATTCTCTACAACAATGGAGACCAGTAGAATATTAATGGAATGACATTGTTTATGCATAAAAGCAATTGTGTAACAGTTCTGGTTCCTCTAATTCGCATCCGGGAGGATCTGCAAATAATTAGCAGATCCTCCCAGATGCGAAAAGCAAAACTATCCCCCTCTATGAATTACTAAATCAGGTTCATCTAGGTAAAAGCTGGACAAATAGATGTGCTACCACCATAACTTCGCTTTTCAGTGCGATGAGTCAAAAAAAAAACAAAAACAACAACAACAACAACAACAACAAAAAAAACAATAGTAACGCAACAAAGTAGGACATAATGTTCCAGCACAGAAGGAATCAAGCCTGGCTATTAATTTCTTCTGACAATACTCATGCCACTTCACCTTTACCTACAAACTGTATCAATCTACGTACTTAATCATAAGGATTTAATGAAAGAACTGAAAGATATATACATAATTAAAACCTATTTTTTTCCAAGTTAAACACGTGGCTCTGAGTTACAAGAATTCCCTGGGCTGCAGAAATTTAAATGTACATGGTATAAAGATAGAAAATAAGGAGTAACTGAAAATTAATTAGAATATTTTAAATAGCTTTTAAGAAAGATTTTCACATTTTCAATACTTTTCCAAGAGATGACACAAAAATTTTATATTAATGAAAATTATGCTATATTTTTATTCTACAACTACTGAAAGCAGTGGTAGAATCAATTTAGTATTTAAAATATTAATTAGCTGACTTAAATAAGTAATTAGATAAGGATGATGTCACAAGCATAGCTAGAGACATCAAGTGGGTGGGGCAGGCAGGAAAGAAGAGGGAACGGTAACTAAAATGTTTTTATATTTATAGCTAATTATATTACAACATGAATTTCTTGCTGTTGTCATAATTTAAATCAGTTAGTTATCATTCAAAGCAGTGTATTAATAGGAAACATCACTTATTGATCCTGGGAGAAATTATTGTTTCAGTTATGTGATGCAAATCTGGAGTCACTTCACTTAAGTCAGTGGAATGATCCCTGAATTAAACCACTGCTAAAGCAAATAACATCCAGGCTAGAGTCAATATTTGTAAAGCAGAGTTCAGAAATATTTCTACTCACAGCTTTTCTGAGTAAAGCTATTTAGTTACCTGTTCCGTAAGTGCATATTATGACTTTTTCTGAAACTTCCATTATCACAGTTATTCAATATGTAAAAATGACACAACTCAAAAGTTCATTGTTACCATTGCTATTCTCAGTGAACACAGATTAATCAAGACAGAGCTGTTTAGCCAAAAACACTGTGATTCTGTACTTTCATCCTCCTAGCAATGTTCTTTACAGGACTACATTTCACTTTAACTAAAGGTTGACAAGTCTTCCTCTATGACAAGAAAAGAAGAATGACAATTATTTCAAGAATGACAAAGATTTTATCTGTGGCACAAGATGCGTTTACATCATTTAAGTCCAAAGCCATGCTACTTTAACTGAGACAGAGAAAACAACCTCATCCAAAAATGCACCCAGTCAAACCTCTCCATCTCCCCCAGTGATTTAGTGTGGGGAACGGGCAGGGGGAAAGGAAGAGAGAGGGATAGAAGGGCAAGAAAGCAAATTTCCCCAACTTCTGGAATCGAACAGAACTAGGGAAATCAGGTTCCTCCCAACACGCCGCGGGCGGTGAGGCGCTGGGGTGGCTCAACAGAGCCTGCCTGCCTGCTCTGCTCCTGGGGAAGGGAGCAGCCCCCAGCAGACCCTAGCCCCTCTGCCGGGACGGGGATGCGCTTACCGAAGTGCTGGCGACTGGCCGCGATCGGAGCCATGTTGGCAGTGTGTGCTGCCCGCGGAGCTGGGAATGATGCCCGCGGTGCAGGAGACGCTGTCGCCGGACCTGGGGATGCTGTCCACGGTGCTGGAGCCTCTGCCCGCAGTGCTGGAGCTTTCTGCCGAGGAGCCTGAGCCGGTGTCCAAAGACCTGCCCGGAGCCCTGTCTCTCAAACCACCCGGGCAGCCGGCTTTTCCAACGTGTTTAAAAAAAAAAAAACAAAAAAAAAAAACGGAAAACAAAACCTGGAGACACGAGCGGTGAAGAAGGTGGAGGAGGAGGAGGAGGAGGATAAGAGGGGGCTGGAGGAGCGGGGGGAGGGGAAGCTTCGGTCCTCCCCTTTGCACACTGATTTGCAACCCCCTTCCTGTTTTGGCTCTTCTGAGTAGCTCTGCTCCGAGACTGAAGACGTGGTTGAAACCCAAATTGACGCAATCCTGACGCTACAGGGCTGAAATCAGCACCTTTCCCACTTCCCATCCCCCCCTCCCAACCACCACACCCTCCCTCTCTTCGTCCCTTCTCTCCCCCTTCCCCCCCCCTCCATCTTCCTTCGGATTGAACATGCACTCATCGATTATTTTAACTGCCCTGCTGCAGGATATGAGCTCTCACCCTCTGTCGGACACAGACAAGGGAATGCTAATGTCTGTGATTCAATGTGTCTTGTGTAATACACGGGTGTGTCTGTTTTTCTGGGGTAAGATCTATTTATCTGCTTATTTATCTATCAGCTGGACAGGCTACAACGATATGAAGGAGATGCCAGCTCAGATGGTCCAGACACCTTGGCTCCAACTGCAAGGCAGTTTTCTCCTATGACTAACGTGATACACTTAATGGATTTGAATCACGAAAACTCCTGATGTGCCTTCTCCCTGTCCCTCCTCCCTGATTTTTCCCCACTAGCCACCCCCATACAAAACTCTAAGCCCTCACTTTGCAAATATATTTTCTCTTCTCCTCTTGACCTTCCTGCTTGTCTGGGAAAGAGCTGACTCTACTGAGATACTTCTGGATTTTACCCATTTTACATGTCTGTCTACCGGTCTGGACTAAGAACATGTAAGGGGGAGGGAAGGGGCTGGCAGATAGGAGGACTGAAGGAAAACAGAATGAGAAAGCAGAGCTGCCTGTAACTAGAACCACTACAGCATAAAATAAGCTGAGCTAAATTCTGGTGCAACAGAGCTGCAAAAGCCAGCACCTGGCATCTGACTCCTCCTGGATTCAGAATGGTAGCAGCCAACTTTGGAGACCAACTGCTGCATAAATGGGAAACAGGTGTAGTTGGTTTTCTAAATAACAAAATTTAGATGTAAACATAGTCTGGCATGACCCTGCCCCACAATGGGCTGCTTGGACGTCCTGCCCCCCCTTAAAAACATGTACTTCCTTCATACTGAAGCCAGTGAAGTTTCTTGAAGTTTAGAAATATAAAAATGGGAAGGCCAAGGAATCATTGCAAGCTATTGTCCAAACACAGCTGAATGAAATGCCTGTCTAGTCCTGAGAACTGGAAACACACTGACTAATATTGTTTATGCTTATCTGCTTCTGTTACACCTTTAGCAACTTGGCCTTGGTATGTGTCTGCCCAAGACTTCCATGAGCAGTCAAATCCACTTCTCCAACCTTCTTTATATCCTATCCCATTCAATAAAACACAGAAAATAGCTTCCCACCACCACTCTTTTTACAAACACCTGGAGTCCAATGAACTATTTTTTCAGCTTTTATGTATGTTTTGGCAGCACAATTTGATCTGGGATGTTTGGGTTCAGATGTTGGCACTAATCCAAGTACATCTGGCTCAACTTCTCTCTTTTTCCTGCCAGTCCTCCCTCCTCTCAGCCCTGCTATCCACTTCTCTTTCTCTGTCCAAAATTCATCTGTGCTCAGAATGTGCATCCATTAAAAGTAATTACATTTGATTTAAAACCACTTTCCAGGTATACAAGCCTCCAGACATGACTGAAATAAACAAGATCCTTAAATGAATTTAGAGTTAAATGTGTTTAACTGGGTTGTTAAACTATTATAAACTGTTCCAGCATCTTGAATTTAAGAACACTAGACCAATAATAAATATATGGTATACCGTGTTAGGTTATTAATCCTAGATGAGCTAGGATATTGTGAGCATATATTTTGACATTGAATTACTGTCAATAGTTTGTGAAGATGATGATGATGATTGTTATTATTATAAATTTGAATGAAATCTGAGACATCCTTTGATGATATATACAAATATATGGACCACATGAAAGTATCACAGAATCACAGAATTGAAGGGGTTGGAAGGGACCTCAAGAGATCATCAGGTCCAACCCTCCTGCCAAAGCAGGTTCGTTAGAGCAGGCTGCCCAGGAAGGCATCCAGACAGGCCTTGAACATCTCCAGACAAGGAGACTCATCAACCTTCCTGGGCAGCCTGTTCCAGTGCTCTGTCACTCTCACCATGAAAAAGTTCTTTCGCATATTGGTGCGGAACTTTCTGTGATCCATTTTGTGACCATTACTTCTTGTCCTGTCCCCACAAACCACTGAAAAGAGGTTGGCCAAATCTCTCTGTCTCCCACACTTAAGATATTTGTAAACATTGATAAGACCCCCTCTCAGTCTTCTCTTCTCAAGGCTGAACAGAGCCAGGTTACTCAGTCTTTCCTCATAGGGAAGATGCTCTAAGCCCCATATCATCTTTGTGGCCCTCTGCTGGACTTTTTCCAGGAGATCCCTGTGGTTTTTTGTACCTGGGAGCCCAGAACTGGGCACAGTACTTCAGGTGACACCTGACCAGGGCAGAGTAGAGGGGGCGGATCACCTCCCTTGACCTGCTGGTCACACTCCTTTTAATGCATGCAAGGAGTGTGGCCAGCAGATCCATTTCTGGGCTTCCTGTTACAAAAAAGACAGGGATTTCACAGAAAGAGTCCAGTGGAGGGCCACAAAGATGATACGGGGCCTGGAGCATCTTTCCTATGAAGAAAGGCTGAGACTTCTGGCTCTGTTCAGCCTGGAGAAAAAAGGACTGAGAGGGGACCTTATTAATGCTTATAACAATTATTGGTTCAGGTTTTCTTTCTTTTAGTTTCTTAGATGTCCTAAAGGTACATAAAAGCTTTTTTTATACAATGTATATGTAGAGATCATTTCCTTCAGGATTCAGATTTTTATTTTATTTTATTTTTATTCTCTGTGAATAATCTTCTGACATGGGAAAGATAAATATTCCCCCCCTCCACACACACACACACCCTCTGCCCCAAAAAACAAAACAAACAAACAAACAAACTTATACTTCTTCGGTTTTAGATATTTGTTAAAACCCCTTCAGTGTTGGCTGCTGTACAAACATATTGTAAAGAGCCTTTCCTTTCATCTAATTTCTGTGCGTGTGTAGCTTTACAAAGCACTATAGGAAAGGTTTCACAATACCACTTTTCTGTCTTTAGAAACTTGGAGCTGCCAAGACTGTGTGTGTGCATAAGCATATATAAACATATATGCAAATATGCCAATTATTTCTTCATTGCACTGGTCAATGAAATAATGAATAACCATCTTTTTACACCACTCATGAACTTTCTATATTTAATGCATGACTCTGCTTAATAGAACAGCATGCACATCCCGGAAAATACTTGAGGAGGAGGTGGAGCGTTGAGTTGCTGACACATCCTGAGACAGACACACTTTTTGCTCCCTGTGTTGTGCAAGCACCATCTAGTGTACGTCTCAGACCCATCATCAGATGACTAGCGTACACCCATGTAGGTACCACAAACAGAAATGTATGCGACCACTTCACTGCTTCTTCATGTAATTTTCTGACAATTGGCCAGAGGGGAAAAAATCATAATGTGAAGCCTCTGTTTTTATTTATTTATTTATTTATTTATTTATTTTTTAACCGGTTAAGTGACTATCTTTCAGTTCAGTCCCACACAATAATGACTCTCCCTTTTTCCCTTTTTTGTGACTGTACATTCTTCACGTTTCCTTCTGTTCTGAGAACCATCATGGACACTTCAGCAAAACTTTATAGAGTCTGCAAATAGCTTTTCAGTAAAAACTTCCACTAAAGACTCACTGTCCTAGTAATACTCCATTAAGTTTTGCAGCATATGAAATACAATGATCCCACATGCTTCCAGCTCAGAGACAGAACACTAAAAGGAGCTGCCTGACATTTTGCCTGCACTGAGTCGCAGTGGATTGATCATCAGCAAAATATCTCTGTGTATAATCTAGCTGTATCACAACAGGGCCTTCTGTGGCCTGCAAAGCAGATTGTCAGTGCTTATGCATGCGCAGCGCACCCTCCTGCCACGCAGAGGGAAGGGAGGGTGGTTGCTAAGCGACGCGGCCTGTACGCTTCCCAAAGCAGACAGGCCTGAAACCGGCATATGGGGCTGAAAAAGGGCCCCCACCTGCAAATGAACTGTCATCTTTCCTCAGATCCCCTACCCTGGGTGTGAGGAAATCCTAATCCTCCCCCTCAAAAAAAAAAAAAAAAAAAAAAAAAAGTTATACTAAACAATATCCAATAAAGAGTCAACCAACAATTACAAATAAAACTCTGTGATTTATATGTATGAGGTGAAGCTGTTGAAACAGCCCTTTCTATCTCTGTGAAATGTTTCCCTGGAGCTTAAAGACAGTTTCACATTTTCAAAAGTAGTATCTAGAATTGAGTTCTGCAGTTGCCAGGTGCCAAACTACAGACATTAATTAATCTCGGCATCAGTGAAAATCAAGCCCTCCAGCTACACTTATAGAATAAAACCTCAGTGCGAATACAGGTGGAGGTCCCTGATTTGGGGAAAGTGCAGAGCATTCAACACCTTTAAAACTGAAACAACTTCAGTGCAATCTAAAAAGGGATTTAGGCAGTTGCTCTCTGCTTAATTTCCACTTCAGTTAGCTCTGCCTCCATTTGCAATAAGAGAGTAGAAAAGGGTTAGCAGCCCTTCATGTCTCATCTCTCAGCCTTTGACACTCCTTAGGTGCATAAAGAAACATCTCTGTGTGCTACGTACACCCATAAGCCTGGATTTATAACCCAAAGAGTCATCCTGCTACCTACTAGGCCTTACAGACTCATCGATCCTCCTTGGGCTGAGACTAAATTTGTCTGCACTCACAGTAACGTCCAGTGCTACATGGGATACTTTAGCATGACCTCCAGTTTCTGTTGAAGAACGCTGTAGGCTTTCTGGAACATATTTGTCAGTCTCATGTGGAAACAGCAGATACCACAGAATTCCTGGTAACACAGAAATGGCAATAGATATAAAGATTTAAGGAACTGAATCACCCTCTAGCTGATACACCAGCCAGCTGATTGTTAATTTCAGACACTTTGGAAAGTCCATGAATGCAAGTATACTTGGATTGAAAATATCCTGGAGCCTTAGTTACCAAAAAAAAAAAAAAAAAAAAAAGTTTTGATACCAACAATGACCAACAATGTTGAAAACTGGAAACAGAACCAGAACCTTATTTATGTCAGGAATCTCTTTTGCATTTTACTTAGCTTTAGTTTTTAAAGTATAAATGAAATAAAGAAAAAGGTATCACTAGGGAATTAGGCTGAGAATATAGAACAGTATTATGGTATTTAAAGGCTTGAATTAATTTGAATTTCATCCAGACTTCCTTGGAAGTCTCAGTCTTAATTAACAGACAGACCTTTTATGTAAACATAAGGACTATGCTAGAACAGGCATTTAGTTGCTTAAACCACACCTAGCCTCATATTTATTAGCTTTCATCTAAAATTCAAACCTTGAAATCACTGCTTAACTTACATTTATGACCAACAACACTTTTTGAAATCTTAGAACAGTAAGAAGGACTTTCTGTAAAATGTTTACTTTTCTTGCCATACTCAAGAACACTTACCCGAAGTCAAGCACCTAATTCATTTCTTCACCTTGCTCACCTGCTTTGGACCAAGTCTCCAGACATGCCTCATGGAGCAGGTGCCAGACCAAGACATCTAGAAAGAGTTATTGCCTTCCAGGAAAGCAGAAGTAGGAGAGCTCCACTAAATATATATATTCATATATATATATATATATATGATATTATATATATATATATATATATATATATATATATATATATATATGTATATATATATATATGAATATATATATTCATCACATATGAAAGTTCTGGTGGAAGTCAGACCTTTAAGGCTTATGTGTTTTAAGTACGTAAATTAATATTATGTCATGACTAGCATAGTTTTTAAAAATCAAGTACTCCCAAAAATTTGTTGAAATTCTGATATTATAGCCTTACATCTTGTACTCCATTCTGAGTGATGTATCCTCAACACAATGGGAAAAGAAACACATGAAGTAAAAAAGCTGAAATAGTGTCAGTAATTTTTTTTTATTTTTTTATTGTTTTAGGGTAGGATGGAGCTTCTGGCACAATCACAGAAGTAAATGGAAACTGTAGATGAAAAACAAGCAGTTAAAAGCATTTATGAGACATGTTTTCATTTAACTAAATATAGCACTGTATAGCAACAATAAATTATTTCTACATCAGTACTATTAAGAGTGAAGTACATGCCTTCAAGAGACCAGTCTAGAGATCTTTGTTTTTATTTAGTATGAGTCTGCCAAATGGAGAGAGAAGAGTTCCATTCTTCAATGCTGTCAGAAATGCAGTATTTTTTCTCCATTGCTTCTATGACTATTTCCTCCCACTATAATCAGTTAATGAACTTCCTGTACATTTATGCATCCAAGTGATTCACATATGTACCAGAAATAATGTGGAAATGAAGATTTACTCTCATTAAATGGGTAAATTTTTTTGAAATGCAGTTTGGATGTAAGACAAAGCCTGAATTTGGACAATATTCTATTGTAACCTAATTCAGAAACAGAGGAAAAGGAGAATGAAAGAAGGAAGGAAAAGATGTTGTTTTGCACAGTAGGAAAAACAAAGATGAAAACATTAATAATGTAGTGATGCAAGCAGTGGCTGAGAAGCCAAAAGGGGAATCTACCACTACAATTCTGCTCCACTGAATTTGTGCTTAATATGGTATGCATCACTTCTCAGTCTCTGGTCCTGTTAGAGATTCTAATTCTTAAGAACATGAAGAACTCTAGATTGAGTTTTAATTTTATGCAGATAAGTTGGGGGGGGGTGGGGAGGAGGAGAAGGGAAGGGAAGGGAAGGGAAGGGAAGGGAAGGGAAGGGAAGGGAAGGGAAGGGAAGGGAAGGGAAGGGAAGGGAAGGGAAGGGAAGGGAAGGGAAGGGAAGGGAAGGGAAGGGAAGGGAAGGGAAGGGAAGGGAAGGGAAGGGAAGGGAAGGGAAGGGAAGGGAAGGGAAGGGAAGGGAAGGGAAGGGAAGGGAAGGGAAGGGAAGGGAAGGGAAGGGAAGGGAAGGGAAGGGAAGGGAAGGGAAGGGAAGGGAAGGGAAGGGAAGGGAAGGGAAGGGAAGGGAAGGGAAGGGAAGGGAAGGGAAGGGAAGGGAAGGGAAAGTCTTCTGAAACATTTTATATTTAATTCAAGACAACATGAGAATGGCTGAAAAGGAAGAAAAAAAAAGAGAGAGAGACTTTTAGGAAAAAAGTACCTTTTATATAACTCAGTAAGAAATCACAGAAAATTAGTTTGTTTGTTCGCTTTTCCATTTTCATAAGCAGCAGACAGAAAATATTGTCCACTATTATGGTTTCAAAGAATGTCCAGTACTTAAGTATGATGTTTAAGGACATTGAGGTGCTTGAACGAGTCCAGAGAAGGGCAATGAAGGTGGTGAAGTGTCTGGAGAACAAGTCTCATGTGGAGCAGCTGAAGGAGCTGGGATTGTTCAGCTTGGAAAAATGGAGGGTCAGGGGCGACCTTATCCCACTCTACATTACCTTAAAGAAGGATGTAGTGAGGTGGGGGTTGGTCTTTCTCCCACGTACCTGGTGACAGGACGAGGGGAAATGGGCTAAAGTTGCGCCAGGGGAGTTTTAGGTTAGATATTAGAAAGAGCTCCTTTACTGAAAGGGTTGTTAGACATTGGAACGGGCTGCCCAGGGAAGTGGTGGAGTCACCATCCCTGGAGGTCTTTAGAAGATGTTTATACATAGAGCTTAGTGATATGGTTTAGTGGAGGACTTGTTAGTGTTAGGTCAGAGGTTGGACTCAATGATCTTGGAGGTCTCTTCCAACCTAGATGATGTGGTGATTCTGTGATTCTGTGACCTACATTATATCTCTGACTCTTACCAACCTCTTGAACAGGGAGATTTGAGTTGTTCTGAACTTTGTACTCTTAAAGATCCAGGTAGTACTTTTGACTTTTCCAATTAGATTGCAAGAGCTGTAAAGAGTTGCAAATGTCATAGAATCATAGAATATCCTGAGTTGGAAGGGACCCTTAAGGATCATCAAGTCCAACTCTTGACACCGCACAGGTCTACCCAAAAGTTCAGACCACGTGACTAAGTGCACAGTCCAATCTCTTCTTAAATTCAGACAGGCTCGGTGCAGTGACCACTTCCCTGGGGAGCCTGTTCCAGTGTGCAACCACTTTCTCTGTGAAGAACCCCCTCCTGATGTCAAGCCTAAACTTCCCCTGCCTCAGCTTAACCCCATTCCCGCGGGTCCTGTCGCTGGTGTTAATGGAGAAAAGGTCTCCTGCCTCTCGACACCCCCTTACGAGGAAGTTGTAGACTGCGATGAGGTCTCCCCTCAGCCTCCTCCAGGCTGAACAGGCCCAGTGCCCTCAGCCGTTCCTCGTACGTCTTCCCCTCCAGGCCTTTCACCATCTTCGTAGCCCTCCTCTGGACACTCTCCAACAGTTTCATGTCCTTTTTATACTGTGGTGCCCAGAACTGCACACAGTACTCGAGGTGAGGCCGCACCAGTGCAGAGTAGAGCGGGACAATCACCTCCCTTGACCTACTAGCGATGCCGTGCTTGATGCACCCCAGGACACGGTTGGCCCTCCTGGCTGCCAGGGCACACTGCCGGCTCATATTCAACTTGCTGTCTACCATGACCCCCAGATCCCTCTCTTCTAGGCTGCTCTCCAGCGTCTCATCGCCCAGTCTGTACGTGCAGCCAGGGTTTCCCCGTCCCAGGTGCAGGAACAATGTCCAACAGTTTACCTGGATTCTCTGTATTATTTTCAGCTGTATTTTTAGAATGAGGTCCTATCTTCCTAGAAACTAATGAGGAAACCTCCTAATATTGTTCTCAGAATTTAAACAACATCTGCACTAAAGATTTTTAGCAGGTCTTGCAAACTTAAGTGCTCATGTCCAGACATGCTAGAGCTCAGTTTGTGTGCCTGAATTTGCTCACACTGTGCATGTTTATGCACCTTACAATGCAACATCTAATTACATCAATCACAAACTGCTTTTTCCACAGGACATTTGGCTAATTTAGAATGGACAGTGCTCATTTAATGAGCAACGGTTCTCAGTTAATGCTCGTTGTTCCATGTATAGCCCGAGGTAGTTCATACCACATGCTAATCAAACCTTGCTCTGGAAACAAAATAATTAATTTTCTTGTAGATTTTGCTGTTGCTCACTGTTACAGTATCGTGCTATTTCTGCAACATCAATTATTTTCTGTTGGGTTCCTGACAGGTACAACACTAAAACATAGTAACTTGATACAAGAAAAGGGAAAGATTGTCAACTGCTGTCACCCCTTTTCTGAAAACAAGATTCCAGATCTAAGTTTAAATACTAAGCATGTTTGTTTTTGAACTGTAATATATACATCCATGCCCTAAAAAGGAAATATGTCTTTGCTGAAAAGTTTGCAGCATTATCTAACTGATGTTGTAAAGTGTCTCACAAATTTTCTTTCAAAGAAAATAATAATAATAATAATAATAATAATAATAATAATAATAATAATAATAATAATAATAATAATAATAATAATAATAATAATAATAATAAAGTATAATGACTCATTTTAGAAAGAACAAGCATTTTTATTATGGTCAAAAAAATTGATAATACATAATATAGTTCTCAAAAGCTGTACCAGCACTGAAGTATGTATCTTGCACATTATTGAAGATTACCTGTAAATACTGATCTACCATGGCCTTCTGACCTCATCTTATTTGCTTGCCTCTTTTACATAAAGCTTCAGTTCCAAGTGATAAGTAATGAAAACATGTTCTGTATTTAATTGACCGTATGTACTTACCTTAAGCTTGAGGTGATTTGCTTAATGCAGTCCAACAGGAACTGGATCCTACAGCGTTCCAGAAGACAAGGCGGCACAAAACAAGCATGTCTTGCTGTTAGTAACAGGTCTCTTTCACTTAGTTATCATCTTACCTCTATCCAACAGCAACCAAGAAAAAAAAAAGAAAAAAAAAAAAAAAACGAAAAAAAAAGTGATTATGAATACAGTAAGATTCTCAAAAACTATGACTGTCTTTGGCTTTAGAACAGGAATGGGAAACCAGCAAGTACTGTATGCGTATCTACAAGAAGCTTGTAAAAATGTGTTCTTAGAATAATTTCAGTGTAAATATGCACCTCTTAGCTGTTACCCCTAGTCAGATGATTAGCAGTAACTGTCTGGGGATAAAATTAACTTTAAATGGCTCATGGGCGTGGAAAGTATGAGAGAAGTAGGAGGAAGACAGAGGACTGGAAATGTGTTTATAACTTGATCAGCTGTAGGCTATGGTAAGAACTAGGAAGATTATGATTTTTAGTCCAGCAGATCGTTAAGACATTCTGTTGCTGGTGCTGCTGTTGTGTCTGATTGCAACATGGCTGCTGCCAGTTCCAGTCTCACTAGCAAACTATGATGGAGACTGGTTTCTATGGTTATAAAGAATATTTTTCTTCAAGGGTTTGTGGTGTGGTAAGATGTGATGGGACTTGGTAGGTCAGGTTGATGGTTGGACTAGATGATTTTGAAGAGCTTCTCCAACCTAAATTATTTTCTTACTCTACAATTCTATTACCAATCATATACCTTGCCTTGAGAAATCACTGGAAATTGAAAGATAGCAACAGAGCAGTCAAAAAGTTCAGAACCCAAAGATTCTTGATACCTTATTGAAGACAGCAGTTTCACTCAGGTAGTGAGCTTTTAAAAGTAAACATTTTTTATTATTTTTTTTAATTTATTTCCAGAATCCTTGAAAATTTTCCAGATCATTGGCTTCTAAGTTTCAGCCAAATACAACTTTAGAAACCCAGATGCTTTTGTTAAATGTCTGCCAGAAAAATTCAGATCATGAGTCTGCCCCAGTTCACTTGAGTCCCATAGGACCCATGTTTTCAGAGTTCTTCACATTATATAGTATTTTATGTGTTTTTAAAACCCAAACTCTAATTACTGCAGCTCTAGTTGCCATAGCTCAACTCTACTGCATTTCATAACTGAAGTCATATTCATTTGATTGAAGTGATGTGTGCAACATCATCTAAGAAAGTCATGCCAGATAGAGTGAGGATATTCTCTAGGGCAGCAAACAAATTTCTTAATACTGAAATCATCCCACATTTTAGACTGATTTCCAAAGGGGACAAACCTGATGTGATGGCATCATTCTTATTTCTCTGACTGTGTCTTTCTGTTAGCCCTCTTTCTCCTAGTAACTTTCAGTCCTTTTGGCAAATATCAGACAAACTGGACAAAGGAATCAAAGGAATAGAAATCTTAAATCTATTAAAATACTTACAAGTGAGATTTATTTATTTATTTATTTATTTATTTAAAATAAAACCTTGGGGCTACATGTAGCTGCTAAAAAACAACACATTCTGCCTGGTCAATTTAGTTGCTGAGAGGCAGATACCATTCACCACATCAGCATTCTATATGTGTTGCCTTTTGCCTAACAGCAGAAAAAGAGAGATAGGAACTTGGTAGGGTACAGTGTGGGGTAGAAGTAGATGGTCATTGGCAGGTAGGAAACATGGGGCAGAAAGAAGGGAGAGAGTGAGTGAAAGTGCAGCTTGGCCTTTGTAAGGTGGTCTTTAGAAAGCAGTCATACCTTTTAACTCATAAGAATATTGTCCTAGAATTAGTGGCCAGACAGAGGTAACAGATCAGGTAGAAGATCTCCAACAATTAAATGAATAAATAAATAGATAAAATGAAATAAATAGAAACACCTATCTCCTTTCAGAAATTACAAAACTCACCTTTCTGCTGCCATCTCTGCTGGATGTCCTAACTACAGGAGGAGGAATAGGACAGATTATGTGCTGTGTAATACAACAGGGAATTTACATCTTGAACAAGATTTATCTCCAAGGGAATTTTTGACTACGAGGTCTAGCTATGTCCAACAGGCTTTAAATTTATTCATTGAAGCCTTCGTGGTATTTCTAACTCCTGTGATTTTTTGGAAGTCTATGAAAGTGTAAGCTCACTTTCTGGGCTTAAATAAATTTTTAAAAGATAATTAATCACCAGTCTACTATACACAAGCTTCATTAAGTTCTCAGAGTACATTTTTTCTCTTTCCAGTCTTGAAATTTATTAACTATTGTCACTTCAACATTTTCAATAAATGAGATGGGGTTTTATAAACAGAAGTCTACATTATTTCATGAATCTGATTCACAGATACATTTTCTAAAACAGATAGGGAGCCCATGGTACATAATACCATCATTAAGTAATTCTCAAGGAGGGACTGAATGAAGGTTGGTCAAGCCATTTTTGCCACTCAGGCCTTATCCCTTCCAAATGCATAGTTTGTTTTAGAACACACATCTATGAAAATATTTTTTTTTATATGATTTTAACTGTGTGATTTGTGTGAGGAAAACAGAATATCTGTTTTACCAGCTTTCCTAGTATAGGGAATATTTGTACTGTTTTGTCCAGAATTTTTGAACTGTTTTGTCCAGAATGCTCCCTAGGGCAACCTGCTCTAGGGAAACTGCTTTGGCAGGGGGGTTGGGCCCAATGATCTCTTGAGGTCCCTCCCAACCCCTACAATTCCGTGATTCTGTGAAAATATTTTTGTTTAATCTGATTACATGTACAGTCCATCAACAAAGCCCTATATGTACACAAAGTTTTTCAGTCCACAGAGTTATGGGTTAGTAAAGTTATAAAAAGCTGTAAATAAGGTTCTAAAATGGGTAATGTCAGCTGAGTTTTATAAGAGGTAACTAAGCTGTTCCAACCAACAGTATTTGCTTCTGAGAAAGTCTAGAAGACAATTCTAAAGATTCCTCTTCCTCTTCCTCTTCTTCTTTTTCATTCTTATTATTAGCATTACTATTATTGTTGGTGTTGTTATTGTTCTTATTATTTTGTATGGCAAAAGTATTGCAAAGTAATAGACTATTAGACTGGGGGGTTCTTCACTAGGAAGCATTTCAGCATTTAATATACCTTGCTTTTAAGACAGCATATAGTGCTTTAAGACTGCAACTTTAACACTACTCAGAAAGGTTCTTGTGACTGTGTTATGCTTTTAGTCATATTTTGTCATATTTTTCATGTTTCTCCTCCTAAAGTGTCTTACAGAATCAGAGTGTTTAAGTACAGCACAAAAATGCACAACAGCTAATTGAAGATTTATAGTATTAAGTATGGCATGACATATATTGTTCTTTGGGCATTTTATTTTTCCAAATGGTTCATGAATATTAACCCTTACAGGATTATACTAGCAACAGATAAACTAGAAGTGGCAAGTGCCAAAGATTCAGCTTGCCTAAACATAAATGTCATTTGCAACGTCCTAGAATATCTGAGGTATTCGGTTGGGCTTGTAAATATGACACAGGACCTAGGAAAGACCTATACCCTTTTGGAGTGCAGCTGGAGGCATGTACATAAAATCCTAGTGCCAAATGACAAATGGCATTATACAGTTATGTTTAAGTACCCATATCGTGTTAAGTAATAAAGTTAAATTATCCTATATCCTCAGCAACAACGGCTCCTTTAAGAAATTTTTAACTGGAGAAACAAGTGCATCAATTACATCAAATTTTCCTAGGATCTGAACACATTTTTCAGGAGATTGGATTTTCCCTTCTGATAACAAAATCTGTGGAAATGAGACTAAATGACTGGGAGTGTAAGTTGAGGAAGAGAGCTTTATATGATAACATTTTTATTAAGTTATTTTGCTAGTGTCTCAGAATGTCCCCTACTGATACCCATCCCACAATGCACAATGGTGAAATCTCAAATAAAAATGGGAGCTGTTTTATATAAATAACTGGTCCTTTCAAAGTCTACATGAACACATTGTCCCTAAGTAACCTTTGTCCAACAGACTCTCTATTCCACTTACTTGTATATTCCCAAAGCTGTTAAGTGATAACTCAGCAAAGGAAAAAAGGGAGTTATGAAACTGTGAATAGGACTCACTAGTAGCTGTAGATAAGGATGCCATGGAAATAGACTTTATCTCAAGTCTGCCCTAGCTAAGGTATAAAGACTTTGACATATTATTTCCTATAGTATTCTCCTGGAGAAACTGACTGCCTATGGCTTGGATGGATATATTCTTTGTCAGGTAAAAATTTAGATGGGTAGCTAGACCCAAAGAGTCAGGTTGAACAAAATCCTTATGTTGCTCTACAGCTACCTCAAAGGAGGCTGTAGCAGAATGAGGACAGCCTCTTCTCCCAAGCAACAAACAATAGGACAAGAGGAAATGGCCTCAAGTTATGTCAGGAGAGGTTTAGGTTAGGAAAACATTCTTAACAGAAAGTGTTTTGAGACATTGGAACATGCTGTTCAGGGAAGTAGTAGAGTCACCATCCCTGTAGGCATTTGAAAGATGTGTAGATGTGGTGCTTAGGGACATAGTTTAGCAGTAGACTTGGCAGTGCTAGGCTAATGGTTGGACTTGATGATCTTTTCCAACCTAAATGGTGCTATCATTCTATTATTTTTCCTGAACATAAGTTACAGAAAGCAACTCATGGGCTTCTGGGAACAAAGGAGAACAGACCCAAAAGTCTGGAACGAGCAGATGGATGTCTGAATAGTAACATCAGACTCCAGAGAATCTGTACTTTGCAAGCCTGATATTAGGGGACATACTGCACTAACCTCTCTGGATATAGGGGAAAGAATGAATCACCAGAGATGGCTCATCATACCTCTGCTTGAAAGTCTGCCAAACATTTGGGCAGGATAGTAGTATGACTAACAGCAATTATCATAAGCAAAATATGTCATCAAATTGTAGAACCTGCCAAGGGGTAAGGGTGGGCAGTTTCAAAGGAATGCTTATTCCTTATTATTCTTTTATTCTTATTCTTATTCTTATTCTTAAACATGTAACTACATTATAAATATATATAATAAAATTAGCATGTAAATGTTAATTATTAAATATTAATTTAAAATATAATAATGGTTAATAATAATAATAATGATAATAACAAAAACAACAACAACTTTTTAGTTTTATTTTCCCAGACATACCACAGCCTGTATTATATTAAGGAGAGTGAGGATCACCTTGGGATATAGTTTTGGAAAAGATCAAGTCTGTCACAGACTGATTAACAACTGAAAGCTCCACTTGAATTCAGACTTGGCTTTTCAAGTGGTTGTCACACAAACTTGGGTATAAAACATTGTCTTTGTTATTTTCCAAATGGATGGAAATTATTTTGTGTTTTCTGCAACTCAACTGGGAGATGCTGTCTCTTTACACAATGTGCCGGCAACATAATGTAACATATAAATAAATATAAGCTAGTTTCTGTTAGTCATCTGAAATTAAAATGTTCCCTCTATTTACCAGGAATCTTCTTATTTGTTCTGGGTATCCGTTGATATTTATGGAATCAATATGTAATTTAGTATCAGTATATTTAATCATAATCAGCCTGAGTGCAGTGTTTAGCTGAACATATAAAATGTACTATAATGACTTTAAAATGTTTAATTTAAGAATCTCTGCCTCTGTGCATATGAATCAGAGACCTGTGTTTAATTATTGATAGCAATTAGAGCACAGAAGCAGACAAACAGCATCTGGTGGCAGGAATAATTTCATAGCCTAGCCCTTATTCAGAGTCTCCTTTGGAACCAAAGCAATGCTTCACTGATTGATTCCTCGCAATGTACAAATTCGTTTTTTGGTTTCTAAACAACCATTTGGAAACGGTCTGTCATTTTATAAGTTCTGTTAGGTTTATATGTGTGTCTATGGAACAGATGCTGCAGAAGGGTATGATTGGTCAGCTGTTTTCTTAATGTAATCAAAATCAGAAAATTATTCCTAAGAACTCTGTTTACATATATGCTATGCCCTGTGAATGTTAAAATTTGAATTAAATATTGGTATTCAAGCCTCAAAGTCAAAGAATTAAATTAGAAAGCAGTTCTGGTCAAAGCCAAATATGAACTCTTAAGTGAAACTTGCCAAATACAATAAATGATAATTTTATTTATTTATTTTAAAGAGAAGAGTTTTATTCTGCACTTACTGAAACCAAAGGGAACCTCTCAAATGAATCACTTGCATCATAGGCAAATGTTCTGTGATTCACGGGATTGCTTTGCTACTAGTGAGTAACCTGAAAAAGTCACCTTTTTTTTTTTTTTTTTTTTTTTTTTAATGTCATGGAAGCAGAAAATTTCAAATTGTTAAATACGGATGTAATTCATCTATGCTGGCTAGAAACTAATATATTTGAGAAGTGGCTATCAAGTTTTTGTGAGGGTTTGTCGAACCTCTAAATATTCCTAGGTAGGTACAGGCCCCTTGATGGATGAATGGCCTGAATAGCTTCTTGACTGTTCTTGCTGTCTGTTCTTGCTATCTTTTGAGCAACTCTTAGAAGTAAGCCTCGAAGATTCATGGACCACAGACCAATATATATATATATATGTATATATTTGTATATGTACATGTGTATAAGTATATGTGTATATATATATATCAGAACCAATAACTTAAATGATGTTTTTTTTGTTTGTTTGTTTGTTTGTTTATGAATATGAATAAGTATTTTATAAAAATCTACTGTGTCTTTCAAGGACAGTCAAGTTTTCAACCATAATGAGTCTGCAGAGTCTGAATCTGAGAAACACTCACAGAAATTTTCATCACATGAGAGTCAACGTAAGAGTCTAGGCAAGGTAGTGAAGTGGGAGTTAAAACTAGTGAAAATCCAGGAATAAGGAAGGTATAGGGTATTTCTTCTCCCTCATACACACTGAGACATACCACCACTTTTGCTGGTCTTGTTAAGTGTCCTTCTTCATCTCTCTTAAAGCTGGCTGTGAGGTCAGGCTCTGAGAAACTGATTCTCCATTGCTTTGCCTTGCAAAGAGGCAAGTAGAAAGGAAAGAAGGAAACAAGTAGAGGTTTATTCTTACTTTGGGTGGGAGGGCAGACAAAGCACACAGCAGTACAGGACTATTTTCACCAATAAATGAGATGGGAAGAGGTGTGGAAACATGACCCACAGATAATCACTGACTTGTAGTCAGTAGCCAAATCTACGTAAAGATATTAGTCTAGCTCAAAATGTGTATTGTTCCTGCATTTTATTTTATTTATTTATTTTTTGTTTGTTTGTTTGTTTAATTTTATTTTATTATTTTATTTATTTTCTGCTATTCTAAAGAAATAAATTAGTTAACAATTTTCAGCCTGAGAGTGCTGTTTTACACCCCTAGGGGGAATGCAAAGGGAAGCTGAAATTGCCCTTGCACCATCACTAACAATATATGTAAAAATCAGAGACCACTGATGTGAAGGCATTCACATTAGCAGTGTGATACTTCTCTCTTGATGTGGGAGACAGTTCTCAATGCCACTGTGCATTGAATGGTTACCACAAAACCAAGGTCTCTGAGCCTCTGTATAGGGTATAAACCTGAACAAGACTTGCCTCATATTTTAATGACTCACAGGAGGAGGACAGAATGGAAATGACCACATTTCAGTCAAGGTTAAGAGCTTCAGCTCTGCTGATTTTCATGTAATACAGTGCTGTGAAAAGTGACAATGATGTCAGTGAAAAGTTGTCAAATAGGTGTTTTTAATATGTTAAAGATGCATAGATTTTAGAGAGATGTGAAAGAAATGGTGGGCAGACAGGCAAACATGATTTTCTCAAGCAAGCAAATGCTGATTCTTAGTGGCTGAAGTATGAGGGGGAATATGGGGAATAAGCTCATTCCACGAGCTGGTCAAGTCTTTCAGACAGTTTCTCCACAGCTGAGACACAGGACTGTAGCGGAGCAGACAGATTGTCTTCATATTTTTGAAGCTGGCAGGACAGATTATACACTGTTGGTCCCATCCCCTCATCCCAATTAAATACTGCCAGTGTACTGGCATGTGCTGATGGTGCACTCTGCACAAATTTGTGCCACATGGATGTTACTCCCAGTTACTTTGTCAATTAACATTTCTCTAGAGAGGGATGCCAGCTGCTTGGCTACATTGCCTTCTAATTGCTGGGCTATTGGCCCCAGCACCCCAGCATCGAAGCAACCAGGTGAGGATGTGTTCATCTGGGCATCGACTATAATCCTTTCGTATTTCTCGCAACTCACTCAGGGATGAGGATTGAGTGATTTCTGATTCCTTTATGATTTCCATCTCTTCTTCCTGTTGTTTTTGTGATGCCTCTGCTTTAGAGGTGCCTGCCATTTCCCCTTCTCCCTCCTTCTTAGGAGAGGCTTCTTCCCTTACTAAACGAGCTGACCTCCATTTCCATTGTTTTGACTTGACTATGGGGGCAACTGATACCATAGTCGGTTGGTCCTCTGGGTCAGCCACAGCATGTGTTACCTGGTCATCAGACTCAGAGACTTCCTCCCTCTCTTCAAGTTGCTGGATGATGTTAAACAGTGTTTGATAGGAGTAATCCAGGACCCAGCACAATGCTGCAAGCTGTCTTTCTCTAGCATTATCAGGGTCAGGACATACAACTCTCAAACATTCTACCAGGTTTTTAGGATTTAGCACTTGCTCAGGGGTGAAGTTCAAAACTACTGGAGGAGACACCCGTGACAGGTATCTGCCAACATCATCCCACACACCTTGCCACTCGCCACAAGACTGTTTCGAGACAGATTCCCAAGTAAGCTTTCTAAACAATCAACTAATCTTAGAGAGAAAATGAAACCTGTTATTCAGAATTAGAAATAGCAATACATGGGTTACACATGGATCTTCAAAATACTCCCAAACTGTTGTAATTAGCCCACTGTGAAAGAAGGGAAAGGTGCCATTCCTGATATTATTAATAAACTGGTATCCAGATGAGGAGAGGAAGGCAGTGTAGTTCTGAATATTCTCTAAAAGATAGTTTCCATGAGACTAAAATGATAACAGCACAGAGCCTGAATTCCACATTAAACTCAAGATCAGTGCTTGGCAGCACAGCGAATTCAAAAAAAATGAGCACAGATTGTAGCACTTCGTCGGATTGGATATATAGGAGAAAGGAGACCATGACAGGGATTGCATGACATGTGATCAAAGCCATTATTAACAGGACAATAAATATGGTTACTAATAAGTAAGTGTGTTAGTTGTACGCGTTTTAATCAATTCTATTGTTATCTCAACCATTCAGGCCCCACGCTGGGCGCCAGAAAGGACTGTGGTGGTTTTACCATACTGGGCAGCTAAACCCCACAACCGCTCTCTCACTCCCCCTCTTTTTATACGAGGAGAGGGAGAAGCAAAGCAAAGAACAACTCACGGGTTGAGATAAGGATAATTTAATTATAGGGAAATAATAATAATAATTAGATAAGGATTATTATGAACTAAACAATTTAACTAAAGGGAAATAAAAAGGGAAAGGGGAAAAGGGAGGGGGAAAGGGAGGAATAAAAAAAAGGAGGAAAACAAACAAATAAAATGAATGAAGGCTATGTGGAAGTGCAGAGGAAAGAAATTACTCTCTACTTCCCACAAATGAGCGATGATTGACCACGTCCTTGAAGCAAGGCCTCAACGCACATAGCTGGTGTTCGAGAGGAGGACCGACGTTTTCTCAACAAGAGCCCACCCCTCCCCTCTTCTTCCTGTTTCCATGATTTATTGCTGAGTGTGACACTACATGGTATGGAATATCCCTTTGATTGGTTTAGGTCAGCTGCCCTAGTGATGTTTCTCTTCTCAGTTTTGCCCACCCTCTAGGAGAGTTAGAGAGAGGCCCGATGTTGTGCCAGTGCTGCTCAGCAGTAAACACAACACTGGTGTGATAACACTGCTGTTCCAGCTACAAGTGCAGAGTACAGCACTGTATGGGCTGCTGCCGGGAAAGTTAACATCCCAGCCAGACCCAGTACACAGGTCCACTTGGGTATTAAAAAGAGTAAAATGGTTAGGGTTTGTTAACTATTTTTATAGGTACCAAAACCCATATGAAGAGCCTATTTATGAATATTTATGTACTAACACATTCTCATATATATACACATACAAAAAATAAATATGAATAAATATGTATATATTGTGCTGTATATAACTTTCACTTTGGGAAGGATTTTGTTTCAGGAGTCCTGATCCTGAAGTCTTAATTCTGTTTGCATTCCTACCAAAGAAACAAGTTTTAACATAATCCTATTAGTCATCCAGACTGCAGAATACCTCAAGAGATTCCTGGGAGACAGCGATTCTTCTTCAGCCTCACTATAGGAAGTCTGGTTCTCCAGTATAGTACTATATAAAATTAATCACAAAACACTGCTACAATGACATTGCCAGTATTGGGAAAAATAAATAAATAAATAAATAAATGGAAGGATGAAACAAAGAACTCTGAACTCTCCACATCCATCTGCAGTTTAGGAGGTTCACAAAAGTGTGAAGTGGCCAATTCGTCTCCAGGAAATCACAGAATTACAGAATCACAGAATTTCTAGGTTGGAAGAGACCTCAAGATCATCAAGTCCAACCTCTGACCTAACACTAACAGTCCCCACTAAACCATATCTTTAAGCTGTACATCTACATGTCTTTTAAAGACCTCCAGGCATGGTGACTTCACCACTTCCCTGGGCAGCCTGTTCCAATGTCTAACAACCCTTTCGGTAAAGAAGTTCTTCCTAAGATCCAACCTAAATCTCCCCTGGTGCAACTTAAGCCCATTCACCATCGTCCTGTCACCAGGCACATGGGAGAACAGACCAACCCCCACCTCCCTACAGCCTCCTTTAAGGTATCTGTAGAGAGCGATAAGGTCGCCCCTGAGTTTCCTTTTCTCCAGGCTGAACAAGCCCAGCTCCCTCAGCCGCTCCTCGTAGGACTTGTTCTCCAGGCCCCTCACCAGCTTCGTCGCCCTTCTCTGGACCCTCTCAAGCACCTCGATGTCCCTTTTGTAGCCAGGGGCCCAAAACTGAACACAGTACTCGAGGTGCGGCCTCACCAGAGCCGAGTACAGGGGGACGATCACCTCCCTAGCCCTGCTGGTCACACTGTTTCTTATGCAAGCCAGGATGCCGTTGGCCTTCTTGGCCACCTGAGCACACTGCTGGCTCATATTCAGCCGACTATCAACCATCACTCCCAGGTCCTTCTCCGCCAGGCAGCTCTCCAACCACTCATCTCCCAGCCTGTAGCTCTGCTTGGGGTTATTGCGCCCCAGGTGCAGGACCCGGCACTTGGCCTTGTTGAACTTCATTCAGTTGACCTCATCCCATCGGTGCAGCCTATCCAGGTCCTCCTGCAGAACCTTCCTACCCTCAAGCAGATCGACACCCGTGCATAGCTTGGTGTCATCTGCACACTTACTGAGGGTGCACTCGATCCCCTCATCCAGATAAGCGATTAAGATATTAAAGAGGACCGGCCCCAGCACCGAGCCCTGGGGAACGCCACTTGTGACTGGCCTCCAACTGGACTTGACTCCATTTACCACGAGTCTTTAGCCCCAGCTATGCAGCCAGTTTCTAACCCAACGAAGCGTGCGCCAGTCCAAGCCAAGAGCAGCCAGTTTCTTGAGGAGAATGCTGTGGAAAACGGTGTCAAAAGCCTTGCCGAAGTCAAGGTAGACCACATCCGCAGCCTTTCCGTCATCCACCCAGCGCGTCACTTTGTCATAGAAGGAGATCAGGTTCGTCAAGCAGGACCTGCCTTTCAAAAACCCATGCTGACTGGGCCTGATCGCCTGCTTGCCCTGCAAGTGCTGCGTGATGACTCTCAAGATAATCTGCTCCATGAGCTTCCCTGGTACTGAGGTCAAACTGACAGGCCTGTAGTTCCCCGGGTCTGCCCTCCAACCCTTCTTGTAGATGGGCATCACGTTTGCTAGCCGCCAGTCAACTGGGACCTCCCCCGATAGCCAGGACTGTTGATGAATGATGGATAGGGGCTTGGCCAGCTCCTCTGCCAGTTCTCTCAGTACCCTTGGGTGGATCCCATCTGGCCCCATTGACTTGTGCACATCCAAGTGCCGTACCGGGTCACCAACCAGTTCTTCACAGATAGTGAGGGCCACATCCTGCTCCCCATCTCCTTCCACCACCTCAGGGTACTGGGTATCCAGAGAAGAAATGCTCTTGCCACCAAAGACTGGGGCAAAGAAGGCATTAAACACCTCCACCTTTTCCTCATCTCTTGTAACTAAGTTTCCCCCCGCATCCAGTAAAGGATAGAGATTCTCCTTAGTCCTCCTTTTTGCGTTGATGTATTTATAAAAACGTTTTTTGTTATCTTTAACAGCAGTAGCCAGATTGAGCTCCTGGTGAGTTTTGGCCTTTCTAATTTTGTCCCTGCACAGCCTCGCAACATCATTATATACCTCCCTAGTGGCCTGCCCACTTTTCCAAAGATAGTAAACCCTCTTTTTTCTCCTAAGCTCAAGCCACAATTCTCTGTTGAGCCAGGCTGGTCTTCTTCCCCGCCAGCTCATCTTTGGGCATGAGGAGACAGACCGCTCCTGTGTGGTCATTGAGATTTCCTTCTTGAAGAGTGCTCAGCCTTCCTGGACTCCTCTGCCCTTCAGAACCGCCTCCCAAGGGACTCTACCAAGCAGTGTCCTCAGCAGCACAAAGTCAGCCCTCCGGAAGTCCAATACAGTGGTTTTACTGGTCCCCTTCCTGGCCTCCCCAAGAATAGAGAACTCCACCATTTCATGGTCACTCTTCCCAAGACAGATTCCAACCACCACATCTCCCACCAGACCTTCTCTCTTTGTGAAGAGAAGGTCTAGCGGGGCGCCTCCCCTGGTAGGCTCACTAACCAGCTGCGTCAGGAAGCTATCTTCCACGCTCTCCAGAAACCTCCTAGACTGCTTTCTCTGGGCTGTGTTGTGCTTCCAGGATATGTCAGGGAAGTTGAAGTCCCCCACGAGTACAAGCGCTGAACATTTCGCAACTTCTGTCAGCTGCCTGTAGAACTCCTCATCTGTCTCCTCATCCTGGTTTGGCGGTCTATAGCAGACCCCGACCAGGACACTAGCCTTGTTGTTCCTGCCGATCCTAACCCAAAGGGACTCGACCTTGTCATTCACAGTCTCGAGTTCTAGAACATCAAAAGATTCTGTATTATAGAGAGCCACACCACCGCCCCTTCTATGCTGCCTGTCCCTTCTGAAGAGCTTATAGCCAGTCATTGCAGCACTTCAAATGTTCTGAAATGAATGGGAAAACTGCATTGAGATGAATTTAGTCTGAAACAGAAGCTTTTAAATGTGTGAACTGCTTCAGTCACCTGAGCTGTCACTATTATTGCTGCCTCAGAAGCATCAATGTTTCCGTTCCTGTGATATATGCCTTTGCATGTATCCTATTAACTGTCCCAAGCTGAATGTGGGATACTTGGTGCATGAAGTTTAAGTCTAAAGGAGTTGATTTTCTCCTGTCTGTGAGCCAGTAACTGGAGAAAACAGGAGGACTCAGACCCCTTTCTTTTAATGACCCCTTTCTTTTAATTTCATATTTTAATGACCCTAAAATGCTTAACATATAGCTCTAAATCACACACTGCTGTTACTCATATTTCTATCCCCACTCCTTCCTTTAGCTTGAGACTGCAAATACTTTTGTTTCTCCCAATTCCTTTCTTGTCTTAAACCTCTTCTCCACCACATACTTCTACAGCAATGTGCTGAGTTACTCCAGAACTATTCTAGTAGAATGAGTCCAGAGGAGGGCCACGGGGATGCTCAGAGTGCTGGAGAACCTCTTCTGTGAAGACAGGGTGAGGGATCTGGGGCTGGTCATCCTGGAGAAGCGAAGGCTCTAGGAAGACCTTCTAGATGCCTTCCAATACCTGAAGGGGGCCTACATGAAAGCTGGGGAAGGGGGTGGAGTGATAGGGCAAGGCAGAATGCTTCTAAACTAAAAGATGGTAGGTTCGGATTAGATATGAGGAGGAAATTCTTTATTCAGAGGTAAAGGGCTGGAATAGGTTGCCCAGAGAATCTGTGGGTGCCCCATTCGTGGAAGTGTTCAAAGATAGGTTGGATGGGACTTTCAACAGCAACCTGATTTGGCAGGGGGTATCTCTGCCCATGGCTGGGGAACTAAGAGTTCTTTAAGGTCTATTCCAACCCAAGACATTCTATGATTCTGTGATTCTATTTGTAATAGTCCTAATACATTATAATCACAGACACACAACCTACCCAGAATCAGTCACTAAGAAGTTATTCTTAGATTTATGCTAAAAGTAAACACTGAAATTATCTTCCTTGAGCATACAACAATCATAAATGTTGAAGATAGGTCTCCTTAGGCCAAAAATGTCAAACTGAAACTAAAGGATTCTTAGCCAGAAGTTCTACTTCTGTGAACTTAATTCTGCTCAGTGTATTGATTATCTAAGACAAATTTGTCAAAATTAAATAAACAAACAAACAAACAAATAAATAAATAGACAAACAAACCCTGCTGTTCTGTTCAACAATATTCACAAGGTCCATCGAAAACAGAATGCTTGTTACTGCACTCTGACTTGGTTAAATTTGAGTGCAGAAAACAAGGAGAGCATTGTTTTATTCTCCAATTTAATTAAACAAGTAAACAAATAAACAAAATCCCATACTATTTGCTGTAACAAGAAGAAATGTTCTATCCAGACAGATGAGAGAGATTTTAAGAAATTCTTTCACAATAACTGCAAATCTGAGCAATTAATCATATTTTACCACCATAGAGGAATGTAAACTTTCAAAGGTATATGATTACTCCTTTTCACTGTAAAGATCAGAGAATATACGACCTTTAACTGTAGCTTTTCAGCTGTAGCCCCAGCAGGGTTAGTTTACCACAATATCATCTCTTATTTGGACATATCCAAGACTGTGAAAAAAGAGAGAAAAGTTAGAAAGACAAGGAAAGCCATCCACTTTGGGACACTGAATTTCAAAAGAAATATTGAACAGCTGAAGGGAGTCAAGAAGAAAACAAGCACAATTTCAGAAAACATATGCCAGGAGGAAAGACTGAACAGCTTGCAGTTGTTTCTCTGGAAAAAAATAACATCAGAAAGAGCTGATAACAATCTTCAAATATGTAGAGAGTGCTGCAAAAAGAAAATAAATTATTTATTCATGGTATCAGGAATCATAAGGTAATATTTTTGAAAACTTGGCAAAGATTACCCAGGAGTCAGTGATATCTTCCTCACTAGAGACCCCTGAAAGTAGATTACATGAAACACAATGAGGGACAACACATATGCTGATAATCTTACTTGTGTAGAAAAAAAAAATAAAAATGATGAAGTAGATAATAAATTAAGATCTGTTCCTTCTGTCCAGTAAATACATAAGGCAAAAATGGAAAAGCAAAAAACACAGTAGAGTGCATAACATAGAAACATAACATGGAAAGGAAAAGAATGCTCAAAATACATATAAATCATCTCTTGTCAGATTTAAAACCAGAAAACAAAAATAGGAATAGAGTCATGACTCAAAATGTGGTAAGACAGGAAAATTTCAGAACTGCTGTTGCATGCAGTACTGTTCGTGTACTGAAAATAAATAAATAAATAAATAAATGTACTACATGCAGTTACAAGGAATGGAAAAGCTTCCAGGGAAGGAATGATAGCTGCAGCATAATCTCAGTAGATCCAGAGATGCTCAGCATGTACCTTCTGCAAAAGAAATCTGCCAGTCACTCAACAATTTGCATGTGCTCCATGGGGCCAACATCCCATTCCACTCCAGATGAATTATGTTGCCAGCCACAGTGCAGTACTGGCAGCACTGATAAGCAACAATTTAGAATGGCAAAATATGACAAAATTGGGATCCTATTCTTTTCTTTTGTGGTTTGAATAGCATGGCTGTACATCAGTACAAGATCCACTTCTTCTGAGAGTTTTTGATGTGATACTGACAGTCAGTGCCTGAATATCCTCAACAAGAGGGAGGAGCAAGAAGTCATTATGGACTCTTTTCAGCAAACAGAATATTAGAACACTCTTCATGAAGATTAACCTCTAGAGAGAAAGCTGAATGTAGGAGTAGTCTTAAACAGAAATTTGAGTTAATGGGGAACAGCTACTATAGACAAAAAATATAGTGCTGCCAGTCACCTTGTGATTGTATAGAGGATTCAGTGACCTTGTCTGTACTTGAGAAGACATATGTTTGACATTAGTTTTGAAATACAGTTCTAAAGTAGTCCCAGTGTGATCACTGAAGGAGAACTTTCCAAATGCATAGGGAGAAGTGAAACTTCAATCAAAGAAAGCTCTGAATTTGTCAAGGAAATAAAGCAGTAAGAAAACTTAGAATCAGGTTTAACCCAAAGTGAAACTCTAAGAACCCTATAACCAAAATAAAATGCTATCCAGGGGTTGAGAGGTCTGTCTTTCAATATGGTAGAAATTTGATCCTAGAGTTGAGAATCTTTTCTGTTGAAACTATAGCATGTTTTCCTGTAAAAAATTTCACAGCACACTGTGAAAAGATATTGTTTGAAAAGACCTAGTTGGGACTTCTGACAGGAAGCCTCAGGTTATGTCCCACACCTGTAGAGACCAGGCTCAAATCTTTATTAAGTGAACTTCATGGTATCAGCTTGACTAATGTGGAAGCCTGGGAAGATCTCTGAACAACAGGAAAAGGCCAGAGGACCAAATATGGATGGAACATAGGGAAAATAAAATTCTGTCCAAGAAGCATGAAGACAGCTCGTTTGGAAAGCGGCATTTTTGGTGCATGAGGCTGGGTTTAGAGACGGGAGTTTGTACCTTTTGACTTAGAAAGGCACTACTCTCTGAAAAATGACACTGAAGTTAAGAGGTCATTTCTCCTAGCTGGTATTTGAGGCTAGAGACCTAGTCACATGTCTAGGTCCTAGAGAAATATTTCTAGAATATGTATAATGTTGTTGTCAGAGACCCAACAAAGGAAAAGGATCGCTTTCTCTGTTTACTCTGTTGGGTCCTTCATTGATGCCTAATTTGTATTTAACACCTTTTAGGCAGTTAGTATTAAATGAGGAGTACCACACCTAAGCAATTTGATTATTACTACAAAATAATTCTGTGCTTAACCAGGGATCAAAATATAGAGCTCTTAAGTCCCTAACACAAGTCTTCATCATTTCATTTGACACTCTGCTTTTAACCCCAGAAATTACAAAATTAATAGTCCTTTAGAATCTAAATTAAATGACTTAGTTTCAATAACTAAGCAGACTAGAAAGGACTAACAAAAAAAAAAAAAAAAAAAAAAAAAAAATATATATTATACTGAATTTGTGTAAAATTTGTGTAAATTAAGGATTTTTGTTCATATTCAATACCATTTTCTCTTTTTACATTGGATGCTCATATTGAATAAACAGGCAGCTTTCCTTCCCTGGAAAAAAGTAATTTTGTTTTACTGGGTGTCCTGGTTTTGGCTGGGATAGAATTAGTTTTCTTTGTAGTAGCTGGCATGATGCGGTGTTTTGGATTTAGGATGACAATAATGCTGCTAGCACTCCGATGTCTCAATTGTTGCAGAGCAGCACTCACCCAGAACCAAGGATTGTTCAGCTTCCTGTGCTGCCCTGAAGCGAGAGGCTGGGGGTATACCAGGAGTTGGGAGGGGACAGAACCAGGACAGCTGGCCCAGGCTGGCCAAGGGGATGTGCTATGTGGTATCATGCTTAGCAATAACAGAACTGGCTAGGCGTAAGTCAGCAGAGGTGAGCATTGTGCATCACTTGCCTTATATATTATTATTTATTATTATTATTTATCATTATTATTTATTGTTACTGTTGTTGCTGTTATTATTATTCCTTCCTTTTCTGTCCTATTAAACTGTCTTTCTTTCAACCCATGAGTTTTACCTATATTTTGATTCTCTCCTCCATCCCATTGTGGAGATAGAAGAAAGCAAATGTCTGTGCTCAGCTGCTGAGCTGCCTGCCAAGTTAAACCACAGCACTCCCTGGGTGCCCTTGGGAACCTGGTCATGTAAATTAGCATAAGAAATAGATTCATTCATGTGATCTCAGCTGTACTGTTCAGATCAGCAATTTCAGTCATGGAAGTCTTTGTAATTTTGATCTTAATGTAGGTTTAACTCTCTACACTTTTTATTTATCTATTTTACTTATTTATTTATTTATTTTACCAAAACTCCTATCTTAACCTGCACTAATTGCATTTCTCTTTTGACACATGAATGCCTCAAGTTCATTGCCCATATCATCCATTAGTTTCCTGTAAACTAGGGACAAGAGTCAAGGTTTTCAGTAAGCCCAAATGCACTGGACTCAGTAGAAATGATGGCTAAAAGGTCTGATACACAGACCTAAGTGGAAAGGGGAAAGAGAGAAGAGTTTTCATGGGAGAACACAAAGCTATGGAATGGTCTTGTAAGGAGCTGTGTTTATAGTTGCTCAGGATAGTTTCATGATACCCTCATTTAATTGACAATCATTGCTTAAAAAGGATTATTTCACATCTCAAAAAGGGAAAACAAACCAAAACAAGCAAACAAACAACAACAGTAAACACAAAACAAACAAACAAAAAAACACTCTGATAATTTCAGGGATCCAATTAACAGTAGCTACCCAACAAATATTTCCATTGGCACATGTGTACACAACAGTGAACAGCTAAGGGACCAATGCCTGAGGAGTATTGGAAGCGTGATTGCCAAAGAACATCCAAAAAGTTAGACCCTTGGGTTATAAAAGTTATACCCCCTCTGGGATTTCAACTGAACATGAATTTAATAAGGTAATTTTTATATTTAGACACCTAAAATTTAGCCAATATATTAAATCTTTTGTAGATGTACTTTTATTGCCTAACTAGGCAACAGATTTTGGATCTATTTTTTGGATTTTGTGTCTCATTTTGTATCTGTATTGAACAAGAAAATTTTATGGATCTAATTTCCAGACAAGACCTGTAATTTCAGGTTGTGGCACACTCAGTGTCAAAAGAAATTTTTTTCTGTGATCTTTCTGAGTGCCACACACAAGATATCTGAGCCATATACCATAGATAAATATATATGTATATATCCTTCAAGTATTACCTCTCTGAAGGGGAGGGAAAAAAATCTCCACAGATCTCCTAAATGATAAAAGACCACCTCCCTGCATGCACATTCAGCTGCAACCACACCTTTAATACATATATATACCTTTTATTATATACAGACATTTATAAAAATATTAGTTAGTCCAAAACAGCAGGTGCTAAATTAGCCAGCTTTGCAGGTAGCCTATGCTGGAAAAGTAGGAACTGATCATTTACAAGGGATGCAGACTATCACCTGTTGCAACATTGGCATTACCATTTAGATGGTCCTTGACAAGGATCTTATTTCGCTCCATTTTACATTCATGCTTAGCAAACAAATACTGAACATTCATTAGGCAAACCTGCTATAACAAATGAAAAAGTGACTTCAGGAATGTTATCACACTCTATGTTCTGAGTGTGATAAATAATTAAAAACCTGTTGGCACACTGGTTTGTGTTTTTATGTTTTATGTATGTATAAGACTCCATATCTGCAGCAGACAGGGAAACTATCTCCTCCTACAAGAGGCTATCACTCTTTTGGATTTGGAACCTAAATGCTGGAGTCTTTGCAGTTAATCAGCTTTGTTCTATTGAAATCAGTGGAGCTCCACTAATGTTAATGAAGCAATGCTGATTTACGCCACTGCAACAAAAGTTCCCAACTGTTTAGTTACTAACGTGTTTTTCCAAATAAAGAAGTGAGGACTGACTTCTAATTCAACTGAATATTTTTACATATGATTGAGAAACAAACACCTATTTAATCTTTATTTTAAATTTATAAGCATTTTCACAAATTCACTAAAAGGTGAAAAAGTAGTACAGTGAGTTCAAAATATTTCTATTTTTTTTTTAATGTTTAACATTAGGTAAAATTAAAAGGACACTTCTGTGGCTATATATAGTTTGGATTAATAGTATGAAGTTAAATAAATAAATATATGAGTAGATAAATCTGGTCATAATGGAATTATCCTTTTCAAAAAATGACAAGGAAATAAAATATACGGAAAATAACTCTAGAAATAACTCAAAAATTATTTGAGAATTTTTTTATTATGATTTACATTGGTAATAATACAGTATTCCAATTGAATAAAGATTATTATTTTTCCACTGGGAAATGTCATTGAGGAACTTTTTTTTTTTTCAACTTGAAATTATATTGAATTCATAAAATGTTTCAATTAATCTGAATATATAGGTTGATAAAACATGATTTGATTGATAAACTATACAGAGCTAAACTTAAAAATTAGATCTCATTTAGCTCATTAGCTCCATTTAAAGCCTATAGGAACTTTAACTCCTAAATCCTTTGCGTTTTTCTGAAACTTGTATCCTGTAATAATGTTCTTTCATTTGGATTATATGCACTAGGTAAGATTTTTCCTTGTACTATTAATCACCTATTCTAAGGGATTATGTGTTGTACAGGACTTTGCACTGATTTTCTCTGGCTTTCAGTTAAAGAAGAAAAAACACTTGCCAAATTGTATGCAATGTAATTATTGGAAGCCAGAGGGCAAGTTGTTCACACAGGGGCAATCCAGGGAACAGCTGGGTTGGTTGGATTAGTTGTTCACTTGGCTGCTGTATCCTTCTCTCTTATTCAGTATTTATATAGAATATGTATAAACTTTTCTTTGTCTGTGTAGACTATGTTTCATTTGCTGTAAAATCTTTAATTAATGGCAGAGTCAAAATTGTCTTTTCTATCTCAAAATTTTATGAAGGTAGGTTCTCTTATGCTTAAAAATATTATATACAACATTCATATGTCAGGTATGTACTCAGTGTACTGCTATATGTATCTTTAAGCAAGATACTTCTCTGCTTGCTTTTTCACTTTAATAGTCAATTTAAGTTTCAGGAAGTCTTAAAGCTTACCTGGAGGAGCTTTAATTTAAACAGAAATGTATATCTCGCTATCAGGGAAAAAGCACTCATTTGGTCTCCCTTAACCCCATTGGGTTAGGTTATCCTTGGCAAACAACCAGCCACCCACCCTTCTGCTGATTCCCCCCTCCTCAGTGGGACAAGGTGGAGAAAATAGGGACAAGAAAGCTTATGAGTCAAAGTAAATGCAGGAAGACTACTTACCATTTAGCATCACAGGCAAAACAGAATCAGCTTGGGGAAAATCAGTTCAATGTATTGCCAATTAAAATAGATTTAGGTAAGGAGAAACAAAGACAAAGAATAAAACAACACCTTTAGATGTTCCTCTCTGCCGCTCCTACTCTCACACTTACCCCCACTCCAGTGTGCGCTTTCCTGGCTGCAATTCCTTTTAGAATTTCAGTGTGGATCTGCCATGGGCTGCAGAAACTCTCTGTTCTCATGCTGTGGAACACCTCTTCCTCCACTGCTCTTGATATTCCCTCTGTGGTTTCTCTTGCTTATTCACCCCATTCTCTGCCTGGACAGAATTCTCTGTTCTACCTCAAATGTTTTCAGAGACACCCCATGAGCTTTGCTGAAGGTGTCAGCTACATCCTGCACTGGGTCCATTGCCCCACTACCAAAACCTGAACACAGATATCCAATACATCCACATAAATAGAAACAGGTAAAAATAAATAAATAAATACGTAAATAAAGTAAAAATAAAATCAGAGAAGACACAGATTTGTATTATTCAAAGTCACCAGAAGGCACCATTACAGGTAATTTGACAGTCTGTTGAACTGTGTGAATAGGCAGTTAGATCTGGAATAAATGTCTGTCTGTTGTGTAATTCTTTTTTACAGGCAATGAACATCACCAGAAAAGTCTGCTTTGTCCAAGTCTCTCTATGACAGAATCATTTATTAGATGCAAAGCTACTGCCTGCAGGTTATATGCATACAAAACATATAAAATAGTTGCATATTGTCAAATCCTGGCAATATGAAAGGATCTAGAAATGTAAAAACAAACTAAGAAAAATTACCAGTTACCAAAACTGTTTAAAAAAAAGTTACCAAAACTATGGACTTGGATGAAATTCAGCTGCTTGGCAAAACCAGAAAATATGTTCTTTCCAATACCAAGAAGGTATTCAAGTAACTTTTCAAAATACCTTTCAAGAACATGCAAGAACAGGGAGAATGACACCATCTGTGTTGGACATATTTATGTGTAAAGGGTATATTTATGTCTCAGGTGTATATTTATGTCTCACCAGAGACAAGGGTGTATATGTCTCAGGTATGCCTCAGAATAAGATCTCAAGGGTAGAAGGAAGAGGAATGAGTGTCTTATATGAAGAGGGATGAGTGTCTGTTTCCTATTATCTGAAAATGCTAAATATTTTTAAACCCACTGAAACCAAGTAAGGCTAGTATCCCTGACCAAGACCTGACTGACAGATGAGACACTTGCCAATTTTTCCAGCAAAGTCTATTTAATGCCAGGTTTTCCAAATGAATGTTTCTATACCACAGACCTGGCAGTCACAGTCCTTGTGTTTTTGCTTCAGTGATGTAAACTAGGCAGAGCTACTGCACCAGCAGAGTTTTAGCCTCTGCCAGGTAGTGCTTTTCCAGCCAGTAAGCACAGTCTACAAAACAGAAAAGTCCAGGGATTTTCCCAGCCAGCAGTTATCGTGGATGAGATTCATCTGGGGGGATAGGGCATTTGGAAAAGAGAGTATAGCCATATGAATGTGTACTGTGCCACTTCTTAAAGGTCTTTTCTCTTTCCTAGTATTGAAACAGTTAATGGGCAAAAGTACCAGAACATGTGCCACTACTAACAGAATGAATTGTGGGGAATAATCTTAACCGTTTCTCACCTTACTGTTACATTTAAATGCATACTGATGCAATAGAAGCTCTTTGTCTGCTTTTTTGCAAGAGAGATATTACAACTGTATTGAAAGTTGAACAATTCACCTTTTTCAGCAGCCTGAACTGAACAATTAGGGGAAAGCTAGCAAAGCTGATTGTAACTACTCTACAGCATTATAATACTATGTGAAAGTTGATGAGTCATCTAAATCATCCTATAATAACAATCTTATATTAAAAAAAAAAAAAAAAAAGTAATTGTCCTATTTTTGACCTTGTGCTGAAATAATTTTTGCCCTTAAAGTTTGTGGTTAAAACTATATTGATCCTAGTTAAACAATTTTAATCACTAAGGATAGTGGAGACTGCAAAATTAATTCTACTAAATATACCAAAACATTTGTTTGAATTGTCATAGAAAAGCAAAGAGAGTGTAGAAACAATCTAGATACCAAGATTACATCCTCCTTCAGGAAAAAAAAAAAAAAACAAAAAAACAAAAAAAAAAAAAAAAAAAAAAAAAAAAAAAAAACAACTGTCAAACAGTATCTTCTGTTTGTTTGGCTCTGAATCACACTTTGAAATGTTTTACTGCTCACTATGTATGTATCCTATGTATGTATTCTGTATTCTTTGGGGGAAGTCAAAATAAAGATATTAAAAAAAAGTTGAGTTGTATATAAGGAGGGTGTAGGCAGAGATTTTCTGAAGATATGAGTTATGCAGTAGCTCTCAGCCTTCAACATTTAGCTGAAGCCACCTCAGATTCACTCTTGAAAATCTGTAATGTTTATTTTTCCAAGTGGCATGCTACAGTTTATCTCAAACAGAGAACTACTATTTTGGGGAATATTAAACTCAGCATACCAACAAATCTGAATACAACCATAGTATTTAAAGATAAAATAAATAAGTTCAAGTGAGAATGTTTGAGAGAAAGTTAGGAGACAGTGGTAGAAAGTGATGAACTGCAAAGAAGCAAAGAGCCAAATACTGGCAAGAGGGAAGAATTACTATGACAGGCAGGGGAGAATAGGTAGAAATAAGTGAAAAGCAAGGCTGGACACTGGGAATGGCATTTGGTAAAGATGACAGAACGAGTGTAAACAGGTTTTGTCAGGACTTTCTTGTCTCAACCTCTTGGCCTCCCTACACTCCAGGGAAGGCACTCTATATTGCACAATCAGCTGCTGAGCTTTATCTGTTGGCCATAAGCTATAGAACCATAGAACAGCTTGGGCTGGTAGGGTCTTATAGACTATCAAGTTCTAAACACCCTGCCATGGGGTTACCTCCCACTAGCTCACAGTGCCCAGGGCCTTGTTCAACCTGATCTTGAACACCTCCAGCTATGGGACATCCACAGCTCCAGGCAGACAAGAAGGCTGCTAAGCTATAAACTGCAAATACATTAGGTGTTTTATAGGGAACCATGATAGCCCCCTCTTGTTAAAACTTTTCCCGTTGTCAGAGCAACTTCATTCTCTCTCATGAATCTCTTCCATAAACCACCATGACTCGAGGGGTTGGAAAAGAAGGTTCACAGGAAGTCTGAGAGGTAAAAACATAGACAGTCGCAACAAGATGGAGACAGCATGTAGTAAAAATGGTGTGGTCAAGAAGGTCTGGTGGCTAGAACAAGGCCCTGTAGATCAGCCATGCAGTCATGAAAGTAATGCAAAGTTTTGTAGAGGTCCATACAGAAAATCAAGCTTTGTAACAGAGAACCCATACATACAGCTAAAGCAAGTGGTATATGAGTTCAACAACTCAGGTCTCAAACAACCCATTAAAAAAAAAAAAAAAAAAATTAATGGGTTCTAATATGGCAAGGGATTAATGAAATGAAAGTGGGAAAATGATGAAACAGTAAGCTAATATTTGCAGAAAACAATGAAGGAGAGTGGAGAAAGTCTTATTTATTTTCTCTCATATGCTGAAACATTGTCCTTGAATATCCATGTGCATGGTCTGAATAGCTATATATTCCAGGTATTTTAAAATGTAATCATAATTACATCTACTATAGCAAAAGGTGGTTAATAAGCACTTTGCTGGGGTAAATTGGGGTATGGTTTTGTGATGTAGTTGTTGTTATAGCAACTGCATGTTTGTGTACTATTTCCATTTAACAAACATGAGATAAATTATCCTTCTTTCAAGATAAGGAGGAGGCAATTACAAGAGCTTTTATAGATGAAGTGTGCATTTATATCTTCTGGGTTTAAATGCTATCTAATGTGTTGAAATTTTAGATCTGTATTTTTTCATGATTTGAACATGTTCCCTGACTAAAATTATACAGAAAAGGTGGAAACACTTGCAAGCCATACAGCACCCTTTTTCTAGGTCTGATAACACCAGGATGTCTATTATTACTGCCTGATTACCCCTACCAAAATAAATAAATAAATAAATAAATAAATAAAAATCTCCAATGAGGAAGATAACACAGACCAACAGTGAAAGGAAGAAGTAGTGACCTCAAACTGTTCACAGAAATGTCATTCCCAATTAAAAGTAAACATAAATCAGAATATTCCAAAAAAACTTTGTGTTTATTATGTTATTCACCACTGAATGAATACACACACAAGCATAGTCATGAAGATCCAATATTAACAAAAACAAACAAACAAACATAAGAAAAAAAGTACAAATCAAAGAGATAAATGAGATAAATTAAAGAGGTAGTTATTTGGAAAGAGTTATTTATTTATTTATTTATTTATTTATTTAACTGATCAAAAATATAGAGTTTGCCATCAAGAAAAATGACAACACTGATTACAGAACCATCCTGATTCAGTGATGGTAGGGGAGAGCAATCAGACACACAAAATCAAAATACAAAAAAATATAAATAAATTAGTATATTTAGTATAATCACTGCAAAGAATTAGATGTCTGTATTACATGAGGACAATTAGTAGCTTTATGATCTAGCTGAAAGACAAGCATTTGAACTCTGAGTATCAAGATAACCAGCATCCAGAAATATGTGACTGGGAAATAAGTAATCACTATTAAGAAAACTTTATATTCTAGGAAAAGCTAGAGTTATGAAAGAGTGTTATTGTAGTACCAATATTCATCAAGTATAAGCTGAATGATCCTGATAATTATAGGCCAGTTACTCAGACATCAAACTCAGACAATATAATGGAAAAGTCAATATGATTTTCCACTAATAGAGCATCAGAAAGAGGGAACTGTAATTCATGCCAGTCAATGTGTTTTTATGGAAAATGTGTTTTGTTAAACAGTTTAGATTTCATTATTTGATAAGATTACAAATTTGATTGATAAAAGTAGCTGTGTATATGTATATATATGTATATATACACATGTATATATACATATATATGTGTATATATATATATATGTATATATATGCATATATATATATGTATATAAATAGACTTTAGCATGGCAATTGACTTGTAACGGATGAGGAGGCAATTTTTAAAAATTACAAATTAACATTACAAATATCCATAGGTCACATGTTAAATGGGTTTTGAATTTATTAATCAAAAAGATGTAAGTGGCTGTTAATGGAAAATCATCAGGGCTTATTTCATTGCTCGATATTATGGATATATTTATTTCATTGTTCAAAAATGAAATCATTGCAGAAAAAAAATCTTAGTAAAGATGGGGTCAAGCATAAGGGGCAGGCTAGACAGCAGAATGATCACAGTTGGTTACTTAGTGAGGTGTATTTGAGTTAGACTCCGCCTCCTGGCAGACAAAAACAGACTTCTGTGTCTAGAAGCCAAACATGCAAACTAAGAAACTCAGGGGCTCCACCTTCCAGCTTGTGGCAAAAATTGGCTAACAACAAAGAGGATTAATAAACAGCTAATTATATTGCCTCTACTTCTGGCATTATCAAAACAAGCAATGGAATACTGCATGGAGTTCTGGAATTTATACCTTACAATGGAAGTTGTAAAATAATGATGATAAAAAAAAAAAAAAAAAAAAAAAAAAAAAAAAAAAAGAACAAATTGCTTTGAGATCCACTGAATGTGCCTTATAATGAAGAACTTAAGAGTTTAGATGATCTAGTTTATCAAAATGAGATTGATAATGGTGATACATACATTAAGTAACTGACAAGAGAACAGAACATGTACCTTTGCTTAGACAAAAGAAGGACATTTCACTTTAAAAATTGTGATTAATTTCTATCATGAATGATAATGATGATCAATGGTCATCAGTGATCAGTGATGAAAGATAATGTGATCAACACCGAATGAATAGGTCAGAGTGATACAGAAAGTCAGATGAAATGATCCATACTTAGGCATTGAGAGACTGGGTTTAATTTGCACTAGAATTTGTCACAGCATTTTGTTATTTGAACACCACAGAAACAGCATGCTATAAGAACTCAGCATAAAACTCAAAATTAGCATGCCTCTAGCAGCTGCATTTTATTTGCAAGGACGACTCTTTTCTGAAACAAGAAATTATACCTTCTATTATACTTTGTATATGGCTGTTTATATCTATTTAAATCTTAGCCATTAATCCTTTTGCAAGATTTATCAAATATGACATAAAAGGCAAAATGTAGAATCAAAGGTTAATTTAATATTACAGAGATTTTTTTTTTATGGTGATTTAGCATTAATGATGACAGTTTATGAACCGTATTTAATTAAATGAATGTTGGAGATAAAAATCACACTTGTATTTAGCTCTACTTATTATAGACTAAAATTCAGAAGAGGTTATGAATAAACTTTATTCTGGCTTCTAGTAAAGGCTGTATTTTAATAACATTGAGGTAAATTTTATATATTCTATCAGCAGATTAAATATGACCTTCAGATAGCTTAAAAATAGTGTTGCTTCACTGAAATAATTTCCGTTAAAGGAACTACAACAAAGGACATCAATTTCAGATCTGATCCATTTGTTTCTGTGTGATGTTTGGGGAACAGGTAACTTTGTTGACCTGTGCCTCATGTTGCACACAAAGATGACACTGAGAGCATTGAAACAGCAAGGTACCTTATTTCGTTGAGAGCAAATGCTAAGACATGTTTGCAAGACCATAACTCCCACTGGTTTAGTAATGTTGGAATAGTTGCTTCCACTGAGTTGCATTTGGAAGCTGGATTCACAGGGGCAGTGATTTAAATACTGTTTTTAGTAACATCTTCATAAAATTGTAGCACAATTCACAACACAAAACAAACAAACAAACAAAAACACATTGTGACAAAAATGGTGAAGAACATATACTCCAAAGTAGTAACTGACCATAATAATGATGATGATGATGATAATAATAATAATATTTGAACTGAAAAGAATTATTAAGGTTATGCTTTCTCCATATTTTATTGGTTTTACTAAGCAGGAAAAAGTGTCATTATGAGATGCATGCTGTGAATATACATCACCATCTTTTCTTTTTTATTTTTTTTTTTAATTTTATGGTCATGCTGGCATATGCAAGTTCTTAACTCTACAATAATTTTGATAGTATTAAACTATACACATACATAAGAATGGCATTTGTCTACAGCCCTACAGACTACTCCCAACAAATTTGATATTGCAGTCTTTCTGTTTCTTAAAAATTCTGTTCAATGAGAGGCCTACAACAAAAAATAGGAACAGTCATCATGTATAGAAAGATGTCTCGTTAATGATATCAGATCCCTGGGCTGCTCTGTTCCCCAGACTCAGATTGTTCCTGATACAGACAACCTGTATCATCTTGTACCTCTTTTGCAGCTGGGTACACATATATTTTCATGTAGCTATTTAAATTCTCTTCTCTGACACCTGCTCTCCAGATCTCATTTAAAGCATGATATAGAATTTAGACAGAATTTGAAGTCCATAGAATACTTCAAATTGAATAATTGGAAAGGGGCATTGTAGTAAAAGTTATTAGGTAACATACATTGGAATTACTGTTGTTTGGAAATAAGCAGCATGGAACTTTTATTCCAGATTGCTTGTACAAATTATTAATTCCTTATTTTTTAAAAGTATGCATTGTATTTTCAGATAAAGAGAAAATTTTGTAGGATTCTATAATCTAGTGTACTGCTGGTAGTTTGCTGAAAAATTGTTACAGGTTAGGGTCGCACAATTCTATCAACAGCATCATCATATACCTTCTGATTCTGAATACTGGATAAAGAGAAGTTGATGTTTTGGCAACTAACAATTCTTAGTTTAATAAGAATTTATTTAACTTGATGGCAGACCTTGGATACGTTGTTTGAAGGCTTTATCACAAGCTTGTCTTGTGATAAAACTGATATGACTGATACTTCCCTGTGCAATGGAGGTTTTGTGATCTTACATTTATGCTTTGAGGCCTTAATGTGAAAAGTATCAAGTATAATTTGAGTAGCTGAGGGGAAAAAAAAACAATAAAGAAGCAGAAAGAATACAACAGTACACAGACTAAAGCACAGAAATGATATGTGATCTAGTCACAGTGGAGTCTTTATATATTGCTTTATTTATTTAAATTCAGTTACTGAATATTGATTTTATTATTTATTTATATATTTATTTATTTTTAAGCAACTGTGATTTCTCTCTCCACCTATACTGCCTTCTACAGTGTCTCTAAAGAGGGATTAATAAAGAATAAGTTTTTTGTTGGTGTCATATTTACTGGTACAAACATGTAATCTGGGAGACAATATAATACCTTCTGGAAATAAAGCTTGTATATATGTTAAAAAATGCAGATGGTTTGCAATTTCTCACAGTTGATTTCTAGCTTGCTTACATTGCAGTACACATGGCATCATGGAAAGTATCTCCTCCAGCAATGCATACCCATAAGCTCCATCTGCAAAAGAACATACATCTGTCCTGTCAGACAGAATTTGTCACTGCTCAACAGTGCCAAAAGGGGAACTGCAGCCAGTGCGAAGGACAGCAACCACCTTATAATTGCATACGTAGCTCTTGATACCAGTCCTGCTAACTTTGGTTGGGGTCTTCCCAGTGAATAAACTGCATGATGTGCAGTTGAGGGGTGAATGCTTGTCAGAAACATTAACTCTTACTGACACTCCAACCCAAAGGAGTCCACCATGCACTCTGCTGGCTCCAGGGCTGGCTTTAGTCGTATTTCACATGTAAGGAAAGCATGCAAGATGCAGTTTTCCCCTCCAGTAATAGTTCTGTCTTTCAATTTCATATATACATAAGTTGTGGAGTGATCAGCTTTGTAAATCAGTATAAAGCAGAATATAATAGAAATGAGAGAAAAATATTCAAGTTGCAGTCATGGATCAGAATTTCATTATGTTGTACGCATGCAAAGAAAAAGAAACTTTCAGCAAGTCAACTCTAGCTCCTAACTCAATCTCAGAGTTATCACTAGCCTACATGGTTGTGTCCTGAAATACATGTTCTTATGAAACAAACAAAAAAATCAGCAGATAGATTCCTAGGATTGGAAGAGGGTGGAGGGCGAGGGGGGTGAAATAAAGAAGGTTTACATCCCTGACATGTAGGGTAGTTCACTGACACAGCTCTGTTTCTCTTAATCAGATTCAACCTTACATGAATAACTTCACTGGGACAAGTTTAAACAGCAATATAGATAAATGGAAAAGGTGGAGTAGCTTGTATCAACTTCTAGATTGTCAGCCTAATGCTAATCAACTCAAGTCTGCAAATTTTGACTACTGGTAGCATGGAATATTGAAAATAAACTTTGGTACAAGTCACATTACTGCTACCTTTTCCACTGTTTGTTGTGATCTGTATAAGACTACATAAAGGCTTCAAACTCTTAAATATCACTGTTCAGCACAACCTATCATGTTATTTATATTCTCAGATAAAGGTAGTAATTTAAGCTGTTGAGTGAAGAATTTTATGAAATTTATGATGTTTCTGATCATATCCTGTCTTGTTCCCATTCTTACTTATTTTCCTGCTATGGGTGCTTTATATATCCCTTTACGTGTATGTAGCTAAATGTTCACTCATTTTATTATCTGTCTTTGTAATGATCTTTACACTGTTTCTGAGGGGTGACTACAACTGAAGACAATCATTCAAGGGAGGAAATAAGTATTATGACTTAGACAGTGGCCTCAATGGATTGGAACAACCACAAATCAGTAAAGTGTAGATAAAAAAGTCTGGACAAACTTCACAATATATGTACATGTTTTCTAGCATTGGCCATTTTTTGAAGAGAGAATAGAAGCTCATAGTATGTGACCATTCTTCTCATCACAGTAAAAGCCAAAGTTATTCGGTCCACTGTGGTAGTCACTGAAAGCAGTGGTGGGGAGATACTCCTAGCACTGAAGTGCTCCCTCCAGAGACAGATATCTCTGGGAAGATGGTATTGTATTTGAATTTTCCTTCACACTATCTCTTCTCTGAGTTAAACTGAAAATTTCTCATTTCCAGTACTGTCAATCTGACACCTTTCACGAGTGTTAAGTTCACTTCTCTGTTATAAAAATATCACAGCAGTTTCAAAATATAATAAAATAGAAGCATTTTCTGAAGTTGTGCTGTGCTTTAAAATCAGCTGGAAGGCTCCAAGCACTGTAACTCTACTCTATATATTGTGTTTATTAGTTGAATAATAAATGTGGTCAGTATATGATACAACTACTGACAGAACTGTGACATTTCAGAAATTATTTACCCACACCCAAAATTGGTGGACTGTTATGAAAATAAGTTTCTTTATATTCTGTGGAAGCAAATGTGTGTGAGGGTAGTAGTGTTAGTATTAGGAGATTATTAATGACTCCTGGTCCTCTAAAAAACTCTGGGTGATTTACTCAGATAATGTTGGCACATCACAAATCTTAAGAGATAGGCATAGAATCATAGAATCATAGAATATCCCAAGTTGGAAGGGACCCATAAGGATCATCAAGTCCAACTCCTGGCACCTCACAGGTCTGCCCAGAGGTTTAGACCATGTGACTAAGTGTACAGTCCAATTGCTTCTTAAATTCAGACAGGCTTGGTGCAGTGACTACCTCACTGGAGAGCCTGTTCCAGTGTGCGACCACCCTCTCGGTGAAGAACCTCTTTCTGATGTCAACCCTAAACTTCCCCTGCCTCAGCTTAACACCATTCCAATAGGTCCTATCACTGGTGATTTTGGAGAACAGGTCACCCGCCTCTCCACTCTCCCTCGCTTTGTTGTAGACTGCAACGAGGTCCCCCCTCAGCCTCCTCTTCTCCAGGCTGAACAGGCCCAGTGCCCTCAGCCATTCCTCATATGTTTTCCCTATAAGCCATTAAACATCTTCATCATTCTCCTCCGGACACTTTCCAACAGTTTTACATCCTTTTTGTACTGTGGTGCCCAGAACTGCACACAGTACTCGAGGTGAAGCCACACCAGTGCAGAGTAGAGCGGGACAATCACCTCCCTTGACCGACTAGTGATGCTGTGCTTGATGCACACCAGGATATGGTTGGCCATCCTGGCTGCCAGGGCACACTGCTGGCTCATATTCAACTTACTGTCAATGACAACCCCCAGATCCCTCTCTGCGGGGCTGCTCTCCAGCATCTCATTGCCCAGTCTGTGTGTAAAGCCAGGACTGCCTTGTCCCAGGTGCAGGACCCAGCACTTGCTTTTGTTGAACTTCATGCGGTTGGTGATCGCCCAGCTCTCCAATCTGTCCAGGTCTCTCTGCAAGGCCTTTCCACCCTCATCCATGTCCACAACTCCTTCAAATTTGGTGTCATTGGCAAATTTGCTCAGAACACCTTCTAGTCCTACATCCAAATCATTTATAAAAACGTTGAAGAGGACTGGACCTAAAATAGAGCCTTGAGGCACCCCACTAGTGACCATCCACCAGCCAGATGTGGCCCCATTTATCAACCCTTTGAGCCCTGCCCATCAGCCAATTGCTCACCCATTGTATGATTTTTTTGTTGTTGTTTGTTTTGTTTGTTTGTTTGTTTTTTTTGTTTTTAAGTTAAATCAGGCTGTTAAAAGACTCCATATCACTACAGGAGAAATATTGCAGCTTGCAACACATACTTCCACAAATCCATAAACAAAGCTCCTTTACACAGGAAATTTGCACCAGTGTAATCTAGCATCCGATTATAAATCAATATACCTATATTGATCCACACTATTTCATTCACTTTGGTGGAACCAGTTCTTTATTTGTTTCTCTGTTCCAATTAGAAACAGATTAACAAAATAAATCACTTCTAAATCAAATGACAGGACCGAACACAGGTGGATGGCAATTTAACAGTATTAATATAAAAATTAAATTAAACAATGTGATTTTTTACATGTGTCTTATATTCCCCACCTCTACTGAGATTACATCCTCCTCTTCTCTTCCTTTATTTATTAATTTATTATTTATTTATTCAGAAAAAAAAAAAAAGAAAAAATAAAAAAAAAAAAGTTTTATAACCTTGATGTTTCCACAGCACTGGCAACTGATAAAGATGCCTTTGTTTGGTGAAGTATACCACAAGGAGATAGATGACTGAGTAAAAAACTAAAATTGTATTCCTATATATTTATTTTTGTGTTTAACAATACATTCAGGCTCTCTAAATGGAGAAAGATGCTTACGCTAGATCAAATCTGATATTTGTTTAAACTACTAACATCTGAAGGATCCATGTAATCTAGTTAAAGTTCTATATGTAGTTCTGAACTGTATCACTATTTGCTTGACGACATTTTGAAATCTCTGAAATGCAGACATTGCATTTATTTTGTAATACCATGTGATATTCTACCCAGTATTGCATCATAATTTACACAATGACCCTATATAACTTTCAGGGTTTTGTTTGGTTTTGTTTGGTTTTGTTTGGTTTTGTTTTCACTGTATGATGTGGCCTATCATTTTATGTATTTTTTCCTTAAAAATAATAAAAATAACTTCACATTGAAACAGATGGTTTCACTGTACTGTGAGGACCAGAGTTTCTGTAGGCTATGTTTTTTATTACTATTATTATTACTATTCTTTTCTTCATCAATTACAATTGAGGCAGAACCCAATAAGCAAATTATTATTTCTGTTCTACATTATCTTGTCCAATTTTGTGTGCTGCATCAGTGACTATACCAGCAATACAATCATTGTATTTGGATTTTGTCTTCATTAACTTCACAGGAACTTGATTTTGTGGAGAAGAAATACTAAGATTCCTTTCCCTTAAGTGTTTATTAGTTATTAGTGTATTTCAGTGATTTAACCACTAACAGGGAGTATCAGGTTGCCTGTAAAGGGACTCATTTCACCATAAACAGATGTCTAATTTTCCTTAGATTAGACTTTCTGATAACAATGACACAACAGTCTCTGGTACATACAGAAGAAAATGAACATCGCATTAGTGTTTTGTGACTAGATAATTACTCATTGGTAAGTTATATTTTTGAGTAATCTTTTATCCAGAGCTAAAAAGGGTGACCACAATGCAGTGATGCATATTGCTGAATTATTATTTTTATCTCTTAAGATATACCAAGTAGTTTCACTGGGTCATGCCTTGTTATTTTTAATGTGTCTATCTAAGCAGACGCAAGAAATGTCTTAAATGGTTGTTGCACATGCATTCAAAGAGTAGTAGCAGTTAATGACTCTGAAGTTTTGCAGTTGATACTGAAGTAGTTTTAATGGATGATTTGCTTTAAATATCAGTAGATTGACAGAAGCATCTCACACAAAGCACATCTGGATTGTGAGAATTTGGTCTGGAAACATTTATTTCCATTCAAGCTGATTTAACATATGCTAGTTCCCAACTTCCTGCATGTTCAACAAAGATGATTCAGCAAGCATTTTTAACTATATCTATGCTAGCAAATAAAATGGCCTGAAACCAAGCTGCATGTCTGGCTTCCATCCACATATTTAACTAGGCTTACCCACCTGCTTTCTGCAGCATTAGGCAGTATCTGCTCCATATTTTTATGAGTGACTCCAATAATAAAGAAAGGTCTACCGCTTTACTCAGTAAAAGGGTAAAATACATCTGTCTGGTGGATGTCTAGCGGGGTCCCTCAAGGCTCCATTTTACTCGGAAACTGGTTTGGGCATCATGCACAGGAGCCTACAGATACATGAAAAGCAGTTATAAAGACATTAGAGACAAACATTCCTGTTTGGGGTCAGATGTCAAAACATTAAAGGACAATGAAGTATGATTTAGGAGTTTCAGATTGGAGATGAGGAAAATCATCCTCACTAGCAGCTTTGAAACAGGTTTTCCGGAGAATATGTGGAATTTCCATCTGTTGAGGTTGACAGCTGGCCTTGTCTAGTGTTGGTGATAGATCAGCTTCAAGTGGGAATTTGAAGTGTGTGGACCTCAGGTATCCTAAACTCTCTGTAATTCATTGACACTTTTGTGAATGACCTTATCCAGCTCAAAAGTGACAATGAATCTTAAGAGGGAATAATAGAGTTAGGAACTAAACTGATATAATTGCTAAAATGCTATTGGATCAAGTTTCATACTTGACCTTATTTTGGAATATGCTGGCACATGTTCTGTTTTACAAGAAAGGCTGTGAATGTTTGCCTCATCCTTCACTGCTTTATTTGGTGGTTGGATTGTTCTCTTTGGAAGGAGGGAAAATGTTCCTTTTTCCTCAGAACAGCTGGGCTTGGGCAGAGAGAAATTCCACGTTGGGATCACCTTCTAGAATACATGGGGAGAAAATGATCCAGTGTGGGAGGTGGGAGAGACATCAGAGTCTGCAGAATGTTGCACTGTGCAGAGAAACTCTAGTTTCTCACAAATCTGAAAGTCATTGTACGTTGATGTTTTTTTTTGTTTGCTTGTTTTTTTAAAAAAGTTTTTTTTGTTTGTTTGTTTGTTTGTTTTTAAGAGGTTTATCCTACAGAAAGACTGCTGCAAGTTTATTTCTAAAGACAAAAGGGGAGAGAGAATACAGATATTTTCATGCTGAACACCATTGTGTTACTCCTTAATTAACCCTGAGCTGAGAAAAAAAAATAATGAAAAAATCAGTTAATTTGACTAAAAGATAGGAAGCTGTTACATTTCATAAGAACTTTGGCTATTTAGCTATTTTCATCACAATCCAACATGCATTATGTGAGTCTCTATAAAGAAAATTGAATCTATCCCAGCCAAAACCATGACAATCATTAAGAGAAAAAAAAAAAAAAAAAAAAAAAAAAAGTAAGCTGAAGCACTGAAGCATTATAGGTCAAACTCTCTAAACTCTCTAATTCCCTAATTTCAATTTTAGGAAAAACAGTGCAACATATAACTAGTGATATTTGAAAGCCTAAAGGAATAAGATGATCTGCATCCATCACAAATTTGTCAAAAACAAGCAAACAAGCAAGTCAACACAATGCATGTTACTTCAGAGATTTTCTTCAGGAGCCAGGGTCCAGAATGTCTAAATAGTTGAAGGACAGAATCATAGACTATCCTGAGTTGGAAGGGATCCATAAGGATCTGATAGTCTGCATATTAAAAATATAGAACCATACAAATCTGAGAAGTTAATATATCAAGGGAGAATATCAGAATTCAGCTGTCAAAATGAGGCAGACAAAACAAAACAAACAAACAAACAAACAAAAAAAAAGAAGGATGTTGTTCAATAAAGAGTGATGGGAAAAAAGAATAATACATGGACTAGATTGACTAAGACAGCAGTTCTGCAGAAAATACTCTTGAGTTTATCCTTGGTGGAGGGAAGTAGTAGCAGACAAACTGCAGCAAGGATGATTCTGCTTTGATATTTAGTTCAACTTCTCAAGATGAGAGGTCATGAAGTATTAAAACATATTGCACTAGATGTCTGTGGTTTATCCAACATCAAAAGTCTTTAAAAAGCAAATTAGACAAATATCCATCAGAAATGATAAAGAAATAGCTGATCTTGCTTTTGGGAAGGGGGTTGTATTGGAGAGACCAATCAATTCTGTGCTTTGAGTGTGCATCTGACTGCACTGACTTCAACTCCTGATGAGCACAGGCATAGATATACAGAAATAATGCTGTTGGATTTAGTCTAGTCTGGCCAAAAACATAATAAATAAGCTCTTAAAGGAGCTCATTCTTTCAAGTTCAAGGACTGAAAATTGCAGTTCGACCCGGGTTCTAAATAAGATCTTTTTTTTCTCTTTCTGTCATATGATATACAAATCACTTTTGCGTTCTTAAAAAAATGTATATGACTAGACAATGAATATAAAATAACATAAACAGTTTCCAAAATTGGACAAATATGGGGCTGGTAATAGTAATAAGATGGCAACAATACTTTTGGCCATATGAAATATGGTGGGGATTAATGCTCTGTTTTCTAAACTGGGGAGCCAAGCCTATTTTTCTGTCAGTAGAGTGGCTGAATGACCCTGCTGAACCCTATTCAACTCAATGTGAGACAGAATTTCATAACGATATGCAGCATAATGTTTCACCAGCTATTTCACTGTCCATTTTTGGTCTTCTCATAAATGGCAAGAGCAAAAGCTGAATTGATTTTCCTATATGTCAGGAACTCTGATATTGAATTACAATTTAATATTGCATATTTTTATTGGCTATGTTGATGTAATTATAATAATAATATTAGTAATAGTAATAATAAGAATTATACTCTGCAATTGCACTCTGATTATACCAACATGATTTACAAATACTAATTATGTGAGTCTTTCAAATCTCTTTTAACAAATATAATAGGTCTAGATACAGCAATTACAGTCATACTTCTCTTTCAGCAAAAATTTCCTTAACACTCGTACATAATCTATAACAAAGAAAATGTAGGAATATAAGTATTTTGGCAAAAAGCTACTATGCTGAAGATACAGATATTAGATATTATTTTTACTCTTATTAAGGTACTTCTTTTTCTTATATGTCATTATGTCACTGCACAATGAACACTTTAAATTTTTCTTTCCTAATTTGCAAAACAAAAGTTAGTTTGCAAATTGCAAACTTTGCAATTCATTCATAATCAATGGAAGTAGCTTATTAAATATTGATGTGTAGGATCAGTATCTTATCATTTGTAGGCTCAGTATCTTTACTTTCCCCTTCACTCTGTGTTCATTTTTTTATATAACCTGTATGGCATTTTTTCTCTCACTTGACAGATTGATTTCTATAACATACAAAAATGTTTAAAGTATCCATTATGCAAATAATAAAGCTGAAATTTACTTCCTATAAGCATTTTGTTTCAAAGAATAAAAAAAAAGGTCCTCAAAAATATAGTTGAACATGCATAGTTATTAAGAACTAACATTCCATTTTAAATGTGAAATTTAAAATCCACCAATAATCTTCCCCTCAGCTACACAGCATCATGACTTCCCACCATCTATTTAATTTCCTGCAGTGACAGTATTTTTCCTCTACAGAAACATTTTCTCCTCCCCTGCTATTCTATTTTACCTTTTTGGAGTTATACCTGTAAATTTTGTGGAGATTAGACACATTCCTTGAAATTGGACATTTCACAGCTTTATGCTATTTTTATATGTTTTTAATATTTTTATTTTTATCCTCAGAGAAACTTCATGCTAAGTAAAAATGTCTGAATTAACATCAGAGCAGAGTTCTATATATCTTGGACCAATGAATAAACTCTGTGGTAGACATAGCATGACCCTTCAGTTGTTGTCTTTTATGGGAAAGCAGAATCTGCCTGACCATAGTAAAGGACGGAATTTTATAGTCCACAAGTACCATCAACAATAGCAGATAAGAACAGCAGTATTATAGGAAATTTTGCATGACATTGAGTACAGTTTACATAGCCCATTCTACTTTTGATTTCTCTTCCTCTTTTCCAGTGCAGTACAAATTTCTTCAGAATTTGACTCAATAGATTAAAATGAAGAAATTTATAAAATTGTTTTTTTTTCTTCATTAAAAATAATTATTTTTTTTTACTCTCTTGCCTTCGTTTTTAGCAACAAAAAGTTAGCAGATGAATTTTATTTCAATTTTAGTGAATCGGTTTTCATTCTATTAGATAATTACCAGAAATTCCTGCTGAAACTATAAAATTCTTCAATATTTATAAAATATATATGTAGCTTAAAATAAACACCCACAAAAGAGAGTCTGCAGTCTTTTCAGATTTAAAAAACATCTATGTTTTATTTCTGATCTTATTAAATAATCCCATGGGTAGAGAGTAACACAGACACACAAAAAAATATTTAGCTTTATAAGTAGTTGTAATTGAAATAATCACATTAGTTTCTTCTTGTTTTATTTTTATATAGTCTTCTTGAGAAGATAAATAAGCCAATTAGGAAAACAAATATATTTGAGAAATGTCCCACAAAATATTTTGTAAAACAATTTTAAATTCAATATAAGAAACCAGAACCAGTAAAACAGAAAAACAAGCAACATTTTCTGTATTGGGATAGAACCTAAATACTTTGCTACTTGACAATTTATTTGACTACCTTAAGAGGGCTTAGAAAAGAAACACTTTACAACTCAATAATTGCATCCCGTTTCACCAGGATTCACCAAAACTCTTCCATTATTAATATGGACAACACACAGGTATATAATATTAAATATTGAATAGCAGTTATCAGTATTATTTGAAATGTCTCAAGGTCTTGGGTTCATCTGCAGTGAATAGACATAAAAGCATGTGGAATTTGAAGTGATTCAGATTTTTACAAGAATATCAATTCCCATCATGTGTTATTAGCTGAGTCCGTTTAAATACAGGAAGATTGTAGCAGACTGAAAATTGTTTGACTGGCTGGAAATGGAGAAATAGGTTCAGAGTTGATGATTACTGAAGTTTTGTTGCCAATTATGGAAAAATCTTACTACAGAAATAAATGTTAAAGCAAAGGAAACAAATGCTTAGCCTGATGGCAGTATAGCAGAATGTGAGCAAACTGTAGATAAAAGAATGTTTGTTTGAAGATGATGAAAATACAGCCAGGCAGCAGTAGTCAAGAATTTGACAGTGTGCATGATTGTTACTCAAGGGTTTGTTTTCAAAATAACAAAACCAAATCATTTAGCAAAACACTAGTTAAAATGATTTCAATAGAAAAAATAAATAAATAAATAAAATGATGAAAATTGTGGAGACAGCTTATATGAAGAAGCATTAGTGTCCTTGAAAAAAGTGGCAGCTCTGACTAGAAAATAAGTTGTGAGAACCCGTGGTGGGTGAAGTATTTACATTAAGATATTAGAAAATAAAAAAGAAATATGTATCTTTTTCTTTCAGGAAAAAGAATTTACTCATTGTGACAGCTGAACAAGAGACTAAATCACAACAATTTTGTGTATAACCAACCTATAAACCTGTATCCTTGGGTTTCACACCCAACCACATCAAACCAAAACAAACAGAAAAAAAAAAAAAATCATGGGAAATCATGGGAAAAGGATCAGATCATCTAGTCATGTTTTTACTATCATTCATGTTACTTTTACAAAATAGTCTAATATCAAACACTCTTGAAACATATCTCTTGTATTATGGGTATTACAAGAACTCTTATTTCTGCCACTCTTACAGGTTTGCAAGAATATACAAGTTTGTTTCTCTTCTTGAGTTGTAGATCCATATAGTTCTCTACAAATTACTGTTTCTGTAACAAGTCATAAATTTGCAAATTACCATGCTGCAATATAACCCTCTAAGCTATGTAAACCAAAGAATGTTCCCTGTATTTGCACTGTACACAGCCTGTAACAGGATGACTTCTGAGTACTATCACTATGCAGAATTACTAACAAATAATAAACAAGGAGTACCCATATTTCGGTCCTGATTCCCATAACTTCTAAAGCTGATGAAAAGATTAGATTGATTTACAGAGATGTGGGGATCTCGATGCAGGGAACATAACTTAATAAATGTGAATAGAAGTGCTTTAAAATGGACAACTAATGTGGGCCTGGTCGTAAAACATGGGATTCCCCAGCAAGCTTCTCTGCCAAATTCCCCTGTTGTCTCTATCTGCTATTTTCGCACTGTCTTTAGCTCATTTAAGCTTTTGTAAAGGACTACTCCTATTCCTCTACTTTTTTTTAAGGGTCTGCTTTTGTTCCTTTCAGTCATTGATCTCCAGTGACTGAAGTGAAGAAGGTCTTACTCAGCAAGAAACAATGTGAACTATGTCTGAGAAGGTAAGGGCAGAGAAATATGTATCACTATGTTTAACTATTCACTGTAGAATATAAACAAATCAATTATATTCTTACATTTTTATTGGGAAAAAAAAAAATGTTCTCTTGTACTGGAAACATATCATCTAGACTTCCACCTCAGAAAGTATAAAACCTTGTGTTTTGTTGGAACAGTATTTTGTTCCATTTTTTATCTACTGACAGATTTAGGTATACATATATTTAAGCAAAAGCAAATACTTTTTACTTTCCAAGGTGTAGCCAGTTAAAGTTTTTCCTCAATCTTTTTAAGATTTCTTTATTTGCCAGAGGAAGACAGAGAAGCAGAAACTGACATGCTTCTATGTGTCCTGCAGGATAATCCACAACCCTGCTGGCAGGAAATCAAACTAAATTCTGGAACCTATGAATGTGTGATCATCATGACTTCAAAAAAAATACTTCATGTTTTACAGGGACACAGCAAATTAGAATGGTGTAAAATATCTTCCTTTTGTGCTGATTTAAATTCTCTACTACATTGCAGACACAAAATGTTTAATTTAAAAACAAAACAAAACAATAACAACAAAACAACAGCAACAACAAAACAAACAGGCAATCTTTCCAAACTTTAGCAGTATCCTATAATTCAATCTGTCATAACATTTATTTTAGAGACAGCAAATTTGTAGAATCAACATGAGAGTCTATTTTGAGATCATCTCTCCCTCTTGTGGCTGAATTCAGCAAGGAAAAGTTCTGTTATTTTCAATTAAATTGAAATCAGGTAACCTAGAGTGTTTTATAATATCAATATGTTGTTCAGTATTATATATTCAGAGTTATGTATATGTAAGGACATCATTCAATGCCCTCTCCCTCTCCCCTCCCTTTTTAATTGTGCAAATTTACACTTATGTAATGCAGAAATATTATTCTCTGATTAGACCTTATCCACATCAATTCTCACCTATTAAATAATTGTTTCTGAAGCTTACACTGCTAAATGGATGTGGATAAATTCAACATTTTTTAAAGAAAACTTTCAAAAGTGGGATTGCTGTTGTCGGTGGTGGTTTTTTGCTTGCTTTTGCACAAATGTGAAATTAACACAGGTTTCTCTCTAGTGGAAAAATGCACAATGAATATCATTATATGTTAAATCTTATTATAACTGAAAGCTATATATAACTACGTATTATCTCATTGCTTAAAGGAGCTGCAAATGTTATGGATTTCTCTCAAGGAGAATAACATATTTTCAAAAAGCTATTTTTTTTCAGATTTTTCCACTTACATGTTTGACATTCTTTTCTACAGACTGAGTTATGATGTTTTCTTGTCAGTTTAAGTTGTTATTGGGCCTTTCACATAGCATTTTGAAAACAAACAAACAAACATAAAACATGCAAAAAATTGACAGCAAAACCACAAAACTCAGTGAAGAAGGAAATGAAATTATGTGTACGAGTGTGTGCATTTGTGAAAAGAGGTGGACCAATTTTCCTTTTGTATATGTATACGATAATGACCCGCTGTTTAGAGAGGGTTGCAGACAGGTAGTGACAAAGCACCAAACTTTCATAGAATCATAGAATCATAGAATATCCTGAGTTGGAAGGGACCCCTAAGGATCATCAAGTCCAACTCTTGACACCGCACAGGTCTACCCAAAAGTTCAGACCACGTGACTAAGTGCACAGTCCAATCTCTTCTTAAATTCAGACAGGCTCGGTGCAGTGACCACTTCCCTGGGGAGCCCGTTCCAGTGTGCAACCACCCTCTCTGTGAAGAACCCCCTCCTGATGTCAAGCCTAAATTTCCCCTGCCTCAGATTAACCCCGTTCCCGCGGGTCCTGTCGCTGGTGTTAATGGAGAAAAGGTATCCTGCCTCTCGACACCCCCTTACGAGGAAGTTGTAGACTGCGATGAGGTCTCCCCTCAGCCTCCTCTTCTCCAGGCTGAACAGGCCCAGTGCCCTCAGCCGTTCCTCGTACGTCTTCCCCTCCAGGCCTTTCACCATCTTCGTAGCCCTCCTCTGGACACTCTCCAACAGTTTCATGTCCTTTTTATACTGTGGTGCCCAGAACTGCACACAGTACTCGAGGTGAGGCCGCACCAGCGCAGAGTAGAGCGGGACAATCACCTCCCTTGACCTACTAGCGATGCCGTGCTTGATGCACCCCAGGACACGGTTGGCCCTCCTGGCTGCCAAGGCACACTGCTGGCTCATATTCAGCTTGCTGTCTACCACAACCCCCAGATCCCTCTCTTCTAGGCTGCTCTCCAGCGTCTCATCGCCCAGTCTGTACGTGCAGCCAGGGTTTCCCCGTCCCAGGTGCAGGACCCGGCACTTGCTCTTATTGAACTTCATGTGGTTGGCGATCGCCCAGCTCTCCAACCTATCCAGATCCCTCTGCAAGGCCTTTCCACCCTCATTCGAGTCCACAACTCCTCCAAGTTTGGTGTCATCAGCAAACTTGCTCAAAATACCTTCTATTCCTACATCCAGATCGTTTATAAAAATATTGAAAAGTACCGGCCCTAAAATGGAGCCTTGAGGGACCCCACTGGTGACCACCCGCCAGCCTGACGCAGCCCCATTCACCATAACCCTTTGGGCCCTGCCCGTTAGCCAATTGCTCCCCCTTGGTATGATTTTTTTATTTTGCTGTACTGGACATTTTGTCCAGTAGGAATGGGAAACCGTGTCAAAAGCCTTGCTGAAGTCCAAAAAAATCACATCAGCTGGTTTCCCTTGGTCCACCATACGGGTGATCTTATCATAAAAGGAAATCAGGTTAGTTAGGCAGGACCTACCCTTCACAAACCCATGCTGGCTGGGACCAGTGACTGCTTTGTCCCCCAGGTGCGCCTCAATACGTTCGAGAACCATCTTCTCCATGATTTTACCAGGCACTGACCTGAGACTGACAGGCCTGTAATTGCTAGGGTCTTCTTTCTGACCCTTCTTCTTGAAAATCGGCACAACATTTGCCAGCTTCCAGTCTACCGGGACCTCTCCAGATTCCCAGGATCGTTGAAAAATAATTGAGAGAGGTTCCGCGATGACGTCCGCCAGCTCCTTCAGCACCCGGGGATGAATCCCATCCGGACCCATGGACTTGTAGGGATCCAGGTGGAGTAGCAAATCCCGCACACGTTCAGGGTCGGTTGGGAGTTTGTCATCCCCACCGTCCCGGTCCTCCAGCCCAGGGCACCCTGGGTCCCGAAGCCCATCATCGGCATTGAAGACAGAGGCAAAGAAGGCGTTAAGCGTCTCTGCTTTGCCTATGTCATCATCTGTGAGGAGTCCTTCCCTATCAAGGAGCGGCCCTATGTATTCTTTAGTTCTCCTTTTCCCATTCACATATCTAAAAAAACCCTTTTTATTTTCTCTCACAGACACAGCCAGCTTCAACTCTAGGTGTGCTTTAGCCACATGAATTTTCTCCCTACAAACACGAACAGCATCCCTATATTCTTTCCATGACACCCAGCCCTCCTTCCAGTAGCGAAACACTCTCTGTTTCTGCCTAATCTCCATCAGAATGTTCCTGGTCAGCCACGCCGGCCTCCTGCCCCGCCTGCCTGACTTGCGATATTTAGGAATTGCCTGATCTTGTGCTTCTAGGAGGCATCGCTTAAAGAATGACCAGCACTGGTGGACATCGAGGCCTTCAAGAGCAGCTTCCCAGGGGACCTTGCTGACTAGTTCCCCGAGCAGCCTGAAGTCCGCTTTCCCCATATCTAGGGATGAGGTTTTGGTGGCACTTTTCCTTCTGTCACCGTAAATTTTGAACTCAACCACTTCATGGTCGCTATGACCGAGGCGGACACCAATCACCACATCTCCCACCAGACCCTCTCTGTTTTCTAGCAACAGGTCTAGGAGGGCACCTTTCCTAGTTGGCTCCGTTAGCACCTGCACCAAGAAGTTATCGTCTAGGTGCTTCATGAACCTCCTGGACTTGCTCGTGTCAGCCGTGTGGCACTCCCAGTTAACGTCTGGCAGGTTGAAGTCCCCCATAAGGACAAGGGGAGTTAATCTCCAGGCCTCTCTTAGTTCTGTAAAGAATAAGTTATCGGCGCTATCGTCCTGGCCAGGCGGTCTGTAATAGACTCCCACAGCGACATCCCCCTTATTCGTTCGTCCCTTGATCCTTACCCAGAGGCTCTCAACTTTGCCATCGCCAACCTGAAGTTCCACACAGTCCAGCCCCTGCTTCAAATACATTGCCAACTTTTGATGACTTGATCCTGATATAACATAAAACTGGTATATATATCATACATATATGTATCAGTTTAATGATCAGTTTAAGTTTAAATAACCATGGACATGTATTGCATTTTAACATTTAAAAAAAAAAACAAAAACAAGCCACCTGTACCATTGAAAAGAAACACTAAATGACAAAAAAAAAGTGCCTTCTGCAAAGTCTAATATCAGATAGATATATCAGATCTTCAGATCTATATGTCAGATATATATATATATATCAAAGTCTGATATATGAAGTGTTTTTTTTTTTGTTGTTGTTGTTTGTTTGTTTTTTCAGGAAAGAGATTAGGATTTCCCATAAAATTGTTCTGGTTTCAGTTAATGAATACTGGAATACATATATTTCTGATAATGTCATTAACATCCTTTTAGCAATTTTCAACTTTTTCACTTGAGAGCTGTTACCTGACATCTCTTATTCATCTGCTTTGGTTATCTGTTCCTCACCATGGCAAGAGAAATTACTGTACATCAGTGGTCTGAAGTATAAATGAATTTATTGTCCTTTCTATGTTCTCTGGGGTGTGGGAATAAGGGTTGACTTACATCATGGAACCAGCAACGTCTGTTGCCAACTTATTTCAGCGTGAAGTTTCCCAATCATACTTTGTCATCTTTCTGAATAGCATTTTTGTCCTTTTCTTCATAGTACCCCTCTTGTTGTTAGTTTCAACATTTCTAAAAGATATCTGACCAAGCCAGATCAGACCAAAGATTTTCTTTCAGCTTCTAGCCTGATTTGCTGGAGATTGGAAAAAAAAAAATAAAAATAAAAATAAAATTAATCTAAGCCATCTTGTTTTTGATCCATATTAATATAGTGGGGGGAATTCTGAACACAAGGTCTATGATTTTATTCGTAGGTACAGGAAAACAAAATAGGCCCTCTTAGAGATTACAGCATATGTGTTTGCTTGGCCATGGTGGAATGCAGTAAGTGTTTGCGGTTCTTTAGTTAAGAAGAAGTAAGCTAACTGAAATATATTGTTCACTTGGAATTGCTCAAGTGGCTTGACATCCACATTTGTCTGCGGTGATGCTATAGCTCAGAGACTGGAGGAGATTTAAGGGCTGTGGAGAATTGGGTTAATTTTATGGACCTTGTTTTGATTTAGAGAGCCAATACAAATATTACCGTACCTTCTTTATGTTTACAATAAGCTCTTTTAAAAATGTATGAAAGCAAAGCTCCATTCTGCCATAACGAGACATAACACACTCTGGCTATATAAAAATGATACATTGAAATACTTTCTTCAGAAAATAGCTTCTGAAAAATGTAGATGTTAGAACCATTGATACCATGTAGTTCTCATAAAAGGTTCAATTAAACATTAAATTATATATATATATATATATATGTATGTATATATATATATATATATGAAGAAAACAGGTCTTTCAAACTTTGTTTTTACTTTGAGATTTTCTAGTTGCTGGGATAAGCTTATTTTGTTAGAGTTTATTTTACAATGATCTCTTTATCAGATGTGAAGCTAGCTTGTAACCCCTAGGGTTTCAAACACAAGTGGACAAATCTCCTCAAGGTTTGCTTGAAACATCTTAAAAGCTTGCTATTATTTTCATGTCAGATTCAGGTCAGAACTAATTTTGAGGATGACTTTTAAACCTTTGATTCTGTAGCACTCCAGGTAAGAAGTAAAATGGCAGTGGAGGAAATATGATAATATGAGCACTGGGAGACAAACTAAGAGAACAATTATTTGAGCAAGGGAAGGAAAAGAACCTTTACAGGACATATTTTCAGTATATTTACTACTTTAGAAATTTTATTTGTTTATTTATTTATTTACTTATTTTTATCTTATTAACACCTCTTTCATGCCACGGGCAGCACAGAAGATGACAAGAACCTATTGCTGCATTTTGGTCTAATACATTTGTTTGGTTGATGCTGCAGATGATCACTAAACTTGTTTTGGGAATAGGATTGATAACTGGACAGGTAAGATCTGATTCCTTGTCTTACCTGCTTTCATGTAACAGTCAACATGTCCCTGCCTTGCCTCCCATATTGCACAGTAAAGGTCAACTGAATCAGCTCTAAGCTTACAGTGCTAGCCTTGAGCTCAGCATCAGGGCTGGTGGAATCTGAGCAATGAAAAACCAGGGCATTTCAGGTTGAATCATCTTCTCAGAATGCTGCTGCCATCCAAAGACACAAACTGGTATTGCTGTACTGCTGTGTACACAGAGAACACTGGTAGTTTTGGAAAAACGAGAAGGTTTTAAGTTGATAAGTCATTTCCCCCTTTTTGTGATAAAGATCTAAACCAAGAAACATTTTCCCCTTCCTTTCTTTCCAAACAAACCCATTTCCATGAGAAATAACAGGTTTCAAAATCATGAAATATAACGTTCATGCTGTCTCATGAAAACATCTATTTTCTACTATATGAAACGATGTTGGAGAGCTCAGCCTTTGTTCCTTGCCCTTCCTATGTCTTCGTATAAGGGACCTCACTAATTTTTCATGTCAAGTATCTCAGCATTTTTTTTTTTTTTTGCTTGAATTTTTCTAAAACAATGTGCTCTAGATCATCAGATTAGATTGGGCCCAATTAACCCTTCTTACCTTTCCTGGCACAATCATTCACACTGAAGAGATAAATTCCTAGGCTTCAATAAGGAGAAATCAAGAAAGTTATGCTGCTGTGATTGCCAGCAGCAGTAACTTTTAATGTAGATTTACAGCAGGGGCAGGATAATTCATTATCCAAACTGGGAAAAACTATACAAATTGAAACCTCAATCTACTTTACATATTTTCATATATACATTTTCTTATATTATTTTTTCAAAGTACCTCTGGTCATTGCACAATGAATATAATTCTTCTTAGCAATTAAAATCCTTTTTTCTTTTTTTTTTTTTTTTTGGTGTTATCTATATTATTACAATTTGTATATTTCATAGTTAGCCAAGACTGTCTTACAAGCAGTCCAGTGATACAATTTATAAAGATGACATGCCTTTATTTTTAATTTTAACTTCAAAAAACACGGTCCCCTTTGCAGTGAATTTTGCATCAGCATATCTACACTATAGCTACATTACCACAAAGAAAGTTCCCAGATGTGCCCACTGTTTTCTGCAAAGCCAAATGATATTAGTACAGTCTAAAAAGCTATTTAGAAGAAGACTATCTTGCTGAAAGAAGGGTCACATTAATTATTTGCTTCTGTTCAGTTTTTGATAAGTCTTTCTTGTATTATATCTATTGTATCTAACCAGTTGTTCTGCCATATTAAGAGAGAAATCCCTTCATTATCTTGTTTAGTGGCTACTGAGTGCTTCAACATATTTGTGGTTTTCATCAGTGTTTGTTATTCTGTGAAATTATGGAAGATACTACTATTTGGATATCATTAATTCTACTTCTATTCTTCAGTGGGGAGTTCCACAGGTTAACTGTGCTGTTGTACAATTATGCATTAACACTTGTGAGACACTGCTTATTTCAGCTCTAATATGCAATCACATCATTTTATATATTAAACTTCTTTTGACCACCTCCCTTTTTCCATAGCCTTGTGTGTATGATCTGACAGTATTTGAAAGTGGGAGTGCTGACAGCACTATACAGTCATATCCACTGCATTCTTCTGCTTTTGATGATCCTTTTTTTTCTGAGGATGCTCATTCATCATCACCCAAACAGCTAGTAAAACATGAACACAGACTTCCCATGTTTCTTCACCTTCTGTCTCATTCTTAGACAATTTCATTTTATATGATGTATAATATCAACAATCAATTCAAATAATCAATTATATATGATATTTTATATTAACATTACTATGGCCACTAGTTTACATTATGTTTGTTATTGTTGCAGGAATTACAACTTAGACAACATTTATTTTGGTTATCAGACTAGGAAGAAAACTTTCCCTAGGCAGATTATATTAGGTTCCAGTGCTGGGGAATAAATGGGCCTATATATTCACCTGCTCTTAGATATAGTTTGAGCCCCATTTCATTTAGGAGCCAAAAGCAAAATAATTGCTTTGCTTGGAAAACTGCTTGACATCCGAGTGCTCCGCTGGGTGCATGAGTCTGAAAATGGAATGTCTGTCAGACATAAGCTGGGAGAGCATCTCTTGGGGGAAATGTGGGTCAGTTAGAGGGAAGGCATGCCTCCTACAGAATGTCTTTTTTCCATGGTCTTTTTTCCAGTAAAACCCTATTGCTCTCAAATACAAAGTCTTGGCATTCATTTGTTCTTGTGTTTGTACTGAAATACTTTAAAAGTGGAACAGAACAGTTCAGAACTTCTTGGGGCAGGATGTTCTTTATGGCCTTAGATGGAGGCAACCAAAGACTATCTCAACAATTCTGTTTCCAGGTAGCCAGCAATAAGACAAGGGTAGGTGCTAAAGAGCTTCCCCAGAGTTTTCTTTAAGTCACCTTAAAAGTTTGAAGCTAGATGCTTTAAGTCCTCTGCAAAAGGAGGCTTTTTTTTTGTTGTTGTTTTTGTTTTGCTATTGCTGGGTATTTGTACCCAGGCACTTTCCAATAACTGTCATGAACCTTCCAAGTGTACTTTGTATCTTTTAGTGGCAGTTATAAAGTTTCTTCTGGCTAATTTACAACAGATCTAAAACTGTCATAAAACTAAATTCCATAAGGGAAAGTTTTCCACACCTGGAAAGTGTGTATAGAGATGGATGGTGAACATAGTGCTGGATAGTGGTATGTTCTGAAAAACAACAAAACAGAGAGTGTGACAAAGTCAAACCTTGTGCTTCTGAATGACCTGAGGAGCCTGACTAAATTAAGGACACTGCTCTGCTACTTGTCCTCCTGTGAATGGATACCACAGTTGTCAGCTCTGGACACTTCACTCAGCAAGTTGTCCTCCCATTTTGCAGAGCATTGAATTACTGCACCCTTTTTACATGGAACTACTTCTGTAGCAAAAACTATTTGCTTTTTTGAATAACTAAATGAATTAGAGAAACATTAATGATTGCAACTTCCCTTGCACCCAGGAATTTAGCCACATAACTCTCATTAGCTTCAGGATTGAAATGTCTTGTACCCTGCACAGCACTTTGAAAATATGTATCAAAGATTCTACTGTAAAGGCAAAACACAAGGGCAGGAAAATAAATAAATAAATCATAGTGATAGGGGAAATCTTTGTGCACTTTGATAGAGACTTCAAAACAAAGCTAATACTGTACAACATTAAATGTAATAGTCATCATGATACATATGTACACCATAAAATGTAATAACAGGTGATTTTAAATAGAGAAAGACAACAGATTAACTTTGCATTTGCAGGGTTCTGCTTAGAGATTTATACTTTACACATTTACATATTTATACATTAAAACAAAAAAAGAAACCTGCTATCAATTGCCACAGCCCTATTGATATCAGCAGAGCTCCACTGATGAATCTTGCTGTGAATGTGCTCCAAGACTAGAGCAGTTTAGAGAGCATGAATTCAAGATATTAGATGCACAGCTGAGGGAAAAAAACTTTACTTAAAGGAGATTGACTGAACTATTGAAGCTTAAAGGTGGGAGCTGAACTTACCTCCCAAAGGTCCTTTTTCTTCATCTTGTCAAAATTTGTATTCTCCCCCAGTGACTCTGTATAATTTAGTGGCCAGCTCTATAGTAAGTGCTTACCAGACAGAAGATATCAGTGACATGGACGTTAGCTGGAAGGATGAGAAGAGCTGGAGACACCCAGGCCCTTCTCTGCTACTCCTCCTCTGGCAAGTCAAATAGACTCTATCCATCTTGCCTTATTTTAGGTATCCAAAGTATATTTATAAGCCTAAAATAGTCACTAAGGTATGTTGAGAGAGAGAAAATTGATGATTCCTCTTACCTATCTCTGCATTTATCTCCAGCTGAGACAATACTGCAAATTATTCCATATTTCAGACATATGATATGTAAGACATTCTGTGCATGTATACAGTCAGCGGGAAAACTATAGTATATGTATAGGCATAATTAATCTGATTTCATGTATGTTTTTATACAAGTGAAGTCTTTAGAATTGGAATTTTGAAACACAATCTACGTTGTGGGGGAAGCTGTCATTTTAATTTTATTTTTTTTAAGGTTCAAGTCATTTTGAATCTGGATATCTTCAACACAAGGCTTGATTATAAAATTTGAAAAAATGCTTTTGTGATATTAGCTTTATTTTCTCTTATGACATCTTGTGTTTTGTTGTTGTTGTTTTTTTCTTTTATATATATATATAAACACATGCTATTATTTTCAATGTCATTTACAAATGCAGATTTCATAAACCCCCTGAGTGTATAACAAAGACAGGAAACAATAAAGAACAGGCATAGGTGTGTGGAAATTGAGAAGTCAGTAAACACAGCTTGGGTTATTATACTTATCGTTTAAGTCATATGCTTTTCCAAACTAATCTTAAACTTTTTAAGGAATCTATCTGAATTTTTAATGTTTCATGTTGGAGATGGTGTCACTGAAGCACAGGCTCCCTGTTTTCCAGGACCCAAAGTGGTAACATCCTATCAGTGAAATACAAAGTTCATTTTTTTTTTTTTTTACCGGGACAAATAAGAATAATAAAAAAATATAGATGTGAAAAAAATTTTGTCATAGTGATTGAACTTTACCCTAAGCAAGAAATAGCGCTCTAAATAGTTTTATTTTCCATTTCTCATTTAATTTGTTTCCTCTTTTGAACTTAGTCTGATGATTAAAATTCAAAATCACATGCTAATTCTGTTAAATATCTACTGTGACAAATGAAAAGACATTTTCAGGTGGACAGGGTCTTCATTAGTGATTATGTTCACTCAAAAAGTCAATGCAAAGGCTGAAAGTCCAAGATCAATTCAATCAAAAAGTAAAAACTATATTTTCCTTATCATGATGGAAAATTAAGATGGAATTGTTTGCAGGAGAACACAGGAGATGTTTGTATCCCTCAAGAGTCTTTAGTTCAAGACTCAGATATCTTTTGGAAAAATGTTCTCTAGATCACACTGATCACATAGGAGAGCACATTGCTCATCTCAAGGTAAGCCTGTGATCCCACACAGTTCTATCAGATGACTTCAGAACTGTTGGCATAGTAACTCTTCTAATATTATGTAAACAAGTTGCTATACACTGAACATATACGTGTGTATACATATATTCTATATGTATATACATGCATTCAGGTGTAAAAAGCACTCTTTCTGTATGTACACAGAACACATCAGGGTGTGTGTGGTTTAATAAAGGTTTTATTACATAGGCTTTGGTTAGCTGCTCTTTGAGAGACCGTGCTCTCAGTAATTCATGAAACTTTTTTTATGGGGTGGTGTTGAGGGAGCTGAATTTTCCTTTTTTTAATAGAGCATTTAGCTGCAATGTATGTTGTATATGTCACATCAAAAAATATGGGCTTATAGCATATTCTGTTAGTATATTTGACCAGTGGAATTATAGAAATATATATTGGATCTGCCATTATTAATATATTATACATACAGAACATTTAAAAACATCTTTAAAATATGATTGCATTTCACACTTTTTTTTTTTTTTAATGAGTTTGAGATGTTATGTGTTCAGTAGACTGCAGCTCAGGTTTCCCTTTTATGTTCCTTTGCTCTTTTAACTACACCATGACTGAATGAAAATTCATGATCTTCAGCAATATGTGGATTCTTTGGTACTTGGAAAATAAGTTAAATATTTTTTTATTTCTTTTTTTTTAAAGGATGTATTCCATAATAATATTTACAAATGTAAAACACCAGAGGGTAGTATTCATTTATATTCCAAGATATTTGAAAACATTAGAGCACTGAAGCAGATGAATCCAAAATGATGTAAGTGAACACTTAAATTCTTCTTAGTCAATTGTAGTCTATTCCAATGTAATTCTATCAATGAACACATGAGAAAGATGAGGTTCAGAACCTGGGAGTTACCAGGACAAGATTGAGAAGTGTAATTTTGTTAAGAAAATGAAAAATAAGCACTAAACTGGAAAGCTTTGCTTTCTCTAGCAGTTCTGAATTATTAACACCACAAAACAGAAGCAGAAATCTTGGGAGTCACTTTGTAGGGCTGAAATGAATAATTTAGGAAAGCTACTGTGTCTTCTGTCTCGTTGTTAGGCAGTAGGAAATGAGTGAAAACGACTGAGTGCAACCAAAGCAAAGGCTGCTGAAATAACACCTTTGTACAGCTTTGGGCTTGTTCGTTCAAGCTAGGGTGTGTAGTTAAATTTAACTACAGGAGAAAAAAGTTTCTTTAGCACTTAATCGAGTACTTGGTTGGATACATATGTACCCATCTTATTAGAACTGTCTTCTGTCAATCAACAGACCTAAAAGTTTGTTATACAAATGGACTTGCTGCTGTTATTTACTGTAGTAATAACACAAGCCATCAGCCAAAATTTTCTGTTATAGGGACCTGGAGTTCTGCCTCTAAATCCAGTATTTTTTCATGTTTTCCCAAATCTTCAGATCTTCCTCTTAGAAAATAAGTGAACATAATTTATTTGCTTTACTCTCCATTGACACTCTGTATAATCTTAATTTCAAGAACACACAAACTGGCTGTGAAAAATATGCCACCAACTAGATTTCTTCTGGGTATTGGGAACACAGCATGGAATATGTTATTTACTGTTTTTACCTTTTTTTTTTTTTTTTTTTTTTTTTTGCTATAACACATTACTGTCAAGAAAAAAGGAGTAAAAGGTAATCCTGTGTGGGGTTGAGCTGATAGCCTTTAGTTACAATTGCATAATTAGCTTACCAGAAACAGTTCTTATGCAATATTTCATAATTGCATATATAATATTTATGTTCTTATGTAATATTTATAATAAGTAGTAACCCCGGCTTAGATGAAGTCTCTTCTCAATAGGAAGCTGTGAAACATATGCAAATGCAATATGCATCTTAGAGATTTTAAAGGCCTTGTTTCGTTCCAACCTACTTAGGTGCCTGATGGTGTCACTCAGGCTTGGGGTTTTGTCACACACTCTATAGTTGGTTGAGAGGTTTTCAAATATAATAGTGATGCCAACTCCCCAAATGACAAAAAAGTAACTTAGATACCTCAGTTAAATAACTAAGGTTAGGAAAGTGAATCTAGGCATAAAAAAAGCAATCAAACTCAAAGCAAACAATCCTGAACATTGTATCCGGATCTTGGTTGTCACCCAGATACCTTCACATTAGTCGAAAGAACAGTAACAAACTGAAAGAATCTGAAAACCAACAATTTTCTGAAAAATGGAGATGTCCTCCAGTAGAGCACAAATATTAATGCTAAAAGAAAAGCAGCATCCGAGCTGTTCATAGCTGTAACATCAGGTACTCAGCTAAAATCCATTCCCAAAGATTTCTGCATATTCTGCCTCCCTGTTGCCTCTAGTGAAAAATACATGCCTAAACTGCAAGATTCCCCCCCCCCCACCTTTTTAAGGTGTGCATGGGAACAGTGAAATTATGAGTCAAAAAGAAAAAAAAGGCCAGCCAAAATCATATGTTCCTTAAAGCTGGGTAATTCTACACATTGGAAGTGTTGTTTCTGCATCTCTACAGTTCTTTTTTCAGCACAAGCATTAGCAATTTCCATTCTTCTCTCCATATTGTGTGCACAGCAAACATCACAGGGATTGTGCTTACTTACCCTTCAAGGGAGTTGTGAAGACTAATTAGTCAATGTTCTCAATGTGCGTCAAAGATGAAAAGCTCAGTGTAAGTGCTAAGCATTTGTGTATCCGTAGACACCAGAAATATGCCTTCTCTACAGGAAAGATGAAAAGTTGAACCATTTTATCTGTGTCCAGTTTCCAGAGGTGAAACTTTTATTCTATAGAAAGCCTACAATATCAGATTTTAATAGCTGAGTTATTTAGAGAAAATACTGTATAAGACATCTAAGCTCTACTTTTGCTTTTGAGCCTGGGAGAATAAATTGCTGAAAAGCTACTGATTCCATCAGGAGAAAAGAAAGAAAAGATGAGTTATGTTGTTTTCTCAAATTATAATGGAAACACGAGGCAGAAAATGTTCTCCTTGGAGAATGGTTATGCGAGGATTATAAAACAAAAAAGAATTTGAAATGTTTATACCTTTTTTTATTATTTATTTATTTTTTTCTTCAGAATCTTGCCACTTTTCTAATTTCATACAGTTAATTTTATATAGTAGATCTTGATCCAAACATCAGTAGAGGCTCTGGGTGTTTTTACTGGATAGAATTATTATTGGTTAAAACTCTATTTTGCCTAAAGCAAAAAACAACAACAACAACAACAACAAAACAAATGAAAACAAAACAAAACAAAAAATCACTGTTGTCAAATACATTAATCTGTACAGTAAATGTTCCCTAGTGAATATAAGAACAATTATTCAAAGGAGATGTATTTTTGATGATAGACTGCGTGGTTGTGGTCAAAATGACCTGGAGGAATTGAGATTTTGCCATTCCATCTTTATGGTTTAAAACAACATTTTCTGCTGTACTTCTTTTTACTTGTCTTGTAAATCAAATTCAGAGATTAAGTTTACCCTGTAAAAAAAAAATACTGTAAAAATATGATCAAAAATGACACTGCGTCACGTGATATCCTTGTCTCTAATAATCTCTAATCATCTTTGTAGCCCTCCTCTGACCTCACTCCAATAGTTCTACATCCCTCTTGTACTGGGCTGCATCAAAATCAACATGACTAGCAGGGTGAGGGAGGTGATTCTTCCCTTTTACGCTGCTCTTGTGGGACTCCATCTGGAGTCCTGCATTCAGCTCTAAGGACCCCAGTACAAGAAGGACATGAATTTATTAGTCCAGAAGAGGGCTACAAGGATGCTGTACAGTGTAGAGAAGAGAAGGTTCTGGGGAGACCTTATAGAGACTTTCCAATACCTAAAGGGTACCTACAGGAAAGCTGGGGGCAGACTCTTTGTCAGGGGGTGGAGAGATAGGACAAAGGGGGATGACTTTAAACTAACAGGGGTGAGATTTTAATCACATATAAGGAAGAAATTCTCTACTCGGAAGGTGATGAGGCATTAGAACAAGCTGCCCACAGAAGCTGTGGAACCTTTTAAGTATCCAAGACCAGGTTGGATGAACCTTTGAGCAACTTGGTCTTGGGGGAGATGTCCTTGCTCATGGAAGGGGGAGTGGATTGGATTATCTTTAATGTTCATTCCAACACAAATCAATCTACAATTCAAACTGCAAAATCATAATACACTAAATTCTATAGTCCATTATGGGGGATATCATATACCCTGATTTATGTTTTCCTTGGAGAAAATAAAGCCAGAATATTTTAAGTTGCAAACAACAACAAGGAACCCTTAAGAGAGTATACATATATATATATATATGTTATATATGTATTATTTTTCTGGCATCATCTACTGAAGTTTGTGAAAAGTTAGTATCAGAGAGCAGTGAACTTCATATTGCAGAATTTCAAAAGACTTGAAATTTTGTGATTTTTCCCTCTTTCTAATGTGTGATTCTGTTAAGGAAATAATATTTTTAAAAGCTTTTCCAGATAAAGAAGCAATCATGTTATATGAAGCACTAAGGGTTTGTAAAATGGCAGTAGAATTGTTGGAATTTCATCCCAAAAATTCATGCTCATTCCCTCATTTTTCTTTTCAATAAAGAAACAGAAGACAACTAAAAGTATTACATTTTATCGGTGATTTCAAGATACATTGCTTTTTACCACTCTATCAATTGAATATTGCTGACTTTTTCAAGTCTAAACTAATATATATATATTAAATATTTCCATTCCTATTTCATTACATATTTTTTTTCTATGAATTTGCAGTTCTTTTGGGCCTATATGCATGTGGAGACAAGTCAACTTTAGACAAGAACTGCTTTCTTGAAGTTTCTAGTTCTGAGATGAACAGACTCTATATCTGCCCCAAAATACCACCAAAAAGTATCCACTGCCCATTTCTACCTTCAAAAAGCCAAGACTAATAGGTCCTATACTGAAGTGTTAACATGTAACCTGGAACTTGCTGCACCAAAAATCAATGTAAGAAGGACAGGAAACTAAATCGAGAGAAGTCAAAACCTTCCTGACTAGTGTATTGTTGAATTATGAATACTGAGCTTCTGGCCCCAAAACATAGAAAAATAGCTATGAACAGTGGGAATGTTAACAGAATAAAATAAGAGTGTATGAAATTATATATGAAATGAAATGAAATGAAATGAAATGAAATGAAATGAAATGAAATGCAGTATAAGGACTTTACACTGTAACACAGGGAAACTTGCTTGGTACTTTTGTAGTGCTTGGCAGCACAGGCTCCCAAAATGTCACCAAAACTACGAACTGCCTTCGTGAGATCAAAAGAAAAAGGCAAGCTCAGAAGTTCTTATCATGCAGAGATGAAAGCCATCAGATTATGTTCATCCACTTCTTTGCATTCTCCAGGTCTTCCCTGGGAATCATGCGTATAAGTTTAGAGAGTGACCTGCACCAAGGTAGGAAAGGAGCTGAGCAGCATGCAAGAAAGGATATTAAAATGTAATTGGAAAAAGGACTTTATGATCTGATACTGATGAGAATCCAACACCACTGTCTGCCCTGCTGTTTTCAGATCTGGCTGTGAATTGCATCTCTGACAGTGGATCCATACACTCAGAGAAAAGTCTCACCAGAAGTCTAAGAAGTGAAACAAGTACCAATAGAAACTGATACAACAATTGCAAGATCCTTTATGCACCCGAGCAGATGCCCATCACTTTAAGAACAGATACTTAATTTGAGTATCCTTTGAAGAACCTGTTATGTGCTCATTAAATACCATGTACACACAGCATTAGTGAAACGTAGTTTGAGACCCCTTGCAATTAGTTTCTATATACTAGTCCAATAATTGCTTGATCACTCGGTTCTTACCATTTCCTCTCTCAATCTTCATTGTGAAATACACCAAATAGCATTATTTGCTGAAAGTTAAACTAAAGTGTCATAATGAAACTTTGCTTTTTACACCTACTTGCATATCATCCATACTGTGTTACAACCCTTCAAAAAAAAAAAAAAAAAAAAAAAAAAGCAAAAAAGCTTTATTATTATTGTTATTGTGCAATAGCACCGATAACACAAACTAAATAGTCTGAAAGTTACAGGTCTGTTTGTAACCAGTATTCTTTTGAAAAAAGCTAGGGCACCAGAACCAATCCTGGCATTTTAAAATAATTAAAGCAAATGTTTAAGCTTATTTAAGGTAATGGTGCAGCATGAATCAGACAGTAAGTATATAAGTAGGAGTGTAAAAGCCTTCTTATCTTTGGTTACCATGCCAATGACATCTAGCTATCAGATGACGTCATTTGCTTTGTTTTATAAGCAGGAATGAGTCCCCCATCTGCAATCAGTGCTGTGAAAATTCAATCAGCAGACAGCATTGTGCTTTGTAAGAAAGCTGGCAGAAATAATGGTGCCTAGTGGTACATCACAGCTCTCCTTAAAAAGTGCTATAGAGAGCCTGCTAACTTGGACAAGCCTCAAAATCAGCAAGTCATCTCCTGAAGATAAAGTGTCTCAGAAAAACAAGGATATTTTCAACATTGTCATGACTCCTGATCGCATCCCTAAGTTTTTCATCCCTTCTCTGGACATAGAGCATATCTTCTTCCAGCAGGAGCCAGAGGAAGACACCGTAGAGAATACTCCAGAGCAAGGTGTCTCTGATGAAGTTGTTCAAAAGCGCAGAACAACTAGAAGTAAATCTGAATCGTACATCAGGAAAGATGCACTGTGCAAAAGAGGGAGTCTGCATAGAAGAGGAACCCTCTGCTTTACAGACCAAATGATTTTCCCTGGAGACCTGGAGAGAGCTGCACATCATTCTGACCCAGCAACAAGAGCTGCCCTCTCTTTGCCCCACCTCTCCAAAATCACCACTCCTTATGGGTTTCTTACGTTGGGTGAGAGCCCCAATACCAGGAGAAAAGAGTCTCTTTTCTTTCAGCATGACTCTGAAGAGCTTAAGTTCCTTTTGTCACAAAGGAAGAAGACTACATCACTTTTAAGGAGCTCTTCCAGCCCTTTTAGTGAACTCCAACAGACCATTGAGTGCATAAAGCCTGCAGCCACTCCTTTGAAGACAAGGCGGGCTGTTTCCTGGGAGGCAGTCTGCAGCAGACAGCTTTCTTCTCTGCACTGCAAACCAGACCCTGAAATGTTCCCTGTGAAATGCGAGAAGAAAAAGTTTCAGGTGTCAATGAAGAGGCATCTGGCTAGCATCAAGCGGATGCGTTCTGGCACTGGGATGAACTGGCTGTGCTAACAGCACAGGAAACACTGCCAGCTCTGAGGTCCTGTGAAAACTGAGAAGAAAGAGTCTTCCACAGCGGTGTGCAAACATGAGTGGGTAGCACATGGTCAGTGCTGCGAGCTCCGGATAAAGGCCAGACAAACAACCAGAAATAACTTGCTTACACCTGGCAGATTAAATGCATCTCCTGTTTCCTGAAATCACACTCAGCAGCTTTCAATCTTTTAAAATGCAAGCAAAGACAGGACTAATAGGTCATTTTCCAAATTGAATACTGCCTTTCCTGCTTGTTAATATATAGTCTGTGAAAGGGAAGGAAATGACTGTATCAAAGCAAACTGCAAAGAGAAAAATGTGTGCTTTTAGAGTCGCAGTGTTAGTTTCAGACTAATAGTATATTTGAAAAGAATAAACATTCTAGATAGTCAGGTAAAACTTTTTTGTTTGTTTGTTTGTTTTTGATTTGTTTTCTAATATTAGAGTGTAAGTGAAAACCAATTAAGAGTTAATATTCTTCAGGCTGTTTACAGCAGATAGTTGCAAACAATCGTTCATAAATCCTGGCAGGAATATGCTGGCTGAGAGGAAAAGCCAGGTGTCTGCCTTGCTGAAAACAGTGACCAGCTAGCTGCTCTCTTGCTAGTTCTAGCAGATATATTTATTCTATGCACTCATAGTTAGCCATTCAACCCACCTGGAACTAGGGAGAAAATAATGTGATTTGTTACTGGTACTAAAGTATAACACCATGTTATTTATAACATGTTATTGTCCTAGTTATAACCGAATCCAATAAAATCTTTTTTTTCTTTAACAGATGTTCTTGTCATTGTTGTTACCTTTATTTTTTATTATTATTATTATTTGTTTGATGGAATGGTTCTTACCTTAAAATAGGACAGGAAGATAAAGTAGACAGCAACGAATAATCGGTTTCCTCAGAACATGTGTTTCTGGTCCTGTTTGTTACACTTCTTTTTTTTTTTTTTTTTTATTAGGCACATCAGTGGAAAAGACATCAGTGACAGCTAGAAATGCCCGCTGACCTCTAAACACAGAGCTCCAAAGTCTTCTGGTGTGAAATTATCAACATTTTCAAGACTCTAGATTTGAAACAAACAAAATGTACTAGATACTGAATTTTAAAGAAAGATAGATTATGGTACCCATTAAAGTCTTCTAGAATAAAAATTTATCCTAAGCTGTGTAAAAAACAGAGTTAGAAGGAGATGAAATATACTAAAGTCTATAACTCAATTTATTGGTGTAAAGATACTGAGAATATGGATAAGGTAAGCAGTGACTGCAATAAAAAATCCATCAACTTCAGCTGAAGGAGAGTACTGTAACATGGAAATAAAAATAACCACTACAACTACTACAACTTTTTTTTTTTTCATAGTCTTTAAAATAGTTTCAGGAGTCTACAGCACCTGGGAAAATAGTTGCTATCTGAAGAGGCGTGATGCCCCTGTTTTACAGACTAGGAACAAATTCTGTGCAGCAAATACAGCTCAAGTAACCCATGAAGCTCGTGGTCCAAATAATCCTAAATGAGCTGGCTGTGCATACCTGGCTGTGCAGCAGCACAGAGATCACTGTGTGTGAAATGAAATATGTATGTGAAACTGCGTAAATTCACAGGTGGCTAACTCCTGTGACCACATCAGAGGTATCAAACCCTGAAACAGTCATCAAGACAAGCTTTATAATCTAAAGTATGATTCATCTAATCTACAGAAGACATCTAAAACTTATCAGGTGTTTTCACCATAGGCTTTGTCCAGAAGAAGTTTTAAGTTTTAAGACCCTGCCCAGAGTTACCACAGAATCCCAGAAAGGTTGAAGCTGGAATGGATTTTAAGGGTCCTTCTGGTCCAACCCCTGCTCAGGCAGGGCCACCCAGAGCAAGGGGACCAGAACGACATCCAGGCACCTTTTGAAGATCTCAGAAGAGAAGACTCCACAAGCTCTCTGGGCAGCCTGTGCCAGTGTGTCATTTGTGTAGTACAAATCTGCTTCCTGAGGTTTAGACAGAACTTGTGTTCTTGTTCCACTGGCTCTTGTCCTGGCACTGGGAAACACTGAAGGTGATTCACTGGAAGCACATCTATTTGTTGCCCATGTAGTTAAAAACACAGTATATTTGGTGCAACGTGGCTCTGTCTGGGATTCTCCCACCCTACAGATTGTTTTGTTTATTTTCTTCATAACGTGCAGATATACAGAGAAGAAATTAGATGAGGTGTTGACTGCCTATAAGGTCTCAGTGATGCAAAACCAACTGTCTCCTGGGAACGTGATATTTAGGGGTCTGATAGTGCTTAGTGCTTTCTGCTGAGCTCCACCTGTAGAGCTAGGGAAGGGAAGGGAAGGGAAGGGAAGGGAAGGGAAGGGAAGGGAAGGGAAGGGAAGGGAAGGGAAGGGAAGGGAAGGGAAGGGAAGGGAAGGGAAGGGAAGGGAAGGGAAGGGAAGGGAAGGGAAGGGAAGGGAAGGGAAGGGAAGGGAAGGGAAGGGAAGGGAAGGGAAGGGAAGGGAAGGGAAGGGAAGGGAAGGGAAGGGAAGGGAAGGGAAGGGAAGGGAAGGGAAGGGAAGGGAAGGGAAGGGAAGGGAAGGGAAGGGAAGGGAAGATTTTCCTGGGTAAATGACTGAAATTCTAGAGGAAAACAAACAAACAAAACCAAAACAAACAAAACCAAACAAATCACCCAGAAAATGTGTCTATTTTAAATATATCCATTGAACAAGCTCATGAGAAAGACATACACTGAGACATACACAAAAATAAGAAATTAGATTCAGTGGCCCATGAGATCTGTTCCAGTTTAATGTTCACAATCCATTGGCTAGTTCTATAGTGTGTTAAGGCAAAACAAAACATTCTAAGAAATCACTGTATATACCTCAATATCTTATAATAATTATTTATATATAAATATCCATTAATATTATTAAGATTTTTTCAAATCTCATTTGAATGCATAATTTTCTATGTTACAAAAATGTTATTGATCTTACCACTTTAGCAAGTCCTCCACAAAAACATTTAAAAGTTGATTTTGTCACTAAAGGAATATGGGGAAGCACAGTCGTCTCTGGTGTTTTTGTGTTGGGAAGGATTTGGATAGGCTTTGTTTCTCAAGAAGAGTGTTAACACCGTTTTCTTGTGCTGAAATGTGCCTGTTTTGTTGTTTGTTTGTTTGTTTGTTTTTCTGTTGTTTTGTTTTTAAATTTCCCTTTTGAACAAGTTGATAGAAAATCTACTTTAGGAAAATGTAGGTCTTGACAATTCAGTAGTGTGTCCCAGATATCTTGTGTAAATATTTTTGTATGAAACCAGGAATTTAATGGGAGTCTGAGTAAATTTTGACTTGAGTTTATTATTTGTTCCTGTTGTGTAGGAAACATACTGTTTTTTTCAACCTTAATTTAAATTTGATCTGAATTTTAAAATTTCTGACTATATTTGCCTGTGATATTCAAGCCAATGTGTTTTCTTAATCTGCTGCATGATACTGGTCTCGTTATTAAACTGCAATTATATTTAATTATCACACAGATATCTGTATTTTGCTAGTGGTTGCAATAGCTTCTTTATTCTGAAAATATATTGAAAATCCATTTGTAGATTATTTTAGAACTTCTAGGTTGAAGTTCTATAAATATAATCATAAAATTGTTTTAACACTTTTTTTTTTTAATGAAAAAATTGAGATATAGCACATTGATTCCCCAAAAATATTGATGGTAATTAATGCCTTTATTTTCCATCACAAATTTTCTCCTGCTTTCTATTCATGTGGACTACCGCAGATACAATCTTACAGAATGGGTAATATAATCACCTCTATTCATTTATAGTAAGTTATACAATGTTGTGAAGTCCATGAAATATTTAACACTAATAAACAGGATAATCATTACTTTAATGTATAATGAGAAAATAAATTAAGTAACTAGCATTTAAATAAAATATAAATACTTTATGTAGTTTCTATTTACCACATCATGGCAGTAATCCATTTAAAGTCAATGAACAAAATAATTGAATGGCTCATGTAATGCAAAGATCTTTCTTGTTTTTATTTTTTTTCCCCAGACTATTCACTTGCAATTTGCTGACATTTTTAGACTGCCTGTAAACATTGAATATTATCTTCAATAATATTCAACATTTTCAATGAATATCAGAATATTAGGATCCCTGGAACTTTAACATACTACTAAAATGTACTGTAGTTTATAGATGAATGAAAATTGAAGCAATGAAGCAGGGAATGAGAGTATCTTTCCACTGATGCTATGTGCAATAAATTCTAAACTTGCACACTGACTGATATTAAAACAGATGAAGGAAGGTCTAAGCAAAAAGAGCTTGCTCTCTAGAGAAAAGAAGCTGTTTTCTTCATAGACAACCAGTGCCCACTAACTCCAGTGTTAAGAAGGAGTGATATAGGACATATTAGGGAAGCATGAAGGAAAAAAAATATAAATATATATATATTTAAATAAGTTAAATACAAGTAATACAAGTATCTTACGATACATAGTAACAAGCCCTTCATTTTTCAAAAAGTCAGAGACAAAATTTAACTAATATGAATATTCATCACGATCTGTGACAAGATTTCACAGATGACTCCATATAGCCAAAATGTTTGTTGTTCCACATACACTTCTTACTATCTGTAGAAAACAAGTTGCATTTAATTCTAAATACCCTTTGCATTCTCTTTTGAAAAAAAAAAAATATATATATATATATTCTCAACAATTTCAAATGTCACATATATACAAAAATATTAAAGTCTCAAAGTTCAGAGATAAAAAAGATTAAAATGTAGACGTAAAATGAAAATATTAAAATAAATTATTAAAATAATCTTAATTGTAGCATTCTTTGGATTTTCAGTTCTGATAACACTGAAAATTTAAAATCCATTATTTTTATGTTATATAAACATAATATTTTGTTTGCTTGTTTGTTTGTTTTGGGTGAGTGAACAGAGCTCTTTAACTCTGAAGATTTTAAACAAAAGAAAAATAATTCTGTATTTATTTAACACAAATAAACATAATCTAAAAGTCTACAACAGACCAAGAATCTCCTTACTGTAACTTCTAAAATCCATGGCAAACATAATGTGAGAAGAGGGATCATTATTTTTAGTCTTTTGTGAATCAGAACGACCAATCAAGTAAGTTGTGATTTCTGAATAAGAGATTGATATTCCAGTATATTAAAGAGTGCTGAAAATTATATAAACATTGCTAGGGAAAATACTCATATGTGCTGCTAGATATATACAGAACTAGCTGGATAGGTGCACACTAGCATATTAAACAGGGAATAATAATCAAAACAATCTTAAATTTTATTATTATTATTATTAATAATAATAATTAAATGCATATACATATATATCTTAAAGCAGTCCATGGCTGAATTTTGGTTTATGTTGACTGGCATCATCCTAAAGAACTTCCTGGTATGTAGCACAGACTAGAACCTGAGAGGATGCAGCAAAACTTGCATGCAGCCATGCCTTTCATAAGGCTGAGGAGTTTTACAAATGTGTTTTCAGCCCACTCCATGCTGGTTGGCTCTGGGCCTGTGAACATCTCTAAGCAGACTGAGTTTACTTGCAAAGACGTTGCTCCTGAGTCCTTATGGAGTGATGCAGGGAGATGCGGGGTGAATGTTTAAAGATTCATGTATTTCAAAGCTGACAGTAACCCACCAAGGCTGTCTAAACAATATGGATTCCTAAGATGAAGACTGTCACTTTAATTAAGGATAAATGACTTATAGAGAAATTGTAGAAATCAGAGTACAACTGTGGAACTGACCGTATATAGGATCACAAAATTAATGTTTAAATCAGGGGTAACAGATTGAGTTTTCTGGTTGGATTTACATATTTTCTGTATGCCAGCTATGGGGAAATTCTGGTTGCAAACTGGTCCCATCCTCCCTTCACTGTTACATACAAAGGGAACGGAAACCAAAATGAATCACAGTACACCCCGTAGATAATAGAGTGAGCAGGATCTTTCTGCATGCTGCAGGAAAACATACACAGGCACTAGGTCACCAAAGGACCCTTAAAAATAGTTTGCATTTTCAGCACTTGTTATCTGGTGGTGAGAACCAAAAAGGGCAATGAAAAGACAAGGAGATGTTCCTGCTTCTCTGAGATCAAAATAAAGTGTTTTTTGCATAAGTCTGGACTTTATTATTTTTAGCCACCCAATATGAGAACAAACTATTTGGAATACAAAGTACTTGACAGCCCCTACAAATAAGTTTTTACAATGGATTATTTCTTTTCTTTATTAGGTTTTGTGGTGTGTTTTTTTTGTTTGTTTGTTTGTTTGTTTTTGTTTTTGTTTTTTTTTGTTGTTGTTGTTGTTGTTTTTTTAGTGCAGAAGTGCTCAGACCCATTAATATGAAATGTAGTCAGAACATTCCAGTCTCTTCCTTCACTATGACATGAAAGAACCTGTAAATACTTGGTGGTAAGAGCTCAAAACCTCTGTGATAAGGAATTAATAAATATGTATTTTGCTAAGATATCATTTTGCTTTCTCTACCTTACAATTTTAATGAAACACTTTGATACAGGGCCTCAGTCCTACAAAACAACTGTGTAGATAACATTTAAACTCTTCTTTATTGCAAAGACACGAGCCAACCTCTAATAACACACAGGAAGAAAGTGTACTGTAATGGTTGCTGTGTTTTATCATGGTGCAAAGCACAATCCTAAGAGCAACTATTTTATCTCCCCACTGTTATTATATAACATACATTCTGATGAAGGAAGTAATTTAACTATTAAGGAAGTTGCATTCTGATGAAGGAATTAATTTAACTATCAATGCAGACTCACCCCATCAATGTAGATGCTTAGCTGATAAATCATAGAAGGGATTCCAGTTGCCTGAAAGTCCTTTACTGTCAGGAAAGAGCATAAAACTGAGAAGGGGAAGTTTTAAATTCATCTACATGTAAGATCTAAGGCTCTACTTGAGATCTAAGGCTCAACTTGTATTTTCTCTTTCACCACTAGATACAGAGAAAGCACAGGGAAAGCACATGCCTGACTTAGCCAGGTGCCTAGAATTGTGCAAGATGATTGTGACCACCAGTTTAAAGTTTGAAAACACTATGGATCATGTATTAAAAATTAATATGCTGACAAAGTGAATATTTTAAGTTGTTATAAGAATTATAAATTATTATAAATTATAAATTATTATAAACAGCATGGTTAAGACTTGCATGGGTAAGTCAAAGACAACATGGGTAAGTCAAAGATGTTCTTTCTTCTTTCCTCCTGTCTTATTCTCTTATTCTTAGCAATATACTTTTTTTTTTTTTTTTTCCTTATTTCTCAGGTAGTAAAAATTTAATCTATTAAAACAGAATGATATCAATGTCAATTCATTAGACTCATGCAGTCCACTACAAACAGAATCTAGTTTTTATATTTGGTTGTAAAAATGACATTCATACCTACCATTCATACATTCATACCTACACTGCACAGACTATGCCAGTCAGAGACCTGTTTGCTGAACTTGACATTCCTATAGATCACTACTTCAGTGTCCCAGACATTGAATACATTACTGCAGTGTAGAAACCCATTTCAGCTATGCAAGTTATAAACTTCCAAAGGAACTCTTAAATGTGTGGAAACCCTGTGATAACAGCTTAAATTTTAAGCTAATGTAAACTACCTGTCATTTTCACTGAGAGATCTTGGTTAACCAGAATATGAAAACATAAACAAGAATGACAATAAGGAAAAACATAAGTCCTTCTGAGTGGGTGTCAATGCCAGTACTACCACAAAACAAGAGGAAAGATAACACTTACAAACATTTGCAAAGTAGATATGACTACATCTGAGCCTGGTTATCCTACGTTTTCCTTATTAACAATGAAGAGAAATGGGAACTTTGTGGCATTTCATCTGAGCTTTCTTAAATGTCTAGTTTAGAATGAGATGAGTCCTTCACTAGAAATGCCTATATGTATAAGCTTTAACAATAAGGGGAATCTATAACACCTGCATTTTCATTTTCTGTGATTCTATGATTTCAGCAATAGAAATCCACAGTACAGACAGGTGCCACTTGCATGTTGATGCTTGTATTTATTTAAAGAAATCAAAGAAATAACCACTTATACCTACATGTTGAAGAATTTAACAATGAAAAGTACATTTTCTAGTCTTGAATTCCACATATTTTTCAATACACAACATTTCATGAGATCACCAAAAATATTTCTTTCATACAATGGACATTTCTGCTTCAAATATATGCTGTGCAGACTTAAATTAATACTAGATACAAAAACCTTGGGAACAATTGAGATCTTGCATGAATGAAATGCAGTTGTATGATGGTCAAATGAATTACTGGAATTTCTATAAATGAGATAAAAACAAGAAGTTTAAAATAGGATAGTTCTTATCTTCACTAGATATTCAAACAGATGATGATGCAGATTTAATTGCATGGAGTACATAGCCCGTATGGTAATAGTAGAACAAGTTTAAAGTTCTGCATTTAGTTAAGAAAAACAACCCAAACCCACACATGGCTCTCTGAAAACAGCTTCATCCAACGATTAAAAATAAAAAAAATGATAATTAAAAAAAAAAAAAAAATCTTACAGTGGCATGACAGACAAGTTTTAGACTACAGAATAAACTTTTCCTACAGGAAAAGTTTATATATGTCATGGAAGATACCCTTTGACAGTTCCTAAAGGAACTGCAGGCAGAGCCTGTAGTTCTATCTCATGATATGCACCAGGAAACCTCCAGGAAGTAAAAAGTACAAGATCTGAGAAGATAGCCAGGGCTAGATACTTTAGTTGAAGCTACTCAATAAGTTGTTACTAGTCAATAGTCTAATGACAAGAGAGAAGTGACTCATTCATTGCCACAGTAACCTTTACCTGGTGCAAAACAGAAGTTGGATTGACATCACCAGGGCTGTTTGCTTATGCATTGCATGCCTGTTATTACTGTCTTACTCTGATGGATTATTCCATTAAGTGAGGCCAAAAATAGCTTTGATGTCACAAGCCACATCTGCTAGTGTAATCATTTGCCTTTCTACTATTTTCAGCTGAGGAGAAAACCCAAAAAAGTCATCATATTGCACAAAATATCACCAATTATTTCTCTCAACTTCAACCTTATCTTCAAAAGGAGAAACAGCATACACGCAAGCCTTTAATAGTTTCTGTCATCTCAGTGGAGAAATCAAATTCTTCTGTTGAACTCTAGGAGAAAGTTCACAGACTGCTAACCTGAAAGGAAAAGCTTGAGAAGCTTTTAGCATAGCCCTCTTACAAAATCAGAGCTGTACACTACACAACAGCATTTATACCATCTGCACTAGTGCAGAACTTGATGGAGCAGGCACATAAACAGATGTAGATGGATGATAAGTGCTAAAATTTGAAACAGAACAATTGTACTGATAGTAGCCAAACAACATAAGCAACAGTAAGGATTATACACAGTTCAAAATCCAGTGTTTTCAGTAAGGTTCACTTGAAAGAGTATGAAAGCCTATAATTCAATGAAAAGAGAAAATGTTCACTGTTTTTTCAAGCTCTTGAAGGGGAAAAAGGTTCTCATATGTGCAAGGTTTAAAACCATTGTAATATGGTCAAGCGGAAAAACTGTCTTTCTATATGTTAATGTGCACAATACAGACTTCTTCAGCTCTAAGACATTTTCAGCTAATTCAAACCTGATCACGGATCTATTAGGTACTGGCATTACCTACATTACATACTGGTATTATCTACATGAAATCTATTCTGTTCACTTTTCTTCTAAGTTACAGATCGTACAAATTACTTGTTTTATGGTTAGGAATAAATCAGTTAAAATAGTGGAGTTACTATGCCTTTCATGCCTTTATGCCAGAAAAAAAAAAAGCAACAAAAATGACATCTCTTCCTCCATGTGTTGTAGAACAGGAGCTGAGCAGAACAGCATACAGCTCAAGCATGCTGTGATGGAGAAAAGAAGAAGCTTTCCTACATGGTTTGTCTCCACTTATTCAACTATCTATTGCTCTCTTCAGTTTTCTCTTTAATATATGTTGGCCCCTATCATTCTGTTGTTTTAAGAATAAAATCTCAGAATTGTATTCTGCACACAACCAGGTAGTGCTGGATGTACATTCACCCTGTACTACCTCTGATATACCCTGGTTTACGCTCTAGCTATTTTTGTAGCCAGATGTAAAGAATGGGAAAATCTAACCATTTTGAACATATATGATATCAGATCTATTCTCCTGATATTATTATTATCATTAATTATTAATTATTATTATACTCACACAGACAAAGAAGAAAAATAACACACAGGAAGGCAGGACAGTGATGTGTGCTTGAAATTGTTAGAAGTTCAAAATACATCTGGGAAAGAATACATTGATCCCCTATATTTATTTTGTAACAATTCTCCAGATTGTGTATGCGTTTTATTCTCTGAAATCATACCTACTCTGAGAACATACTTAAGCAATATTTGCTTCACAAGAGACATGCATTTCATTGCTGTGACTGAAGAACTCACTGTAGCCTTATGTGCAGTAATTAGATCATTAACACAAATTGTAATTTTTTGTATTTAAAACCTTCTCTTCTGTTGCTTGTTTGTTTGTTTGTTTGTTTTCTAACAAATGCAATACTTTTAAGTCTTTTAAGTAATATTTCCTCATTAAGCAGGAATCTTTATGGGTTTTATCTTATAAACACAGTGCAGGAAATGCATCACAGTTGTACCTTGATATTTTGCATCAAATAAGTGTCCTGAGTTCTGAAAAGTTAAATATGTTAAAACAGTGAGTTTTAGTTTGTCTCCAAGGTCACAGTGAACCAACCGTTTAGCTAGAAAAAGTATATAGGAGGTTTAAGTAGTGTCTCCTTTTCTTTGCAGAATATAGTTCAAGATTCCTCAGTCAGATGGAATTTTCTGAAGAAATGAGGCTTATGATGAAGATACTGACTACTAAATAAAAATATCTTTTACAAAGCTTTTTGCAAAAAAATGCTAAAAAATCCTGTGCATCCCTTTTCTGCTGCCTGGTGACTTGTCCAGGAACTCCAACTTTCCATTTTTGTAACTTATCAACACCCTTTTCAGATGCATAACAGAAATCAACCTTTCAGAAAGATCCTTCAATGTTTAGGCAGCAGCAGTAAAATATTTTAAATTCAGGGAAATATAGTCTGAAGGCAGGAAATATGACCAGTGAGAAACAATGCAGGAAATAAATATTAGCCTGTGAAGAATCAGCATAAGAAATTTCAGATTTGGAAAGATGCACCAACAAATGGAAAGAAAAAAAAAATCTTCATTATGCCCATTAAAGACAAGAGAGATGAGAGAGAAATGAGGAGATGAAAGGGATAGGAGTTACAACTTTTTTTCTCTACTCCATTACCTGAATTTAAGGATACTGGAAATCTAGAACACATTACTTAAAAGGCATTGGATCCCCATTACTGAAGGATTTGAAAAATAAGTTGGAGACACATCTGGGTTGAATGATTTAAGTATCGCTGCCAAGCCTGGTGGTTTTCAGTCTAATTCCATTTAGAAATAAATAAATAAATAAAATATTATTTGTAGTTTAAAGAAAAAAAAAAACACATCACTGTCAACTTCCATATTCTTGGTAAATGCTCAGGCAGTCAAAACAAATAACCATTCTTTAAGTTTCCTTTCTATATTTGATGTCATTACAAATTTCTTTATTTTATTGCTCAAACATCACTGGCTACTAAATTTTTAGCCCAATTACCCCTGTACAGAGTGTAATCTTATATTTAATTAGATCTTTATCAGAGTTAGTTCTTATTTTTAATTAGCTCCTTGCATGCAGAAATGACTTAGAAAGACAGATGGTTCAAAAACATAACAACCCACACAGAGAAATTACAACTATGTTGTTGTCTGCATATCAGGTTGCCTATAAAAGTAAGCATATCCAAAGCTCATTGCTTATTCTCTGATCTTGATCTACTTTTCTGGCTATTCTTCTTCCCAGAAAATATTTGATCTTTCATATGATTAAATGGTGAACATGAGGATGTGTGTTGGGTCTGTCTGAGCTGGAGTCACCTTTTCCCTGCAGCAGCCCACACAGTGCTGTACTCTGCACTCGTAGCTGGAACAGCACTGATATCACTCAAGTGTTGTGTCTATTGCTGCATAGTGCTGGCACAGCATCAGGACTCCTTCCAAGCCCCAAAGAGCCAGCAGGCTGGGGGTGGGCAAGTGATGGGGAGGGGACATTGCCAGGGCAGCTGACCTAAACCAACCAAAGGGATATTCCATAACACCTGATGTCACACTCAGCAATAAAAGGGGGGGCTCTCGTGGGTGAGGGGGCTGTCCCTCCTGAACAACCACTACGCGTTTGAGGCCCTGCTTCCCAAGATGTGGCTGAACACTGCTCGTTGATGGGAAGTAGAGAATAATTTTTTTCTCTCTCTGTGCTTCCATGCAGACTGATTGTTTCTTTTGTTTCTTTTTTCCTCTCCATTCCCTTTCCCTTTAATTAAACCTTTCTCATCTCAAACCTCAAGTTCTCTGTGTTGTATTTTCTCCCCCTTCCTCTTTGAGGAGAGGGGGAGTGAGAGAGCGGTTGTGGTGGAGCTCAGCTGCCCACCTGAGTAAAACCACCACAGAATGACAATATCTGATAATGATCTGGAGCAAATGAGCTGAAGTATACTATACTACTGTTGGTATATCATCCAAGCTGAAATGCAAAAATAAATACCAAGAAGCCATGTTTGATGATGTTTTGATGCAGAGGACTCCATTAATGTGATATTGCCTAAGTACATTAAGTTTTCTTATGCCAAATAAATCAGAAAATTGTAAGTTAAGAATCTTGTTAATTGGAGAAAGATTAATTTTGCAGTTGTACAGTTGTACTCACACGAGTCATGAGTATAATAATGTTGCAGTCCACCTAAACTGTATCAGAAGTTTTTACCTCAACTTGAAGTATTGTTATGGATGCCAGAAAACAAAAGGTTGCTGCTTGTAAAATAGATCTTCCTGTATTAATTGATATTTTAATAACCATTTTCCAATGCTTTTTTTTTTTTTTTTTTGGCCAGGGAAGGGGGGAAATATGAATTATGTTGAAATCACAAAACTAATACTTTATCCAACTGGAACACAATGCCTTAAAGGCATTGCCTTACCTCTGCAGGAAAGCTATTTGGTTGGATCACTTAAGGACTGGAGAGATTTCTTATACATTTCCCAGACGTAACATAGTCCAGCCACAATTCCATCCATTATATAGAATGTCCTGGCCACAGGGGGAAACCTAATACCTCAGTTAAAACAAAACAGAACAAAACCAAACTTTTTTATGTGAATACGTATAAGTCTTGTATTTTGCATTCTCCATCGTTATTAATAAAATTAGCAAAACTGAAAAATGAGCTTTTCAGATAGATTTTTTTATTTTCTTTTCAAAATGCTATTTCATGTTTCAAATGCCAAAAACAAATAAAACCATTAATGATTAACTTTTTCACGTGTGAAAATGAAGGAAAAGGTTGGAAAACCATTATTTTGAGAATTTCAATATGCAGATTTATGGATCATTTAAGCTTACTTAAGATTGAATTGTGTCTATACAGCTTTATTAAGATTCATCTGGACATTATTTGAGAATTGTGTGAATGTGCAAATGATTCTTGCACATTTTTAGGAAATGAAACCTCTAATTGAGTTTCTAAACAAAACCTTTAACTGGAGTCAGTTTAGTTACTGTGTATCCAAGTCCTAAATAGAAACTAAACTTAAAGTTTTTAAAGCCACTTCACAATTATTTATTGTAAAATTGAACACATTAACCATGTACTTCTAAATTAATTAAATACACTACAAGAAAACAGAGGCATCCCTTGAGCTCATGCTGAACATTGAATCTTGTAATTTCTAGAGTAAGACCTGTTTCAATCAAAGGTACTGTAAGTGATGATAAGAATACAATTTCTTCAGTCTTAATTCTCTCTCTCTCTTTTTTTTTTTTTCATTATTTATTCTATTTATGGTGAACTCATATCTTATTACACTCTCTGAAGCACTTCACATGAAGCTAAAAGAGCAATTAATGGTTTCCATATTGGCAACTTCATGCATGTAATGATAATGTGCTTCCAGCAGTTTAAAAATATGTTCTATAAATTAAGCATATATTTAATAGGTGTAAAATAGGCAGAGAGAGCAGCTCTCTTGCTTTCTAGAAGTAATAGGATACTTAGCATTTTAGCAAGATAAGATTAGGTGATTAAGTAACTGAAATGTGTCAAAACCTTACCTTCTCCTTTGTACGGAAAGTTCTGTTCATAGAAAGTATTCCCCCACCGCAAATAGGGAAAGCCAAAGCAATTGGCACAGGAAAGCACCCACAGTTAAGCTGAAATGCAGTTCTTCGTGAAAAAGGAAACCTATTACCAGAAAAAGATTTGTTTGACTTAAATATTTTTTAACTCTCTCTGTGTTACCTCTATTTTATTTGAGCAAATAGGGATAACAAGTTCTGTGAATATATATGTAAAAGGAAAAAAAAAAAAATCTATGGTCTTTAAAACAGATTTTATAGCATCAACCTGTATCAATAACTCAGAAATGTTACATTTAACAAACCTTCTCCCAGGTTCTGTCATGTTCAGAAACTCATGAGAAAACAAACAAAACCAGCCAAAAAAAGTAAAGGAAGGATTTCACCAAATTCCTCATTTTAAATAATTAAAATACTCCTAAAACTTGTGGTAAACCTTCAATCAGATTCCATTCAATACTTCACTTACAGGCCACTGAGAACTTACAT